>NC_049198.1:11811712-12152962 GCF_009769625.2 Cygnus olor | reverse complement strand
TTATCTATGTTAAGATTAGACATTTCTCACATGTACAAACACCTTATATCACAAAGTTGGTCTACAGATGCAAGAAAACAATCCAAAGAGCATGAATTATTGGAGAATACTACCAAAGGGTTTGGACTTACAAACTTGTTTGGAAATACATATGTTGTAATAAAATTAGCAAGACATCAACAAAAGCAGTTTGTAGTTAAAGCGGGCAGGTGAATAGGCAGCAGATATTTAAACACATCTAGTTGCTGAGTTGATCATGCTGTTGCATGCGATACAATTAGTGACAGCTTGATGTCACTGTTTATGCTCTCAATGGGTTTGCTCTAGAATCTAGTAGATTTTTCTAACCAAATCACGAAGAGAAGAGTCTTGCTGCTTAATCATAACCCCTTCCAAGTGTGCAAGAATGGTGGGGGAGAAGGAGGTGGGAGGTTCAGCTTGTAATGAGTGGGAGTCAATGAAATTTGACTCAGTATGGTCAGAGACATTGACAGGCATCAGTCACAACAGACTTGGTGAGCCCTGAAGTAACCAGTGGAAAGGAATTTGGAGGTTGAGATACTGGATCCAATCCCTTTCTGTACCACTGCACTTAAGCAGTGTTATTTTGTAGGTTCATTATTTCATCTGTAGTCTTAGCCGCAATCTTATCGATAATTCTACACTTCTTCTAAATATCTATCCCATTACTCTGATCACCTCCATCAACAAAACTTACGTGGCTTTCTGCAATGGAGCTGAGATGAACAATGTTTCTCCTTGCTTACTAATACACATCTTCAGCCTCCCTCAGTCTCCTAAGAATCCTTCTCTTTATCTTCATTTTTGTTTTTCCTACCCCCCTCCCACTCCCTTCTTTCTACTCTTTTTCTAACCCCTCACTGTCCTTCATGTCATGTGGTTGAGGATTAGTACCAAACTCCTTTGTTTTCTTTTACCTTTGACTCTAAACTTGACAGCCATTGTTGAAAAGGTCAGCAATGGATTCTTTTATATTGCACAGACAGAAAACATTCCAGTCAATATCAAAGTCCCACCACACATTAAAAATCCTCTTTCCCTTTCCTCTTTCTGTTCTATACCATCTACTTCCAAGCAATCCAACCACATTGACTAAAATTGGGAAATCAGAAGCCGCAGTCTGCTTGAGACCCAGCCCCGCTATGTCACAGTTGCACAGAGAAAACTGAATTTGTAGACAACTCAGGGGAGATACTTCTATCATCTGTTCACAGTGCCTAAAAGGTCTTAAACTCAAGCACGTCTCTTGATTGCAATGAAACGGGACAACAGTATAGGAGTGTGGTGCAGATTATTAGCAGGAAATGCGTCAATATCTAGTGAAGAACTACCAAAGTGAAATCTCAAAAATAATCAAAATGAATTTAATTTTTACTTTACCTGAAGTAACCTCTTAATGCAATCAGGGTGGCTGTTCTTTGCTGCAAGATGTAAAGCACTGTGCCCTAGATCAAAAAAAGCACAGCAAAATAAGCATTCAATCACTCCAAAGTACTGGAATTAGCAAGAGAAAATAAAATAAAATCCTGCATCAAGTAGAATACAGTTACAGCACACCATTCCATTATCTGCCTGAACAACAATCTTAATGTCTAGCTTCACATACAGGAATGACACAAACATTGTGTCAGAGTCTGCCTTAGCGGAAGGAAGTCTAACATTATGCAGATATGTTTTGTCTCATATAAAACAATTTTCCTAAATACACAGCCTCCCTTGCAGATAGATGTCTGTCAAGGTGTCTGCATGACTTATTTATTTTTTTGCAATGAAAAAGGAATCTAGCACGAAGAGCAAAACCAGCCAAATTCATCACTACGACAAATTTTTATCATCCACGAAATGCAAGTATATGAGGACTCAGAACACATGACTACTTCAGTTTGCATCTTGTAGACATCCCTTTTTCTTAATTTACTTAGCATCCGTGAGGTCATATTTACCTATACAATACAGTGATTTACTGACTATTATAACGATGAAAGATTTTGCAGTCTCTCCTCTAGTTTTATCTTACAGAGCCCCTGAAAAATTAAATAGGCCAAAGACAACAAAAGAATAAATTATCTGTGCAAGAAAGAAGGAAGGGGCTAAGATTTAGTACTCAGTAACAGACAGTAGAGCCACTTATGACAGTAGAACCTCACAGCAAATACTGAGACTTTTACAGAAAAGACGTTTCCTAAGAAACACAGGGTTGACACTCTCAAGCAAGAGCAGGCAACCTGTTATTTATCCAAATGACTAATAAAACCTGAGACAAGATGAAGTATGAATTCTGAGTAATACTACTGGGTGTATATATTCTCTTATCGTTATGTATAATCTGAGTACTTCTTGTAGTATCACAGACACTTACTTCTTCATGGAGGCAAATCATTTCAGTGTGTGACAAATTCACTAGGGCTGTAATTGGTGGCTAAAACTGAACCCAACATTTACAGATCATTATTGCAGAGGCAGAATACTGACACTTCATTTAGGTGGTTCTGATAGCCAGACAAAATGCTGGTCACAGATTCCACAGATATGTCAACTGAAATATACTAAGAAGTGTTTGCCAGTTTCAAATTCAGCTCTCATTATTGTCCTAGTGGAGTAATAATTAAGACATAGACTTTCAAGGGCTGAAACAGCATATTTAATAGTTCTCTTTCTGTTTTAGCCCATATCAGCTCTTTTCAATATGTCATAATCCTAAAGAAACATCTTACTGCAACTTCTGTGCAGTTAATGGAGTTAATAGCTGGATACACATAAAAGCAACACACAAGACCTTGATTTAATCTATGCAAAACTTCACATGAAGTTAACAAAAAGGTTTTTTGTTTGGCTGTTTTTTGTTTGTTTGTTTGTTTGTTTTTTTGGGGGGGAGGGTAATAACAGCAATAATGAATAAAATCAAACTATTATTTTGCAACTGGAGTCCACTATAAATTCTGACATTTATAGTATTAGGGCAAAAATTTTCAAGTGCATAAATCTGAATTCAATATACAGAAAAGCGAGCATACCAAGCCCTCAAAGGTTACAAGTGCTTTTCATACATGGTGTGCAAGGGAGGGGAAGCAGTGCTGTCAAATTTTCGTTGCAGTCTGCACATCAAGAGCTATAGCCAAATGAAGCATATTATGCTATAAGTTTATGTTCGCAGAGGCATACCTGCACCATCTTGGGCTGTCACGTCTGCACCATGTGTCACCATAATCCTGAGGCATTCTGCGTGGCCTTTTGTAGCTGCCAGGTGAAAACTGGAAGAGAGCATTTACACGTCACTGTTCTGTTACAGACCTCCTTTCTCCTTCATTCATAAACCAAGTACTGGCAAGTTCTCCCCTCCCTGTCCTTAGATCTTTTGGCAACCCTCCACTACCTCCCAAGAAGATAATTGCTCTGAAAGTCAGAAAGCACATCAAAAACTTTTGTGTTCATACATTTACACAGGCTGATGTTTCATTAACCCAAGCCATATACCTAATGTGCATCTATCAGTCCAACAGGATTTGTAAACTAATGTTCCTAGTGATGCAATATATCCCCACAGAATTCCTGGGCTTAGGAAATTACTGAAGAAAATACTCTCAAAAAATGGCTTTGCTCTAGACACTCAGGGCAATCCTAATTGTCCTCTTTCAGCAGACAAAATTTAGTTCCTCTAAAAGGTAATTTGGTTTCCTGAATTAAACTAAATCAAATTCTGTTTCTGAACTGTCCTCTATAGAGCCAATCTTTCTTCACAGGGGAGTAGTGCGCATGTGTGTAAAATAAATAAATAAAAAAAGTCAGCGTATGTGAATGTAACATGGAGGAATGAAAGCTAGCGGATATTTTTGAGACTATGCTAGGGATGTATTTTCCAACTTTTGGTTTTGCTTTCCCATCTCAAGCATCTGCTTGTTTGAACATTGGAAAACTGGAGAGGTTGCCAACCACACCATTGCAGGACACACTGAACAGCATAAATTACTAAAGATATGATTACAGAATAAACCAAAGAAGTTATGCTGAATTCAAGACTTTTTACACTGAAAGCTCATCTTTGACATTCTTGGCACCTCAAGGATTCACAGAATTTAATTCACAGAATTTGATTCATAGAAGCATATACACATGCTACTGAATTAAGATGAGAAGCAAAGACAAAGGAAAATCTTTTGAAAATGGAGAAGTTTATAACATCCTGATGCATATTGTGCCAACACAGGTGAGTCTCAAGATATGGACAGAGTACAAGCAGACACATTACTTCCCCGTGGTCTTACTAATATCAGCTTAATATAGAGAGCTGTTTTCCAACTGGTGTAATGTAGAAAAACAAGTTAGAGACAAAACACTTTCAATTACTATTAAATTGTATGAAAAGTTAGTACATTCATAAAGCATGCCCCAGACTGAAAAAGCCAGTAATCCTGGGATGTTTTCTAATATCTTATGAAGTAGAAGTTTATTTTTAACACACCGCACTCCTACATTGAAGGCTTTTTCCCCCAGCATCTAAAGGGAGCCTAATTAATCATGTAGACACATTTCCGCTGTATTTAAGAGTTTGCATTTTGGACAACTGCTTCCTTTAAATGTTAAAGTGAGCACGGAAAATTCAGCCTGCTAGTCTGAGCAATCAGGAATACCAAGCAAGAATGAAACAGATATTTCTGGCGCAGAGTATGTGAACTGCAACACTGTGGTTCTCTAAGCTGCAGACTTTTTCTTTGCAGCCTTCCTGAAAACCAAGCAGAGAAAAAAGACCTACAGACAAGATCTGGCAAAGGGCTGAGAATTAATCAAAGGGAGTGCTCCTGGAACAAAGTACCAAGTACAGCAACTACCTCCCTTCCTACACGGAGCACTTCCCCACTGCCTGCTGCTGACTCCAAATGGTAGGCAGGCAGCGCTTGAGCTTTGAACTGTTCTCTGCAAGTATAAAAATATCCTGTGTGCTTGTCCACTTGCTTACTACTGCCATAAACAAACTGAAGAGTTAACACTTCTAAAAACATAAAAAGCCCTGCTGCTGGCTGATCTCTAGTCATTAAGATACCAAAACTTCATGTATTTGGTGACCAATACGAAGTTGTGTAAACATTCTTCTTCAGAAGAAAAGGTTTCTCAGGCTCTGGGAAAATGGCTAGGAGAGGAAGGCAAAGCGAGTCTGATAAATTCCAACACCTCTAATTTGGCCAGCACAACATACTGGTAAATATTGAAACAGATTCAGATACATTTGTGTAGACGCGCAATACAATCAAAGTCACTTAAATATCAGGAAGGCTGTGAAGCACACACTTGGCTCTCTTACATTTGACTATATTGATAAGAATAATAAATACTTGAATAATAATAACTTAGCTAAATCGAGAACATCAAGGTTATAGAGAAAGACTGTGGAGGATAACGCCAAACGCAACAAGAATACGCAAGAGCGAAAGAAGTTTGGTTTAGGTAAAATCAGACCGCAAAGAAAACAGAGAATAAAAACTTAACTCCTTTCAGGCTACGTACCTATGAACACATCAGTCCCACCAATGCAAATAATTCCTGTGGCAGTTCTCAACAAGTCATCACACATGCACGTGCTTAGTTTCATGCTGCCAAAAAATTTACAAGTTAAGGAAACCCTGATCAAAAGTATTGCTTCTCCCAAATTGATAGGATCAAAGAAACATCTGTAAGCAGTGCAGGTGGTGAGAAAGATGAGAGAACACGTGTGAAGGATGTAAGGATCTAACTAAAGCAAAAACATAGAAGCAATCTGGAGTCCTGGGAAAAGAGAGGGTGGTAAGGTTTAACTCGCACTCATTTACACAGTTACCTGAGCCAAACACTGTTGGGGCTCCTACTGCTCTCTCCCAGACGCTTACTGTGTATCTATCCCCTCCTTAATGCTGTCATTTCTTACATAACCCTGTAAATAAGATGATTTTTTCTTAATAGTCCACAAGCAATTGGGGTGGGGGACACAGCTAGTTAGCTACAGTTTAGTAAACTGAACTGGTTCACTGGGAAATCAGATCTGCTTACAAAAGAGAGGAGAATGATTCCAGACTAGGATGAACCTATTACAGTCATACTTAAGTCAGTTATTTGCAGAGGACTGGACACAAACTTCGCCTTCGGGAGTAATTCTATCTGATTTTAAAGTTAAGAGTCCCTCCTTCAGCCTCCCCCACCAAAAAAAATGAAAAAAACTTCAGGAGTGGACACTGAGAGCTGGTGTGTTGCAAGGGAAGCTCTTGAAACAAAGCCTGGAGAAACTGATTTCAGTACAGAACAATTCTTTACAAGCTACATAAACTTTCCTAAAATACTTGAGGCAAAAGCTGCAGGTTTCCAAACAGTGGAGTTCTCACCATCTGGAAGCCTTGAGCAGTGGTGCCTTTTACTTGCATCCTTCATGAATAAACTTCCCTTTATAAGAAAGCAAACAACTTTTCCTCCCACTTCCTGGTTTTGCAATGATTTAGGCAAATAAAAACAAACATATAAGTTTTGATTTGGAGCAAGGGCCACACTGAGGGTTACATTCTCACTCAGCCTAAAACCCCATTCCAACATAGTTCATTTTTATTCCACAAAAAAGAAGCCTGTTGCTAATACTCCCAGCTACATCTTGGTACCTCAGACTGAATTGATTTGAGATAGATTTCTTTTACTGCTATCAAACATTTCTACCATTCCTGTGGCACAGGGTGGACTTCTACTATAATCTTCAGACCTTTCAGTGCAGCGGAGTAGCAGCTACTCTTCCCACTGTATCCAGAAATGAGGCATGTCAGAATTCAGACCCACCTCTGCAGCAGCTGATAAAGATCAGTTGTTTGACACTGCTTTTTTCCACTGGGAATGTACAGGTCCCACAACTACTCAGTTATGAACAGGATAAAATGAAAAATGACATTCTTCAGGAAAAACAGAAAGCCCGTTTGGAGCACACAGTAAGCGGGAACACAGCAAAATTTCATCAGATTTGGAGTCAACTGGAGAACAGCTGCAAGGCTATCATCTCCAAGTCCTGTAAGGTGTAATTTTTTCCTGACCCAAAAAGGTTACTCAAATAACATTTTCAAATGCATTGATAGATGCTTTCTATGAATGCTTGGTGACTGGATGGTGTGGACAGCTGCATATGACATCCCTGAACTAGTTGAAAGCAGATTTCTTACAGATAGATGCCAGTGAAACACAACTGTCCTAAGTAAGCCAGTCGTTTATTCAGTGCTAAAGATCTTTTCTGTGTTTCAGTTATAAAGTCAAGCTAGCAAGGGAATGGAGATTTCTTCAGCAAGTGTCTGACAGAGAGCACAAGAGTTCAGATACAGCTCGTCTTTGCTAAGAAGTCGAGAATGAATATTTCCAGAAATTAGTTAATTGCCAGACAGTAACTCAAACAGAAAAGTGCTGTAATTTTTACTACTCAGCTCATATAAATCATTTTTTACAAATAATTTCACCACAGATAAAAGATCAGAATTAATCCACATTTAGAGCTTAGACTTGTAAAAATTGAGTTAACTGAGCCTGCTGAGGTGGTGTTAGTAATGTGACCTGTGTATGCTGAATCCAGGTTCTCTGCTGAACCATTTACACAGCTACATCCTGCGAACTGAGCACAATCCTCTTACTGAATGTTATTTTGACAGCTGGCTTAAAACAACTGGGTGGTCCATATAACTAGAGAAAATACCACAAAATTAGAGTGGAACATGATGAAATAAGAAAAAATAAATATAAAGTCTTAATTTAAGACAATAACCTTCTAACACTGAGAATTTTTTATTTGTGAAAAGAAAAACAAAATTAGAAGACCAGAAAAATTACATCCTGTTACAGGCTCCATTTCTGTATGGCAGGGTCATGCTCCAGAGTTCTTTCAGGGCAGAATCAGCATTCTCTGTAGCACAGAATTTCTCCAGGGCCTGAAAGCAGTCTGACATGGCATTTGCCAAAATCCAAAGCAAATAAAGAACATGGTTGAATTATGGATGCTAAGTGAACAGAAAATAGCAAATACAGCATTACGACAAACACAGAACAAAGTCAAATGTATATGCAAGAGTACAATACTATTGTTCTCTGCCATTTTAATCTGAGTGCTCTGAAAATATTTTAAGTGCAAGAATGTTTGAAATACACTATGAACTCACATATACTCATTGTCAAGGTTTATTTTGAGTAAAAACATTCCTCCCCAAAGCACATCATTCTTCCTCATTTTCTAGTGTACATCAAATTTTTGTTGACTTCCAAAAAATCTGACTTGTCTGCCAACGGTTTGATGATTTACAGTTTTCAAACTGACCAATACCTTCACACAAACAAACAAGATTGATAAAATAAGATACAGAGCTGCTTGGAGTCTTTGCAATGCTGATAAGACAGAGAGAAATGGAAAACATTCAACTCTTGCTGCTACCAGATGAGAGAAGTGATTTTGCCAGGTATCTCAGTCATGAAAAGACCCATGGATTATCTGGAAAATTTTCTGCACTGATTTAAATTTTTATACATTTTAGAGGCAGCATCTAGAGTATAAATGTCTACAGTGATTTTCACAATCAGTATTATCCCTCAAAGCCTCAATTTCCCCCTTCAATAATAACAGCAAAAATACACTGACTAGATGCTACCTGGCCTCTGATTGCTTTCCACCATAGGCCAAGTGGCAGAACTGCTAGAGTGTGGCAGAGGCCTGACCTGGATGGGAAAGGTCTGCAAGTACAACGAAAGCAGCGTATTCTGTGCACAGATGTGCCTGCAGAGACTGTATTCCCGAGTGACTAACGTCCAACGTGGTGTCCTCTGGCATGTAATATGATGACGAGTAATTAGAGAAGAGTACTGTTTACTTTTCTGTGAATAGTCTGGGATTTTATCAACATAAAGAACAGTGAAGGAAGTAAGCCTTTTATACACAACATAAAAACTTCTGACACATCCTGAACTTAATTCATAGAAAAATAATCACTTTCAGATTTAAAGAATGGGAAAGGCCAAGAATGGTCCTGACTGAGAAGGTGTTTTCTGCCTTCCTCTGCTGACCCAGAGAGGGCTCTCAGCAAAGCAGTAACTCTGTTCCAGCAAGGATTATGCTTCCAGGGCCAGCATCTGCTGATCCAGCTGCTGGTTCTGCTTCTTCCTTGCATCTGCACAGGTAGGTAGGTACCCACATGAGCTGACAGAGGGAACAAAACCAGTTGAAAAAAAACAAAGCTGCTTTCCACTGTTTCATCACAGTCACGTGTGCGTGCACCCTGTCAGTACAAATGAAGGAACAGGACCAGCCTCAACACGGTGAAGTTTGACAAGATGTAGAATTTCACCTTAAAACTAAAAACTAAAATGAGACTCTGAACATTTCCCTGTGAAAGCTGCTGTATCCTTATCTTTCATAACCAAGTGACAATCACTCGCTTGAGAAGATGCATCTCTTAGAAACAGCCAGTGATTGAACTACAAAGGAAATATTGCTGAAGCTCACTATTGGCAAGCCTGCCAATACTAACCATCTGGATGTATGTTACCAATCCTTAATTTGGAAATAAAAGCATTCTTGCCTCCTTCACTAACGGAGTTTCCTTTCATACTTATTAGCTGAGTATGAAAATGGCAGTAGCAGACTGCAGCAGAAGTACTAATTTAGATTATCCCCACCCTACAGCTGCTCTTACTCACCTCTTGCCGCACTGTCCTCCTGCCTTACAGTGTATCAGGGAACTGAGTTCTTGAGGCTTTCCCCCCACCCCAAGCCAGCATAAAGATCTGGGAACGGGACTTGCTCACATTGGCAATCCCACATGGAAAGGTCTTGCCAGAAATAGCTTCAAGGTGAGAACCAAATTAAAATCGAGAGAGAAAGACAAACATTGGATATCACCAGATAAATCCTCATGAAGATACATTTCAGTTACCACAGACATTTGTATACTACAGAGAGAGAGCCCCTGAATACCATGATAAGCCCATTCAGATATTCAGCAAATCATAGGTTGTTTTAAAGGCATATCACACATCTACAGGCACAAATATCAATATTTACTAGGGTTTTTTGTTTACTTTTTTTTTAAACAATTAAAATCCATAGCTTTACACTGCATCCATTTCAATCCTGTTAAGAGTAAATGTAGTAAATGTAGCTTTTCAGTAAATGCAGGCAGTCCGTGTCATGCTCCTGTCATGCACACATGTAACCACAAGTGCAAAAATTATCACAGGAAAAACAGTTCTAGGAAATACATTTCATTTTCAAGCCAGTGTTGGCACTATTAAAAACTCAGAAAACAAAATATTGTGGATTTTAAAAGACATTCAGTCAATGAGCTGCTACTGCCTTCTGGAGTGTAGACAGACGAAGATTTCAGGAAAGGTGACATAAGCAGTAACGGATTTAGGAGGAGCTGTGAGTGTTTCTTCCCATCTGTCCTTCTTAGTACCAGCCACTACAATGTAAAGCAGTGCACACAGCTTCTGCTCTCCTATCCTCTATTTAAACATGAGATGGTATCTGCTTTTCCGAATACACACAAAGCCCTCTGGCATAAAATATATGGGTCTTCAATGTTAGCATATATTCTGGAACAGCTTTCAAAAAACAGTTTTCATTTAGAGTTTCCAGCTTTGCCTCACAGCATAAAAAGTCTTGTTTCAGTCATACACACCTCAAGGTATAGGACATGAAAAAAAGGTAAGCCTGCTGAATGGCTGTTTTCTTAATAGGAAAGAAGCAATTGCATCATGCACTACAGAAGCTGGCAAGCCACAGACTCCTGATTTTAGCCTTCAAACTCAGCAAAAATATCCAACCAGCTGCTCTGCAGAGAGATTTCTGAGATCCCCAGAAGCTTTATATTTTTCATTCTCAGGTTGTGTTCCAGCGGTTCCATTTTCATGCACAGTTTTCTTTGGCAAACTCTATTACCACATTACCACAAACTCCCCCTTCAAGTCTGAAACTTATAGATTTTTCTTCCATGTACCATTAATTGTAAATCTAAGTGCTCACAATTTCAATTTGTCATACGAAGTTTCCTGCAGACTGTCCATTTTTAAAGGCTCTCAATACCTAACATCAGCAAATTGAAACAGAGATTCTGCCAAGGTCAAGCTTTAGGGTGCTCCTAGGTGTTGACAGAAAGTCTAAAGATTTGAAATGCTGCTTTTATTGTTGATGTTTCGGGGTATGGAAAAGAAAAGCCTAGAAATGAGAGCAGTGTTACCTGTGCCTCTAAAGCTAAGGTCTGAAGAAGAAACCAGAGCAGGGAACAGAACAGAACAGTTCAGTTGCAAGGGACCTACAAAGATCATCAAATACACTTCAGAGCTAACTAAAAGTTAAAGCATGGTATTGAGGGCAGTGTCCAAACATCACTTGAGCACTGACAGGCATGGGGCAGCAACCACCTCTCTAAGACACCTCTTCCAGTGGTTGGCCACCCTCATGGTAAAGCAATTGCTCCTAATGAACCTCCTCTGGTGCAGCTTTGTGCTGTTCCCACACACCCTGTGATCAGTTCCCAGGAAGCAGAGACAGACACCTCCCTCTCCTCCTTCCCTGCTCAGGAAGCTGCAGAGAGTCGCAGAGAACCTCTCCAAAGCAGACAACCAAGTGTCCTCAGCCTCTCCTCACAGGACATGCTTTCCAGCCCTTTTACCAGCTTTGGTGCCCTCCTCTGGATTCTTTCTTAAATTCTTTTCTTATATTGTGCTCTGGATCTAGTGCAGCACCCAGCATTTTCCTTGGTTGAACGTCATGCCATTGATGATTGCCCAATGCTTCCATCTATGTAGATCCCTCTGCAAGGCCTCTCATCCCTCCCTGCTGCTGCTGTCAGCAGCACCACCCAGTTTAATATCATCAGCAAACCTGCTGAGGATGCATTCCACTCCTGCATCCAGATCACTGATAAAATTGTGGAACAGGACTGGCCCTAGAACTGAGCCCTGTAGAGCACCACTAGTGACCAGTGACAAAGCCCACTGGTAGTGACCATAGTGACCAAGCCAGACATAGCCCATTCCCTGCAACCCTTTGAGCTCTGCTGTTGAGCCAGTTCATCACCCAGCACAGCATGACCCTGTTCATCTCACAGTTGGACAGTCTGTCCAGAAGGATGCTGTGAGGGACAGTATCGACTGAAATCCAGAAAGATTACATCCACCACCTTCCCTTCATCCACCACATGTGCCACCTTATCATTTGAGATCAAATTACTAAGGCAGGACTTTCCCTTCATGAACCCATGTTTAACTATGCCTGATAATAGCTTTGCTCTTTAAATGCTTTTCAATAACATCCAGGATAATCTCTGTAAGTTTTCCAGGTACTAAGGTTACACTAAACAGACTAAACAGGTCTATCGTTTCCTGGGTCCTCTGTCATGCCCTTCTTTTAGATCAGTGTAACGTTGGCTAGCTTCCAGGAAAGCTTCCTTCTGATTGTTTCTCTAAAAGCACATCCCACATCTTGAGTCCAAAGTGGTGGACAATTAGCTTCTCGATATATATGCCTTCTGGCAAAGCATCTTTTCAGCTCAGAGTGAAGTCTCTGAGGATACCATAGATGCATCCAGATCCGTTCAACTTTCTCCCTAGGGCTAGGTAAAACCAGCTACCATCTGCTGCCCTTGCTTGCAAGGCCAGAAGAGAGTTCAAACTTCATTTTATGTCCAACAATGCAAGCAATGACTAGCACCTCCCTCAACCTCCATCCTACAACACAACGTGCTTGGTATTATCGTCTATAGGCCAGCAAAAGCTAATAACCACCCTACTACATGAAAAGTCGTGAAATTAGAGCCAGGAAATCCCGAAGCATGTTAGCATAACAAGAAGCCAGGAAAAGACTGAAAAAGGCTGAGAACAACTGGGTAAAAGTTAATCTAAAGAAAATATTTTTGTTGCAGAAAAATCTAGCAAGGCTTAAAAACTGCATACAGTACTCCAAGAACCAAAGAGCATGGATATCCTTGTTCAACATCAGGGATGTTGACAGAGGATAGCTCAGGGTATATGCTGTGTTTGAAGTTTGTGATTTTTAAACTTCTAACAGTTTGGACCTTTTCAGATTTGAAACAAAAAAGAACTATTCAATTTTTTATCTTTTTTTAAACTGTATACAGTGAACTTCTCTTCATAGGGGAATTAAAACCCAAGTGCATTAAATATACACTCATAGTACTAAATCCACTAGTAACATGCTCCTCAGAGACTACTGGTTAAGATGATTTGTCAACATTTATTCTATAAACTATTACGTCTGTTATGGTAACATATTTTTATTTAGCATTTCAGAATAACTATACTAGTAAAGCTTTTAACAAAGACTCCACAATTGTGGAGAAGAGAAAGGAATGGAATAGAGACGTGTGAAGGAACAACCAATTTCTACACTTTTTCCTAACACAGCATGCACCTGTAAAGAAGGTAGCAGAAGATGCAGAGTGGTATACAAGCCAGATAAAGAAGCATTTTGAAGAAAAAAATCCAGCTTTTACATGTTGCGCTGTTTTGGTTGTCTGTTCCCTTTCTCTTCCTAGATTAGAGCACTTTAAACTAGCAGCAGCCAGTTGGTGTAATTAAAATCTACACATACAGCTCGTTTGGTTGCATAAGTCTTTGAAAAACACGTAAAACAACTGCAGCCCATTATGCAGATATAAATCTGAAAAACAACGGCAGCCTTAGCCCCATCCCCTCCAGCCTTGGCGGGCCTGGTTCTGGCCCAGCCCACGGGAGGCACGCTTCCCCTCTGCTCCCTTGCCAGCTCGGATAAGAGGAGTGCAAGGAGCTGCCACAGCGCTCGTAACGCAGAAGCAGGGCACCGTGCTCTGTCTCCACATGAGCCAAGCTGCAGCTGCTTCAAGCCAGGCACACAAAAACTCCCAACCATCTAGGCTATGCTCCGATTCAAGCATCCCAGAAGCTTCTTGAAAACTGGCCAGGTCTGGTAAAATCTGGGTATTTGGCAACTCTGCGAACAGAGCTGCTTTACAGGGAACTCAGCCAGCTGCCTGGTGCTGCACTACAGGTTTGGCCAACCCTACAGGAGCGGGGCTGGGTGGCTCACAAGGTACCCAAACACATGCATGGAGGCCCTTCAAAAGGCAGCTTACTTTCTCCTGAGATGGCCTACTCATAGACAATGAAATGCAACAGCTTATTAATAACAGCCATCCTATCGGTCTACTGGAAAAGCAAGTATAAAGCAGAATACACAAGCTGGTTCCCAGAAAAAAATGTATTGTTTCCTCCTTGAACTCCAACTATCATCTGCAGGAAGTCCTGCACATGTAAGACATGAAAGTCACGGGATGTTTCTCAGCATTGAAAGAGATTTATATCAAATAGAGTTTGCTTTTCAAATTGTGGAATTTGCTTCATTTTACCATATATGAAATTAGTAAAGAGAAAGTAAGAAGTTTTGCTTTCTCAGATGAGAAGTTTAGAATCTTCATAATTGAAATCAAACTAAGGAGCATTAATTTCTGTCTCTTTAGAAGATCGCTTAGTGGTTTTTTTTTTTATTTTTAAACATGAAGGTAAAAAAATACTAAAATGTCTTGCAAAAAAATGCTTCAAAAATGCACATAACAGAACATGAATGGTGTTAGTTTAAAGTCCTGTGAAAAATATAGCTAAGAACTAAAAACTGAATCATGGTACATCTCAAAGTCTAAGTGACAGGTCGTATACTCAAACCATTAGAAATTCTTTCAGTCAAGAGCCAGAAACAAACCACTGGCATGAAATGCACTCCATGGATCTCATTTAAAAGCTTGCATAAGGTATGATTGTCAGTACAACAATGTTTGTACGAAATATAGATTTTTTTCATGTATTGCCAAACTCTAAAATCAAAGTTAAGTATTGCTCCTCCATTGTGGAGATACAAGCTATTCCTCTCACTATACATTAACAATTGGCTCATACTGAATATAATGGAAAGTTAATTAGCCCAATTTACTATCCTGGCAGAGCATGGTTTTGCCTAACCATGCCCAGATGTTTCATTAGCATTTCTAAGAGTTAGGCAAAAGTGGAAAGTAATTTTTCAGGAAATTTAATATCAACATCTCAATTGAATTATATTCATAACAATGCTGCAGGGGATAAGGGGAACTAAAAGGAGCAATCAGGATTTTAACCCGAAAAGATCTTCAAGGAAGCTCTGGAAAAACGAAAGTTTTTACACCCAATCTCCCATGGAAACAAACTTTACAAGAAATTTTGAAATAAGAACCAGACTCCAGCTATCTTTTGGCTAGCAATAAAACACAGGTTGACATCTCTGCGGTTGTCTTTATTTCATCCCTGAGCTGAAACCTAGACGTTGTTACCATCTGGACTACCATAAATTGAAAACTATGATAAATGCAAGACAAAAACAATTTTCTGTCAGGGATCTTATCTGGTTATTGGAACATCAATGAACTACATGGGTTGATGGTTAGACTAGATGACCTTGGAGGTCTTTTCCAACCTTAATTATTCTATGATTCTATACATTCCCAGACAGGTTAGGAACCTGAGGTACTAGACATTTCTAGTAGCAGCTCCCACCCTGGTACATTTTTCAAAATAAATAGGAAAGCATACTAGCATCCTATCAGTGTTTGGTCAGTTTCTGGAGATAACACAGTCCGTGCAAAAGAAACATCTCCTAGTGCATGATGTTAGACTGAGGATCCCCAGTATGTACACACAAAAAAATGTGGAGACTGCCTCAATTTCAAAGGTCTTGTAAAATATTTGTGTTATTCTGAATCGACAAAGGGAGTATGCTGTGATTCTTCTTCAAACTCATAGGCACTAGACTCACCTGACAAGGTACTCTGATTTTGGAGGTAAACTAAATCATTTCTATGGTTTTCTTTCTCAACCAGAACTGTATTATAACTGTATAATAAATAAAAATAAAAAAGCTTCCCTTAAGATAAATACTATCACATAAAAGGAAACAGGGAAACGGTCCCTCTCAAAAAGCATTTAATATCTAATTTACTCTTTGAACAGTGACGTCCTTTGTGCCACTCACCCCACCTCCTAACACAACAAGATCCAAAAATGAGAAAGGAAAAATGAATCCTATATACAGAATAAAGTACATGGGGATGGAATATGCTCAAATTTATTTTCAGCTCAGCCTCTGAGGCATGAACATTCTGATTCAAATGAAAATATATCATTTCTACTGACTGCTATTGACAAGAGTTTTGTGAAAGAGTCCTTAGAAAGTGCATTTGTAGAGGTTTCTAAAGCTTTTTTGTACCATTGTCAGACTCATTTTATTAAGCAACAGCTGATTCAATTGCAGTAAAAAAAAATTACAGAGACCTATTGTTTCATTTAATAGCCATAAGCATTTAATTCTAGTTCAGTACCTTGCAAAAACACGCAAACATGGCAGTGATGCACTGGCATACAGACAAAATAACTTCAGGACACGGAAGTGCTGCCATTTATACATTGTGAATCATTTCCAAACTTTTTTTTCCTTCAATAACAACAGCCGCTTCTTTAAATAACAGCCCGTTTGAACACTTGCTCTTGTGGAAAGAGTAATACATAAATGAATTCTATCCCCTCCTGAAAAGGCCCTCTTTAAAAACCTCTTTAAAAAGCCTTTTTGTTAGTTTAAGTGGGATTTAAACGATCAACTTCCAAATTGGAAAGTGCTGTTTTGTTGTTTAAGGAAGCTGGACCCAAAAAAAAGAAAAAAAATATGGAAAAAAAAACCCTACCATCTGGCAGAATAAGACTACAATGGCAGAGTCAGATTTCCAGATAGGTTCTATTACAAATGTGCTTGGCAATAGTCTGTGCACTGTAAAGTGGGAACAACAATGGGGCTGTGTCAACTTATGCCAAAGGTGGATTTGCTCCATGGCCTTAAAACTGATTTATTGTTTATAGAAAGGACTGAGTCAGAGGCTGTGTGGTGGCGAGGAAAGTCAAGCAAGTCTTAAAAAACTATGTTTTGTTAGTTTGACACCTTTTTTTTTTTTTTTTAAGAGATACTGCTGGAGAGTTAAAACTCCTGATGAAAATCCGTAAATACTAGCTCAAAGCATTTTATTGATACCTAGACCTCATTAATTTAAACTTCTGTATTTTGTTGCATGTGGGCAAGCCACAGAGAAAAGAATCTATAGGACAGAGGCAAACGAGGACACAGGCCAAATTTAGACAGTTATGTCCAAACCTGAGACAGAAGTGGAGCACACTTGAGCAGGACTCAGTAGAATGACCATGCAGTACTCCACAGAACAGATACAGAAAACCCTAGGCTGTTGTCTCTGTGCCTTTTAGCTCAAGGATTTTATATTAAGAAGCCATTTGATTATAAAACAAAAATTTGGAAGAACCCCCTTAAGCATGAAAACTTAAGTCTTCTCCACCTTTTGTTTAAGAAAATTATTAAAAGGTGTGCTTCAAATAAAATAAAAGCAATATCAAGAATTTTGTTTGAAGAGTTATTAAGAGAAGAACTGAAAAAGAAAAGACCTTAATAGAAGCAGTCACACCTTAAAAGAACAGACAATGGGCCTAATAAACCTATACTGCAGTGTGCAATTGTTTCTCCTTTTGTGCTTTCAAGCACAAACTGAAGTTTTAATCGCATTATACAAGTTGTTATGTAATTGAATCCATCATGTTTTTCTAGTCACCTTCAACCTAATTATGCAAACAAATGCATCGATACATACTCACAAGGATCAATAGACCACTCATCCAAAGAGTGTCCTTCCCACATAGCACTGCAGACCGCTTTCTAACTAACTAGTGGCATTTGCATATGATGGTAGCCAGTTGTCCCCATAAGACCTCTCCAGATCGGTCTTTCCCAGCACAAGTCCCCCATGCTCCAGGTGAGGGAGCTGTCAAATTAGTACCACGCTCTTGAGGAACACTACCAGAACTCAGTGCTGGGCAGCTGCTGGGTCTATGCTTCTAAGCAGAGTTTGAAAAATAGCTACGATAGGCACCCACGATTCATTGCACAGGCATGAAGCCCTGACATCGCACTGCAAACATTGGAGAGACAAGCCTACCAGTATGGAAATGATGGCTGTGCTTCATTTTGCATTTGATAACATTGCTTAGGCAACAGTATTTTGGTTTTAGAGCCTGCATGCATACACGTACATACGGAGGCATCTGTACACACACAAACAAAAAAAAGACTGAAGTGGGGAAAATGCAAACAAGACATTGCCCATTATTAAGCCATAAGAGAGTATACTTCTAGGTCATGATACTCTTTGGTAGCTACATCTCTCCAGATCAGTTTCATGGCTTCTACAAATGTCAGTATCTATCTTTCAAAACTGAAGCAGAAATAACCTGAATAGATTGCTAAGTTTCCCAAAGCACCTGATACAGAATGAGAGTTGACGCACTGTATTTCCGTAGCACACCAGTGGTATTTTCCTTCATTTTCTCTCAAGTTTTCTTTTAAACCACTACACTAAACAATAATTAAATTAGCATAATGAACTAGCAAAAACAGAGATCTTCACAGCACTAATTCACACATCCTAAGCAATTAAAAGTAGTTGCATCTGCGTCAGTTGTAGCTGCATCATTACTATAAATGTAAGATCATCAACTTCTTTGCAGTTGCAAATAAAGAAAGAAGGTAAGTTTTGAAATGTTTCCATGTGAAGATGAAAATCATTGCACCAGATCCTTACAGTTACAATCCCACTTCCTAGAGTCATGAGGCCTGTGTGTATTTAATAATTTTAGTCTTGCTTAGTTCCCTAGAAAAATTCAAAGTATCAAATTATATGTGAAACCTGCAAAATATTGGTGTTACACTGGAAACAGTCCAGCTTAAGAATCTAGCTCTGTGGTTATGTTGACTAGAAAAATGGAAGATGCTAGACATATCTTTAATTTAGAGGCTTCAATAGAAGTCATGCTTTGATTATGTCTGATTCTCCATTTCAAAAGAAAAATATGCGCATGCAACTTTTAAAAATTAAAATCATATTGAAGTGTGGAGAAAGCCCATCTGAAGTGATTAGAGGACACGGACTTCTGCAGTAAGAAGCTGCAGGTCATTCACTATGAGTCACTGCCAGTTTCCTCAGATGCAGAACAGAAATATAGCAGATGTAGAAAACTGAGACAGACCAAGCAAGAAGCAGATCATGACTCAATAAATAATCCAGGAGGTAATTCATTGGAACTTATTATTTGGTATAAACAGCCTTTTTCTGTCTATCCCAAGACTAGAAACTGTTTTCCTTTTTCCCCAGCTATCCTCAACTTTACAAAGGCTTTGGTTTTCTCATGGGATGCTTGTTTTTCATTTATCCATTTAATCATCTTCCAATGCCTTAAGAAAAAAAGTTTAGGGATAGCAATCCCATGTTGTAACTTTCTTACTGGAATCTTTTATCTTCCACAATTCAGAATGTTCACAGGATAATAAGAATAGAAGAGGAAAACGTTACATTCTCAATAAAATATACTGAGACTATGAAAGGAATCTCATTCACTCAAAACTTTCACTGTCCAGTTTCAATCACAACAAGGAGTTGCACAAGCCATTATCATCTGCAAGATTTTAAAACCCCCATCACCATAATTTTTGGTTCTAACGGGTTAGTTAGAACTGAAGATAATTTCAGTTCTGTATCGTAAAACTAATGTCCATGGAAAAAAATAGCCCCACAGATTAATGCCTTTTGGAGTGTGCAATCTGTAGAGTGTCATGAAATTCCTGAGTCCCAAAATATCCTGTCCTAAAATGGCACCAGTCTGCCCAGCAGACTAGCTTCAAGTTACCTTAATAGGTTTCTGATTATGAAATGGAATTTTAAATGTAAAATTATAAATATAGACCATCAGAAGGAAGCTTTCCAAAATGTATCGTGCTTCAGGTGAAAATACCTTTATTTTCAGGACAGTCCCTGGTGCTTAACTACTGTAAGTGTCATGGACATCCAAGGCTGTTTTTTTCTCCTCTATTACATTTAAATCACAAGTTTAAGTTAGACTTACGCAGTTTTGCCCTCACTATCTTGTTTGGTGGCACTGGCTCCCTTTTTACCCAACAATGAAGCCACTTTTTCAGGATCCCCATTCTCCACCGCTTGCAGCAGCCGATCATCATTCTTATTCCACTCATTGGTCTAGAGTAAAAGAAGAAGGGAGAAACATTAGTAGTACTAGTGCCCAGGCTTCCCTGAATGATTCTACACACATTTGGCACATTTGGAAGCCAAAACAGAAGCCCAAATCAAAGAAAAGACACAGAGAAAGCTACATAAAATAAAGTTGCAATCCATGTAGCACAGGCTCCTGAGAACTCAATGGCTCAAGCCAGGACCTAAGTACTCACTGAAGATGACCTCTGACATAGAAACTCTACAGAAGAACCGTGCAGATACAAACCCATTTGTTCTTACTTTGTTTAAAAGAGTTCTCCTTCACTTGCCTAGAAACAGGACAGTCCTAGTTTCTCTTTCAGAGCTGCACTGGCCCCATGAGACCTTCATCACATACATCACGTCGATAAGCAATGACCTGTCTCAGCTGATTCACACCCCACCTTATCAACCCAGGTCAATGAAAACTTTCCATATTCAAGGCTTTCCCCAGCTCACGGTTTAACAGGAGAGATTAACAGGTTAAGAGTCTTCCCTTTGCTGGCTGTAATTAGTTTTATTGAGCTTTTAACCCACCATGTTTGCCTTTAAAACAAAGGAATCAACCCGAAATAGACAGTACATCCATATCACTGCTGAAAGCAAAAGATGACCACCCTATATTTAAACCTTTCCAAATCCACTACGTCTTTTTAATCATTCTCATCACCTGAATTAATGAAATGACACTATTTCCTAACGTGATGATCCCCTCCCTCCCATTCCCAATTCTCAAGGCAGGGCATATTTCCTTTACCAGATTTCCAACCAGGATCTAGCAAGCTACTAAGAAAACAGAGTAACCTTTTGTATCCCATGTAATCACAGCAAAAAAAGCTCTGAAAATGAGTGAAAGTTGCACCCATGCTTTCTAGCTTGGACTCACAACAGGGTACAGTCTTCAGTAAGAGCATCTAGTTCATGTGCAATTAAAAGCTACTTTTGGATTAGCTTGAAACCCTGCTACACTCAGGAGAGCATCTTCAACAGACTATGGCTTTCTCTTTGACATCAGTCAGCTCTTCTCCGGCATGACTGTCTGTTCAACAGCACTGGATTTCTACACAAACAGTTTTGGCAAAGACTGAATTCCTATTAATATGCTCCTTGAGAAATATTCAGCTTGAAGAGCACTTTGTTCTGACACTTTGCACAGACTTTTTTTTTTTGCTGTTAGCTGAACAAAATGTTTGATACTTTTCTGTCTGGACTCGTGAGAAAATATGAAGTGCACGCTGATACAAACCAATTCTCCAGGCTCTGCCCACCCTGAAAAGCAAAAGGGGAAGAAAGTGTTCCACCTTGCTAGTTGTTTAAAAAACTAGATTAAAAAAATAAAACAAACACATATAAGGATGAGAATGCAGTCCAAGCAGGAAAGTAGTAGTTGAAATAACAACACCTGCAACCAAGAGTATGAATGGCAGCTCTGCCAAAGGAGGTGGCATGCAGAAGACAAAGAACAAATGCAGTCTGATGGCAGTGTTTTGACTGGTGGGTAGATGCACATCAAGCACGTTGTGTTCTTTATTCTTACACCACTGGAATAAACCCCTGTAGTTTCCAGAGCATTAGTTACATCTGCAAAAAATGATGTTTCCCCTAGCAATATTTATACTCCACGGCAATGAGTGCCCTTCCAAGCAGCAAGCTCCACCTAAAATGAAACTCATTGCATATTCTTCATTTGGGGATTTTTGTGCTTTTAAAGGGAGCCTACTATTAAAAACAGATGTTAAAAAGAAGTATATTACTTTTAAATAAAATGCTTGAAAATTAACATGGTTTGTTTGTCAGCATATTATGCCTTTTGTTTTGGACTTTATCCTGTTTCTAACTTTGTTTATTGTTATTATGCAGTCATATGAGATACTTAAATATAAGCTATTTGATCAATCACCCACAAATCACCAAGATGACTGCAAAGCATTAGTAACACCTAACTCCTACACAAATTATTTATTTATTTAATCTTGGAAAAGAAAAGAGGAGATAGCAGGTAACATGATTATCTACACACACACATCTAACATAATACTCACCTGTACTTTGAAAAAGAAATACAATACCTAATTTAAGATTTTCTCATGACCTAAAATAACCAGTTTACTACTGAAACATGAAACTGAGTAAACTACAGGAAAATGTGAAGATTAATGCTTGCAGAAAATCCATAGCAGAACAACTTTCAGCAGGGCATTCACTTTTTTAGTGCAAAAATGACCGTGTCTTCCAGAAGTAGTTGCATGGGTATTTCTTTAATATTCAGCTATTAAACTGAAAAAATGACGTTTAATCCTATACCCAGTATTCTGGTATAAGCATGCAAACATCCTAATGCCAAGCCCCAGATTTAAGAAGGACGTCTATTTCCCTCTGGACAGGCTGCTTTGATAACCATATCCCTCTCTGTAGTTACACTGTCATTAACATTCCAGAGCCAAGAGAAACCAACACAGCCAGGTCCCAAATTATGCCTCAGTATTTATATAGCGTGGAGGCAGCACCTGGGAGATTTAACATTGAATGGCGAAGCCTGGAGCATTCTGAAAGCGATTCTAATGTTGCGCAATGATGCCATGTTCATGCCAAAAGCAAAACATTTTATGACATATGGTATTAGTCTCTTAAAAGAGCAGAAACTTTATTTCATTTTTCCTGTAGTTTCCAACCATACTTGTTTTGATTTAAAAAAAACAAACACACTCACACAGCTAGAGAAAGATTTAACAGTGCCTCATTTCAACAAATGCTTCCTATTTATCTGTACCACTAAACAGAATCCCTCGTCTCTATGAATTAAACAGACCCAAACTTGGACAAGCTGGTAGGTAAAGTGGTCTCTCACGAAGACCCTAAAAACAGTCAGTTCTATCAGATCTATCTCAGTGTCAAGGAAAGGCTATCAGTGTACATTTCCTTGTTTTTCATGCAAAGATAGTAATTCTTTTCCCTGTTCAGAGGACAGCCACAGAGGCTGGAGGCTAGAATAGCAAGTTCTGTATTTGGTAATCATTTTAGACACCCCCTTTTTCAGGGTCCTAATTCTGTATCTAATTAGTAACCCTTCTTCTAAGCACTATGACTCAGAATTGTTAAAGGAATTAACAGTTTTAGAAACTGCCAGATACCTAATCAGCTTACATTCAGTTTTCCAACTGCATGTTTTCAGATTTCCTTAGTGATTCTATAAGATCTTTAATATTACCATATCAGCTCTTTTGTTTTGCTCCTGGAATACAAAAGGATACATGTAGTTTCTCTTCACCACTGTGTAGCAGAGTTATGCTCATTTAAAAATTAAAATAGCTGTGTTCTATGCAAGATGCTTAAAGTCATCATGCTGTATTGTCCATATAAAAGTTATGCATTTTTCCATTAAAGCAATAAGGATTCCATTCTAGGGTATCAATAAACATGTCACTATTGTAAATGAAAGGCCCATTTTCTATTCAAGCTCTCTTATACACATTTAACAGAATTATATACATTTAACTATAATGTGAGTTACATAAATCTATTTATAGACCTCTTTTTTCTGCAAAATAAGATCAGGGATACATTTGTCCACATAAACAAACAACTAAGCAAACATCAACTGTTGCTTAAGTATTCCTCTGATATGATTTAACTGTTTTTTCTTCTTCATTACACTCAAATCAGCAGCATTGTACAATGAATACATTCCAGAAGTTAAAGGTAGAGCTAATAAAGGCCTAGAGCAGGCTTTCAAAAACAGTTGTTCCTGTAGGAAATTGTAGCCCTACTATCAAAAAAAAAAAAGAGAGAGAAAAAAGGAAAAGAAGGAAAAAAAAAAACACAGAAGGAACCCACACAGAGAATATGTACCCAGAAATACAGTGTCCCCTCCCCAGGGTTGGAAGCAAGTTGGAGGCCTTTAAGTCAGTAAGGCTTTCACAGTGGTGCCTCATGTAATCAACAACTGCACGGCCACTGGTGCACAGAGCAGACCAGAAAATACAGAACCCTCAACAGAGGCAGTGACTGCTGCATTACACACAATTTCTGGTTCTCTTATAATATTAGCCTGGTTTTGACCCCACAAGTCACACAAATAACCACCAAAGACTTGGAAAGTAATTTCTGCCAGTACAATACAAAATATGGCTAGTCCCAAACACAACTACTATTGCTCAGTAAATGTTTCTAAAAGCCACCTTGAGCTGCCATTTATTGTGCAGCACCAACATTTGTTTGTCCAGGACAATGTGCACATGGGAGATGGATGCTCATTGACCAAGAGCACTGGAAGGACCAAGGCAGCCAGCATAACTAGAGACCTCAACTTGTTAAAACCTCTGCATCAAGCTTCCACCACTGCAACCCCACAAACCATCCCATTCCACTTATTCAGGCAGCCCAAACATTTCTGTAAGGCTCTTTTGTTCAGCTGCCCCACATCCTGCCTCCTCTATCGCAGAGCTCGCTCAGCACCGACTCCTTGCTATTATCCACGGCCACCGACACAACATGCACATTTCAGCCAGGCAGCACAGACAGCACCATGCGGCAAACAGCCCCTGGGAAGTTTCAGTCCTGTCACCGCCACTCTTTCAGGTAGCATAAATGGATGCTTCCTGTTCTGTCAGAGACGCCTAGACATGCATTGTTCTGAGCAAGCCCACGTAGGGCACGAGCTCAAGGTTAACACAGAATAGCAGCAGTGTCTCTTGAGCATAGCATCAGAGCAACAAAAATGTAAGACTCGAGCAGTTAAGCAGATACTTTTCATCAGCATTAAAGCCAAAGGGGATTTTTTGTTTGTTTGTTTGAAGAGTGTTGCAAATATGCAAATTAGCCAATTGAGTAACCTGTACGGCATGACACATAGTGCTGCATGCAAATAAAAAACTGAGCAGCTCAGCATGAAGGCAAACACATGCATGTAATTAAGTTGGCAGAATCAACACAGAAAAGACTGCACATGTGGGGTTTCTTTATCCCTTCCTCAGCAAGCACAAGTCCCCCCAAACAATTAACATTCTGCAATAACAATGGTTTGTAAACACATGCAAAACTCAGCTGATGAAACACACATTTCAGCTTCATATAAACAGAATCAGTATTCCACATTGTACTTCTTCAGCTGCTTTTTCCCCCAGTTGAATTTTTAAGTATCAGCACACTGTTCAGCTTAGGAACATTTTTAGGAACCTCACAAAGAAGTTGGCAGGACACAACTAGCCAAGCTCAGGAGGGAAAGCCACTCCTACACACAGCACTGTCAGATCAAGGTTAATTGAGTGAGGCAGAAGGCAGGAGGGAACTGATTGACTTGATTTATGCTATCAATTTATGATTACTTATTAAAAAGGGCATAGTACTGAAGCCAAAAGCAGAGTGCAGGCAGTACCTTCAATGATAATGTTCAGGACAGGTATAGCTGTCCAAACCACAGCTTCATCAGCCACAGACACACACATTATTTCTTCTGCAAACCTAGAGATTATCAGTATTTGCAGCCATTGAATCAAGGAGTTACTACACGGGGCAGGAGCTGCCCATTATAAATCCTTTGCCATTGGGATCACATAGAGTATGTTTAGATGGCAATTTGTTTTGAGTCCAAAGATAAACCTTCATGTCAAAACGTATTTTTCCCTAGTTAAAATAGCTAATGCAAGCTTTAAGCATTGTTTTGTTCTTCTGACCCAAAGTGAACATTTTTCTTTCCAGATGAAAAGCTCAAGAATTTAAAAAATGTTTAAGGAAGATACTTTCTTAATTTCCTTCATGACCACATCAGGATATTAAACCTCAATTGTCTTGAGATTATCAGTAAATGTCATGCAAGAAATGACAACATATAACTAGAGGTGATAGTTCTACTTAGCAGTTGTACACAGCGTTTCCCATTTGCAAAGACCTAAGCAAACATTAACCGGACAACAACTGTGTTTCTTTATCTTTGGCATGCAGCCTACAGGAGATGGTTTAAGTGACCTTGCATTGTTGCAAACCTACTGGAGGCAAAGTTATGTTATCTCCGCTGAAATCAGAACTGCAGGGAAGCCAGGAGTAGCAAATTGAAATTCCTGATAACTTCAAACTCAACAACTTGCTGTCTGAAAAGGAAAGGAATACTTAAGGACTGCCATGCAATTGTTTGTGAAGCCAAAGACGCTGAACACCACTGCATCACAAGGTCATCTACAATATTCTGTGTGTGCTAGACTTCCCAAGAGAGTCTTAAAAACAAGAACAATCCTATTGTAGGGAATGCATTTGCTAGACAAAACATCCCTCAAAGTTAAAACAACAGATGATGGTTTTTCTCAAAAGAATGGCTTATCTGAAAACATTTAACCCAGGAGTCAGTGATAAGTGGGTAAGAACTCTATATCTTTCCCAGCCCTCCATCCCCAAGACTGAATTGGCCACTAGCAAACTTACGTGGTGCAGTGGAAGTCTCCTTCACAGAGTGGCAAGATGTTGTTCAACTCACTGTAGCGAGGTAGGGGTTGGTCTATTCTCCCACATGCCTGGTGACAGGACGAGGGGGAATGGGCTAAAGTGGTGCCAGGGGAGGTTTAGGTTGGATATTAGGAAGAATTTCTTTACTGAAAGGGTTGTTAGGCATTGGAATGGGCTACCCAGGGAAGTGGTTGAGTCACCATCCCTGGAGGTCTTTAAGAGACGTTTAGATGTTGAACTTAGTGATATGGTTTAGTGGAGGACTTGTTAGTGTTAGGTCACAGGTTGGACTCAGTGATCTTGGAGGTCTCTTCCAACCTAGACGATTCTGTGATTCTGTGATTATCAGCAACAGCTTGTCCAAGTCTGTTGCAGCAGCTCCCAGGACATTTGGAGTTTAACATATGCCAGAAGCTGCTGCCTCCAAGGCCCCTTTCAATTGCTGTGGCTCCAGCTCTTTCCTGTACCTTTCAAAACCTGCCCAGGGGCCATGTATGTCACCAGTGCCACTGCAAGCTGACCTCTGCTGCACAGTACTGCACTTCACTGAGGCAGGGCCCTGAACAACTGTGCCAAAAGATGCTATGTTCATTAACTGTACCACAAATAAGGTCCTGACCTCCAATTAAGTTGTCAAAAAAGTAAATTGTGACAATGGCTTTGAAAGTAATTCATAGCGATATTATCTATACGTTATTAATTACAACACCAGAAAGTCTTTTCCAGCTTCTCTTGTTCACCCATGTTCCCTACTTGAGGTGACTGACAGCTAGTAGCATTAATTATGTTTACATAAGCAGATGAAGCATTTCTTTAAAGGTGGAAACAGCAGCAGCAATGCAAGTAACCTGTGAACCTTCTACAATAAAGTGTTACTACACTGTTCTCCTCTTGCTCCTTGTGCTACTCTGCTTCGTTGGAACGACTGCCTATACAACATGCACAAGGCCTGTTTAATACTGGAGACTGTATTTGTGTCAGAGCATAAATTCAATTTGAAAAGTAGATAAAAACCACCAAGGGGAAGGCAGGAAGCAGTTGGAGTGCATGAACCACTAATGTTAAAGGACTAATGGTAGCTTGTCAGTAAACCTTGATAATTATGCATTCATTGGGTAGCTTCTGCGGATAAAGAAGTGATTATTATCCAAGCAAACCATTTTTTCTTGCTGAACCCCAGAATAATACAACTGAACCGCAAGTCACTCAGCAGGGCACTTTTATCAGCCAGTAGGACTGCCTGGAAAGTCTCCAGGCAAAGGGGGACTACAAGCTGTGAAATGAAAGGGCCTTTTACCAGCAGAGAACGGGAAAGATGACCTGATTGAAATGGCCATCTGAAACTGCAGGTTTGTGGAGGGGAAGGAATAAGAAACAAAGATGTTGTTGAGAAAAAGTTAGTGTGGTCTTTGCTTAAATCATGACTTGCAATTTGCAGCTGGCTGTGAGCTGTGCTCCAAGAATGCTCAAGAGGGTAATGAAAATGGAAAAAAAATGCATTGAAGAGTTTGCTGTTTAGCTGAGAAAACTGTATATACTATTGTTAATTTCTTGTTATTTTTGACAAATTTATGTGCAGAGTAGCCATAAAGTCAGTGTAGGGAATGTGCACAATTAATAATGCAGAAATCAGTGGCTCTTGACAGCTTAACTGTGAGATTTCATTTCTGTAACAGTAAGACAGTCAAGAGGTTGAGCCCAGAAACTCTGCAAGGGAGGCCAAGAGAGTGACAGAGTCCAACCAAGCCAGATCAGGGAAATGGCTGGCCCACATCTAGTAAGCCTAGCAGCACATGGTGGAACCCTAAGCAAGCTGGGAGGCACACAACTCACAAGTGCTGTTCATTTCACTTCCTAGTAAAGGCCACGATGTATTTTTCCTTCCGATACCACTTAAATGCCTTTTAACAACATAAAGGAAATCAATCTCTGCATTTGAGGAACAGCGAGATTTCCTGTTAATGTTAGGTATAGGCACATCAGGTCTTTTCTTTTAAGCAATTACTGTTTTCAAGTAACCAATTACTTTCCAGTGGAGATAAAGGACAAGTGATGTGCAAAAAGCTCACTTTGTTCTAATGTCTAGCATGTGGTAAGAAAAACTACATTGAAATCATCAGTAACATATAGCCAGAACATTGGCAATATGTGAAACTACTGCCCGTTATTTATCACCTCACATCACCAATACAGCAACTGGAGATTTATCTTTACTTTCAGATAGGGAAGGATGTAGCAGTAACCACACCACATGCAACTGATCATTCTCTGTAAGACAGAAGAAACCAAAGCCAAGAATTAATCGTGGATATTCTTATAAGATAAACATTGTTTTATTTAACACAGTAAAAAAACACAAGGGATCTTAAAAAAAAAAAGTCAAATCAATCCTCTTTGAAGTGATCATCTCCCACTGTTCTGCCTTTTCCCATAGCTTTAAAGATTTGAGCTACAATGAACATGAACTCAGATTATTGTTCTCATCTTGAAGTCATTCAGTAAATGTTACTAAAACCAAAATACAACTAATAGACTGCTGTTTACTGCCAAGCACATGGCAGTCCCTCAGAAAAAATCCATGGGGTGTCAGAACACACACTTAAAAGAAAACGCCTTTCCAATTGTTACTCAAAGACCACAGAGAATCCTCAGGTCTTCCTTATGCTTTAAAAATAATAATAATAAAATCTATAAATAACACTGATTTTCAGCATTACAGGCCTTGTGAAGACTGCTTTCTAACAGTTTTAAGACTGAAGAACTACTGAATCAACAGATTTTAGCTAAATATCAAGGTCAAATTGCAACTCACACTAAGGACATTCAGTCTTTCAAGTCTTCAGGATTTCTGTTGCACAACTGCTTCACACTCAGTTGGGAGAAAGAAATCGTGAGATTTAAAGTGAAATTGGTTAGACAATCTAATCTCACTTTTTATCTGCTAAGTATTTTTCAGTGATAAACAGGCTACAGGATACAGGGACACTGCCAACTATCTGCAAGCAAAGCTTGTTTTGTTTGTTCAGCTATTGTGTTGACTATCTTGCATTCTTCAACACTGTGCTAGACACAATGGTCTCTGAGGACCAGAGTGTGCCTAATGACCAGGACATAGTTCTAAACTTTCTGGAGTTGAGACAGTGATCGGAATAGCCTGTCAGCTTTCAACATCCAATGCTGTACACATAGCACTTCCTTAATGGATTTGTTTTTACATTCAACACCACCTATATTTTGGTTAGTATCTGAGCTGACTACATCTACGCAGATGTTTAGTAACATCTTTCGGTTTCTGTTGATGACTGAATTTAGCAGAGGGAACCAGTGCTTGACGCATATTCCTGCTTCCAGACGAGCAAAAGGACATCTATCATGCTGGAACATGCTCAACTGCAACATTACCTCACTTGCTAGGACTGGCACTTTGTAGACCCATGACTCCGTGTTTCTTCCTGCCTACTGCTGAACCTCTCCAACCATTGTTCTTCTTGCCACTTCTACATAGAGATGATTTTTTACTAGTTTTAGGGCTGTTGCCCTTTTTTCCTCTCTGTTATTCTGTAAAGGGGAACAGAGAAACAAAGGCTAATTGTGACGCCTGCAGACAAGGAAAAAAAATCTTCAATACTAAACAGAATCACACAGTCAAGAGTCACATGAACTGTCTACATGATACCAACAGCTCATAGTGAAAGCTGTTTCCATTGTTTTCATTTTGTTTTTTCTGCTAGCAAGAAGACTGCAGTAGATTATTTGACAAAACTCTACCATCTTAATATTATCCAAATGTATGAGAAAACATCATAAACGGTTGCTTTAAAAAACAGCTGACACTATTTTTGATACCTTTTAAACTGCCATTGTAGGAAGCAATACAATTTCAAAATCCATAACAAAATTTATATTAAAAATCTCAAAATTATTCAGCATAGAAAAACAGTCTATTTATAGCTGAATTTGCCCTTCTTGTAATGGACATATCCAGTGTTACTGGGTTATAGCCTTCTATTCTGAAACCCAAGACACAGCCAAACAAAACACAGTGCACACATAGAAACAAATCCCTATGCCAAGAAGTTATTTTGTTTGGAGTCTTTAAGAGCTCAGCTCAATCTCTAAAAGCACTTCATGGCTACAAAAGAAGGCAAAAATGTTTCACTGTCTGTCTGATCTTCAATAGGCCACCAACGGATACTTGTGTCATGGATTGACCTCTAGGTCCAATACTTGTCAGGTCTCCAAAATCAAATATTAAAGCAGCTAAGCTTTGCTTGCTGCTTTAACTTCCATGGGTGCAATGAAGGATAATCTGAGAGTCACGGGGAAGTTACACCTAGGATTCTTTCCAAATTTCTCAAGTCCTACTGGGAATGTAAGCAATCGTTTTTGCATGAAAACAAAATCCAGTTCAACAGCTAGAGAAGAGTATGTGAGATTTCACACCACCACATCTTCCCACGTTGTTTATCCTCTACATCACGTGCACTGACAATCAGACAAGGCTTTTATGCGTCAGATCCTCTATACACAGAACATCAACTGCCCATGCATGGCAGGCCTCAAGACAAAGGAGGGAAAGAGCAGGCAGGCACTCACCCCGTTTCCTTCCCGTGGTCCTCATCTGCAGAGGGAGCTGCTTTCTGTACAGAGTTGAATAATAACACTCATCCCCCTTATGCGGATTTTCTGTTTGCCAGGCACAGATGGCCTCACCTTTCATCTGATCAGGGCCACAGATAGCACACCATCTATCAGGCACCCTGTGGAAATTGAGCTATTTGCCCCAAGCTAGTGGTGGAGTTTAGCACTTGCCTGTTCAAACAGCAATTGAGCCATCTGCTGTCTGCCACAACTGCCCGGATCAGTACTAATGGACCAGTATACATGTAAAGAACCCTCCAATCTCATCTGAATATTCGTATCCACATGCAATTTACTCAAGCACTAAGTGCTATCTCTACCAAGCTCTTGCTCATTTGGCTAATCTGCATCTCAGCGAACACACTAGGATTAATCACACAAGATGACAGAAATCACAATCTGTGCCTTTTTTGTTGTTGTTGCTAAAAAAGATTCAGTCAGCTCCTGTTAATTAGTCCTAGGCTGGATTATATTGGCATGCCACAGTCTATTTACTCTTATCAGAGATAAGTGCTGCCAATGGTTTCACCATGTAGTCTTCACCCTGCTCTGTGAGGAATACTGTTGTTGTTACATTTAGAAACCCTCCTAGGGCTGTCTAGCTTTTATTGTGATTTCTTCAAAAGCTTCATGCACAGTTCCTATATTAACAGAGATCAGCAGCTTAACTACCTAGAGGTTTTCACCTTTCCAGTACAAAGCCACAGTGAATTAAATTGCTACAATGAAAAGATGCACAAAGCACAGAATCCTTAAGGGCAGCACAGCCCCAGTCTGTGAAGACAGAGCACACAATGCCATGTACAGTGGGTCTGCTGTGCTATAAACCCATTTTCCATCATCAAAAACATCCCTGTTACAGCTAGAACTTCTTCATCAGAGCCCACAGAGGTACTGACAGAAGGAAAAAAAGTCCCTAGTAATAATGCCAATCTTATAAAACATTTCCCTAAGCCACTGTTCCCCTTTGATGCTTACAAGTAGAGCAGTCTGACAAACATCCCAAGATATACACACTCCCCACTACATTCCGTTTACTCTACAAACTTTTCGGATTGCAGCTTCACACCAAGGCTATGCTGGATTCTGTAGAGAGCATCTAATGCAACAACTGTGAATGAATAAATGCTCAATTCAGACTGCTCCCAAGAGAGCAAATGGCCAGTCAGCAGTAAGTTAATTCTTATCCTCTTCAAAACATGCTTTTTGATAATTTATGTGAGAAGGTGGAGGGAGAGAGAAAAGGAGGATCAAGGATGTTTAACAGATTTCAAGTCTTCAAGGAAGAAGAGAACGCCTAAGAGCTTTGTGTGTCATGAGCAAAATGCAAAGGAAGTGTATTTTTTAAGAATCTGCATTACATACCTTTGGGGTTCCCTTCTACTTCAAGAGACATGAAACCCAAAATGACAAATGATACAAGTGTCCTTTTTGTATCCTCTAACAGCATCTTCAACAGATTCAGTAATAATTGCAAGTAATTGTATAAATAAGCTGAAAACGGGGTAGTTTTCATTGCCAGAAACAGCAGAAAGCTTCCAAATTTTATGGGTTAAAAAAAGCCAATAAATTTAACAGTCTTTTGAAGATGTTAGTATAATCCTTCCAAAACTGAAGAGAACAGATGACTCAACCATATGGCCAAGTTCCACTAAAATTCTGTCTCGTAATCACAAAACATGATGTAATGTAGCTTGGTCCCAGAAGAAGGAAAGGCGTTAGACGTGTGACATGCACAAGCATTCCCTGAATCCATCTGACTAGCTAGTTTAAAAAGGTAATACACAAATAATCAGGGTTTTTTAGAAGTTTCCAAGATAAATATTCTCAAATCTTCTCTTGGAAAAGGAATAAGTATTGCTCTTCAAACCTACATCAATGCATCAACCATTATTGTTACAAACACATCACCTAAACATGTACGGTGAAGCACTTGCTACACCTTTCCACAACAATGCATCTTTTAAAAAGGTTTGCCATTACAAACTTTGAAAGCAATCTGTGCTGGATTACTACCTCAGTCTTAATGAGCATGAAGAGTTTAAAGGACTATTTGCAAATCAAAAGAAGCTTCCCTTTTAAAAGTATCTAGGGAAAGGGAAAGAATACACATCAGCTAAGAATACATACACACCGAGTGACAAAGAATATTATCTTCTGCATTACATAAAGGTTGAATTGAAATAACTGCTAAGAAAAATCAGAGCCATCAGCTCTGACAGGTAAAATACCTTCCAAATCATTAATCACCCAAATATACACAACAGAAGTCATCGATACCATCGTAATTCAAGTGTTCTACAATCACCTGGAATTAACAGTGACCACTCAGTACATGGTTCTAACTCCGGCCCTCATTATATTTAGGACTCCACTTAAGCAGGTATGCACAGATGTCTTTAACATGTAATGTGTAACAGCTCTATAAGAACTCCACTTTCTATAGTGGGTAGTTTAAATCTATCTATGATTTGAGTCCAGGCTACTAGAAAAACAGACCAATTCCAGAAAGAAAAGTAAGGAAAAAATGACAAGCAGCAGTAGTTTCCTTTCTCAATAGTGACAAAATTGGCAAGGGAAAATTACTGGGGGCTGGGATATAGAGACAATCACTCCAAAGCCCGGCTGAAACCACTATGCTACAATCCCCCCCCAGCAGAGACACGGCCCAAGCAGCCATTACACCGAGCATCCTTTTTCCTATGAGTGCGCACACTTAAACGTTAGGGAAAGAGCAGAAATTGATAAGCCAAGTGGTTACACAAGTGACCCATGAAAAAGTTCCAAGCTTCCTGACTCTCCACCCAAGCCCTATCAAATCAAGAAGTGTTAGAAATCAACAGGTAAGGCATAAAGAAAAAAAAACAATCAGTATGGACTGTACACCAACCACACATCTCTAAAATGCCATTAGAGCTGGAAGAGGTTAAAAAGTACAAATATGATCCAAAATGGCATCTGTATGAAGAACAAATTGGACAGGATGCCTCAGTCTCTAAGGTAGACGAGTTAAGGGAGACGGGAAGTCAACAAAATCATCAGTAACATGGACAAGATGGATGGGGATCAACCGTTGTCTTTTTCAGCACAACGAGGGAACATCAAACAAAAGTGGGACCAGGTCATAAAGAAAGTTAACAGCAGACTTGTGGAACTGCTTTCAAGGTAAGTTGCAGTTGCAAGACATCTATGTGGTTTCAAGGAGGAAGTTGTCACTTATTAGGTAGACAGATTCAGTAGAGAGATTAGGCTGGTGGGACCCTCAGCCTGAAACAGTAATTGCTGTTATGTTGCTAACAGAAATCTGTTCAGCCCTGTCACTTTTTGCATCACATCTCCTATTTGTCCTCCTGCTCTGTAACAGCAGACACACCAGCCTCCCCAGGGCCTTGACTGTGACCAGAACAAGATCACATTAGGAACACTGCCCTAGAGAAGAAGCTAGTCACACATGATGACGGTGCTTTTCCTCTAGTGAGAAGAAAAGCATAAAGAAAAAAAAAACTGCACTGCTACCCCTTGTCTGAACTTCCCTTTACCAACAACCATGCTCCTTACTCAAACCTCTGTGCTCAAGCAACCTGTGTGCTGTAGATCGCTAGCAATCCCTTAACCACTTCAAGAATCCAAAGCTGATTAAGAAAAATAAACCAGTAACCTTGAATTCAGCAGGCCAGCTCTGTATCACCAACCCAACATTTATAAGAAAACTGCAGAACAAAAGTGGCATAAAGCCACCATATTTGTCCATGACGCCTCAACCACAGAGCATTACCCATGCAGAAGCCTGGAATGCTTTTGATTGTGTGGTCTTCTCATACTGCAGCTACCCATTCCCATAATCTTCTGGCAAGAGCTTTTAGTGGTAACTTGAGTCAAGGGTTGAAGTACAAACCAAGGACAGGCTGCAGCCACACTCGTAAATCAGGGATTTAATAAAAACCTAAAGATGTATAAAACGATCTCTGTCACATAGGCTGAGATCACATCCACACTATTATGAAAGGATACAAGTTCAATGGACTATCATCTTTTATATCAAGCATATTTTATACCATGCCAGTCCAGCTATAAAAATACTGAATTACTTGTTCAACATGTGGACCTTTTGAAAGTTAGGTATCTTGTCTTTGCATCTAAATATGAATTTGAAAAGGAAGCTCTCAAGAACTTGACATGGATGTTAGCAAATTTATTCTTTTGACAGTTGACGTGTCAATTACAACATATCAGTTCTATTTTATCCTTTTACTACACTATACTATTTCACAACTGCCCTTCAACTACCTCCAAGAAATCAAATTTTAAACATTTTGGCTTAGCATGCTGTTTGAATGGGAAGAGACTGACTAAGCTAAGATAAATCGTCCTCCTGTTACTTTTCCAGAAAAGGTTACAGTGAAGATACTGCTATTAGCAAAATATGGAAGCAATATTACTATAGTGACTACAGAAATTTTAGTGAAGTGTGAACAGACAAGACTTCCATAAACCCACCACAAAGCATTGCTATCTGCTTGAGAAAAAACAAAGAGCTCTTCAGCATCTCCAAAGAACTCTACAAGGCTGAGCGACTATGTGCTGGAAAGTGTTTCCTTAGGAGTGAAGAAAGTTTTGGCACACGCACTGCAACGTCACTATAAATTAAACCTCTGTGCTGCAGCTGTCCAAGGCTTTGTACTCAGTCCCTGACACAACACGTTGCCTCAGGCTGCTTGCTGCATGTCTGCCCAGCCACTGAACTGGTTTTACTATGTTCCCCTTTGCAAAACTGGGCTGTTATGCTCACTGTGGGCTGCCCACCACCTCTGCTACTTTCTTTCAGCACAAATGCTCTAGATGGTACAAGACATCAAATACTGGGGAAAGGCTTCATGATTGCTGGAAGGTTACCTGCAGCCTCCACGGTGTGTTAAAAAGAGCGGGGAGAGTTCCGTGCACCAGCTTTTTACACTGGAAATTAAGCAATCAACATCAGACTTAAGTGACAGAGGGAAAGGAAAATTCTGCCATTCGGGTTCAGATTTGTTTAAAAAGCAGGCAACAAACATTTTGGCAAAAGAAGAAATTTCTGAGAATTACACATTATTTGAAAATAAATTGTAAGTTTTAGATGAGTATTGAGCTTCATGGGTAGCTAGCCACTTCCTGAGCTTTGTTTTATTTTCAAATGCGTCATTCATTTATTTCTATGCCCATGCAAAAAGTTTTCCAAACATTTAATGTCGAACAGGAAAACTGAAGTGGAAAGTGGATGACAGCCAGTTTAACTGAGCTTTATCAACATGCTCCATACATCCTGACACACTATACACACTCTGAATTACCACAAGCACTAAAACCAGTCATGCCAGTGCTATTTTAAGAGAAGTCATATTTTGCAAATAGAAACGATAGAATTTCAATAAAGTACAAAATAACATACTGTGTTGTTTACGATCCATATGTTGTTTGCATGAGACTGAACATGCAATAAAAGAGCAATAAAATAACCCATGCACATCTGTAGACCTAGAAAAATTAGGTGCTGTAGGGCAACACTTTAATGATTTTAAACCATCGAATGACTGTTGAAGAAATATATAAAATTAGAAGAAAGAAAGAAAGAAAGAAAGATAGACAGACTTCAGGTTTCATTATATATTTCACTGTCTGCATATACATCTCCCACCAAAGCAAGTCAATATTGCTTTTTTTTTTTTTTTTTTTTAAATTTGACTGAAGGAAAAATCACTGGGAGACAAACACAAACAGATTTATTCTCAAGTCTAGAAGCTGAGCATGCTTTAACAATTGGTTTCCTCCAGCCCTGGTAGCTTGGGACTATGAACCCTTTCAAGAGAGGTGACAGAGCCTGCCTCGCATGGATGATGTCTGAATAAAATACTAGCCCATGAGCAGAGAGTGAGTTACTTGTGTCTAAATCAAAACTGATACATTTCTTGCTGCTGCACCAACGCAGCCCCTACCAGCACTTATTTTAGACAGAGCTATTGAGTTATGCCAGGAAAAGCCTGGTTACCTTGGAGACATCTCCCAGCCAGCTCCGGCAGAACTCTCATGATGTATCTCACCAAAATGCATCTCTCCGCTGGGTACAGACAACTTCCATGTGCTTGAGCAGAATACAATGACACAAAGGAAAATGACCAAAGTATCCCAGCATAGCTAGAATATCAGCATAGGATAAAGGATAAAAGGATAAAACAATTACATCCAGATCCTAGCATATATGGAAGTATTAAAACTGTGGTGCAGTAGGAGCCTGCTACACACAAAGGCTTTTTGTTTTGTTTGGTAGGGATTGCAAAAATAACAAGTGGATACTGAAAACTTTCATTCAGAGAAGGCTTCTACCCCAAATGTAGAAAATATACCAGTTAATTTAATACTTACAGTCTGTGGGACAGAAAGAGAGCTGGTGTTTAGGAACACATGCTGGAATGAACACTTATTTTTAAAAAGAATAGTACAGCAGACTCATCTTGACATTGTCCCTTCTAAACCAAGCCTAAAATAATTTGTATCTGGGAAACACAATGTGGAGCCCTGCAGCAGTCAGATGAGAACTAAGAAGAGCTACAAAAGAGCAGACCAACACAGCTACAATGATGTACACTATTCAAGAATACTTTTTGTTGTTGTTTTTTAACTGAAGGAATCTCTGTCGCCAAATTCTCTTGCTGTCAGAAGTCAATCCCACCATAAATCAGGAAAATTGCTTTAGTCCTGTTTACAAAATTGTCAAACAGAACTCCTTCACCAAAGATGTGTCCCCTATTAATAGTACCTCACACAACATAACACCCTTCTGCTTCACAGGACTGCCTGAGGGTGTACAGTGTGATATGTGGCATCTCGTCTGCCTTGATGACGCATGGCATCATTACTGTTACCACATATATCACGGCAGAGGTGCTTTTGCAAAAAAAATAGATGCTCCTCTTCTTTGAAGAAGCCAAGTAGAGTTTTCTAGCACTCTACCACATTCAATCCATCACCACAAGTTAAGGTCTTTAGCTACTTACATGAGACTTGCCTATCAAACTCTCCACCCTTCAGATTTTCAAAAGCACAGCACAATTTGTACCTTTATTACTACAAAAGCTACTTCTTAGGCTGTTTGGTCCCTGGGCTACAAAAAGCTGCAACTAGAAGGCACCAGCAAGAACTTCAAATCCCATTATGCAAACGGCTCAGCTTCTGCTTGGAATGGAGCCAGACAAGTAGTGAGCAACAGATACAGCAGAAGCCCAACTTAACCAGTTCAACATCCACACAACTTGCAGACAACATGCTTTACAAGGCATGAAGAATTTCAATGTTTTCAATGGAAAGCACTGATTGCAGAAGGTTCCCCTTCCTCTCGGCTGACACGCCAAGGCTAAGACAGTCAGTTACTTTGGCCTATTATACATAATTACAAATCTATTTTCAGCCCTCAAAGGTGTATTTTTCACCATCTCATAAAATACTGTAAAGTCGTAAACAAACAGAAGATGGCTTTTAATTCATGACTTACATTCCAAAAATTCAAACAGGCATCAAGTTTTCTTCTCAAGATAAAAACTCTTAAAATTCTTTCTGGTTTTAATTTCTTTTGGTAAGAATGTCAGGAAGAACAGAGGGTTGGAAAAGGAGCATATTTCTGTTCATATTTTCTGAGTTAAGTCCCCCTCTCCCCCCGAACTTTCACCCCCTTGCAGAAGTTCATGCCTGTCAAAAATTAAAAAGTCTGCATTGCAAGATGGGCCATTATAATTCAACACATGCTGCTTTGGTGGAGAAAAAGCATGTTTTTGGAATAGCTCTGTTATGGGTCAGGAATGTAAAGCAGAGTTCATATTTCAGATGAAAATGGGAAACAGCTTTTTCTTGCAAACCCAACTCAGCTTTCCACTACAGAAGTCTGTGCAGTATGGTCTTTGTAGCGTACTGCATCAGACCTTTAAGTGCAATAGAGTAGAGATCACCAACTGTTTGTGTTCTACAAACTGCAGCATTGCAAATTCCTATTTTTAACACTGAATGCAAGTTTTCAGCATTTGCTTTAGAGCATACTCTCCTGCTGCAATGTTTGCACTGCCACAGATGACTCAATGGACAATCACATGCTCTATATCATTCCAGAGAGCATCCCAGGCTCACAAAACAACTGCACTATTGAAACACAAGTAGAAACAGTACAGCTCAAATGAGATGGCATCACAACAGTGTTCTGTTCCTCAAAGATGTGCAAACTGGAGTTTGACGCACTACAAGTCCCAACACCTCCCCACAGCAGAGTACAAAATCTCTTTGCACCCAGTCCTGTAACTGTTTTATTCTGTGTAAACAATCCTTTTTTTGCACTTAGATCCATGTGTGTGCTTAAGAAAGATTAAGAAAGTTACTACATCTGTACAACATCAATGTCAATACCATGTAGAGGAACATCTTGGTTTCTGGTCTCCTGAAAAGATGGATGGGGAGCTAAGTGAGGGGCAACAAGTTGAAAATGAGTTCTCTCACAGACAGAGCATCTTCCAAGCTATCCAGCAGAATTCAAGTTGTAGAAGTTGTCCAACTCTCACATGTATTTCCCTAAGACACAGGAATCAGCCTAATAGACTTGCTTAAAGAGTAACGTATCTTGGCTGTTTACTAGATTGTAGCATCTTGAACAAGTAACAGGTTTGTGGAAGAAGTTCTTGAGGAAACCAACAAGAATGCTATACCTACCTCCTGCACAGAACATGCAGATTTTACTTGTGAGCCATCTAGTCACTATCTGCTTTTAGCCAAAGTCTCCTGAGACAAGACTCTCCCAACACATTTTTCCCCTAAAATCTTTGCTGCTCAGACAGGTTGGAGGAAACAGAAACCTGGACAGAGCAGATAGCAGCCAGCCACCATTCCTGAGATCATCTCACTGATGTGTATGTGGGAGACCTGATCTTCAGACATAAGAGTCAGTGGCATCCATCCCTGAAGGGTGAAATGGAAAAATTCACATCACACAATGAAGAAGGGTTAAGATAATGACAAAATACCCTATTTTAACTCTTTCATTTCTTGTCTGCATCAACAGTGTAAGAGTATCAAAAAACAGGATGTAAGATGTGCCATTTAAGTTCACAAAACAATGACAGTAACAGAGTATGATTTTACCCTTTGGGTGAAAGGTACACCCACAAACATAACGTGCAAAATGTCAGGCAGAAAAACATACTGCAAAAGATTGAGATCTATTTATTTTAGAAGAAACTGCAGCTAGATGCATGTCAGAGTTCAAATTATCCTAACATCTCAGGGCCCCAGTCATGGTTGAAAGCGCTATTGCGCAAAGCACTAGAGAAAACCATCTCCCCTTGATTATTCTCAAATTGCAAGTGTAGCCAGATCCTCACCCAAACAGATAGTCTCCAGAACAGCTATGTTAAGTAGCTTTCTTAAACAAGTTCAGTGTGACACTACTTTTAGTGTTCCATCTATTTTACAGAGTGGAATCAGATCTCCTTACAAGTTTATTTAGCATAGACAGAAACCACATCCCTATTCCTCGATATGAATTGTCAGTTTTAAAAACTGGACCCAGCTGGTAGCTTTCTGTTAGCACTGATGGTATTCATTACCAAGCGTCAAAGAAACTTACAGTCCTTAGTATGGCTAGTTTCAGCAAACTCAGCAATACAGGTCTGAAGGTCCTGTTCTTGTTCCAAAATTATTTATTTTGAAATAGTTTTTAATTTGATGCAGTTTCCATCCTCACCACAGAAAGAGGTTTATGCAATCATTCTATACCAGTACACCTACTCCCAGATTACTTAAAGCTAGGAAGCAGTCTCCAAGATAAATAAGCTCATGCAAGTTTCATGAGAAACAGAGATTATGTAGATGAGAATAATGCAGTGCTTCCACCAAAGGCTGCAGTTTAAGCTTAGCTGTTTTGTTTGATCTGTCAAATGCTAAACATTTAACTGCACTACCTGTTTTAGCAATTCAGAACAGCCTCAACAGGCGCTGCCTGATGCCCAGCAGGCACATGGGGGAACACTGCAGAGAGCTGTCTCTACATGTATGTCAGAGAAAGAGCAGAAAAGGCAGACACTGAAGGTCAGAGTGGGAAAACCACAAGTGCTGTGATGCAGTGGAGATGGAATACAAACCAACCAAGCTGCAACAGTTCTGCTGCTTCTAAAGGACCTTGTGAAATAGAAGATATCTAAAGACTGACTCTGCCCAGTCTCAAGAAATATTGCAAAAATGCTCACATGATGTTTCTTGAAAGGGTTGCTTTATTTTCTTACAGCTTTTACAGAATATGTAGTCATACTCATAACATAAATCAGGTAGACCGTCCCAGGAAAGAAGGTTTAAATAGTGGGATTGAGGAGGAAGCTATGGAAAATCTCATAAGGACCATGTTCTGGACTTAATGCCAACAGCAGCAACTCCAACCCCATCATCTTACATATAATATCAGTGATCAGTTGATAAACTGATTTTTATCAATTGATAAAAACTCTCCCTCTATTGAATCACTGAAGGTAGAGAACTCCACGAACACTAGACAGTTAACCACACTGCCTTCAGCTACTGGAAATAAGATCCTCTCCCTGTCATTCTCATCAGCTGAAATTATGTTCTCCCCACCAACTGCAGTACATGGCAGGTCTGGCAAGCTTACATACTAAAAGACTGAGACAGTTAAGCATTAAGTAAGAGAACACAAATTAACGTCAACTGCTGATTTTCCCCACCACTGGGCTTTCTTGTAACAAAGACTAAAAACATTGTAATTAACTTTGCTCGTGAAATGCTATGTTCTAAAGTTGGGCCTAATTAGATGCAATGTAATTCTTGCCAGAAACAGATAATGTGTGTCTTTCATCAACTCGGGTGATTGGAATTTATTAATGTTCTCGGCAAGTCTGTATAACGCGAATTATGTTTACCCGCTGCTCCGCAAAAAAGCACGGTGTTTCTTTTTGGTACGATCAACAGTATTTGATATTTTATAAGAGAGAAATGTAGCTTTCAGTTTAGAATGAAACTTTACAAGAACACAACTCAAACTGCAAGGGCAAGAAGGGAAAATAAAAATAACAGCACTAAGCATAGCAAGATCCAGGGCCAGTACTAGCTTTCTGTAGTACAGATACATAATAAGTGTGTGGAGAACAGCAAAGGGATATGGAAACAGGAAAGAAGGCACGGCTTAGCAGTGATGCTTTTCATTACAGCAACAACAACTAAGATCTATTGGTAAGCACAATGCCTCAAGGACAGCATGAAAAAGCCACATGAAGAAGTGCCAAAAACATCCTCAAAGTTATAGTAGGACAATGGAGGCCCAGGCTGATGGTAGCTCTCTCCCAAGTTAATGTCTTCTGAAGTTAGTTTAGCTTGAAATACTTCAGAACTCCACCCACAATCAGCTAAAGAGAAAACAAGAAACAGAATGCGAATGATATTCATGCTTGTGCAAGCTCTTTTATTTCTTTTTTAAATACTACTCAAGCTGCGTGACAATAGATGTATTTTCCTTTGGTTTTTGTTTGATTGTATTGCTTCCAAACAAGAACTGTTCTCCAGAGCTCTGCTACAGAAGGTAATCTTGAATGTCCCAACCTTCAAGAAGACTGAAATTACCTTCCAACCTCTGTAGGAGACAAGCAGTGTTAGAGATGTAGTTGAGGTCTCAAGCAGACTTCGCTATAGCAGTCCTGAAGCAGGAAGAAAAATGGTTGTTTTCCTCCTCTCTGAATATCTTCTCCTACACTAAAACAGCCCAGAAACAAACAGAAAAGTGAACAGAAATGTGGGGGAGGGAGGGATGTAACACCAAGTGTTCTATAATTTCGAGCTTCCCCATACAACTCAAACTGCAACAAATTACAGCTTTGATAAGGACAGATTGTATGGGAAACTGAGTAAGTTTAGAATTAAAATGAATATAAGGAAGATTGGAAAAAAAACCCTCTAATTTCATAAGGTACTGCCCACATGCCTAACGAGTTACAATTTTTAACAGCCAAGGTTTTCATGTAATGTAGCAGGCACTCAGTCCTAACTGTAGATTCTTAGCATATTACATGCCTTCCACCCAACCATTCAATGTTAATTATTGTTATAGGTGTTGGGTTTCATAACCAGAGCTCCTAGTTCTCTTTAATAATTACTGTTGTGCAAATATTTCTGACTTCTGTAAACACGGTTAAGAGAGACCTTCTAAGCCAGGCAGTCAGTAAAGCTGCTGAGTTGTGGAAAGCCAAATCTAGGTGTCCATGAGCTACAAAAAAAAACCAACTACGTCTTCCAAATAACAAGGGAGGAAAACATTACTACGTTTAAACTCCTGAATTTGTACCAATACTACTAGACAGCTTATCTAGTTTTGTCATACTTCAGACATCTTGGGTTCATATCCAAGTTGGAAAGAGCACAGGATAATCTCCAATGTGACTATTTAAGGATATTTTAAGACAAGCAATAGGTTAGTTTTGAAACTTACACTTATGCATGTGTTTGAAATGACTCATGAAGAGACAGTACTGTAAAACAAATACACACACACAGTGAAGGAATTCAGTAAATTTCTGTTTTAGCCTTGAACTTTCTGTGTGGCAACATTCTGGGAAAGGCAATGAATATTTTTGCAAGATTTGCCCTACTAGCAGGACAACAGATACTACCAACCATCACTTACACCACTAGTAACAGCCGCACTGGGTATGAAGAGATTTATGGGCTTTTTAGGTCAGGAGCCAGACGTTAAGACAGTGTTGATTACACCTGTTCAAAGCCACAGAAAGAGAAGACTTGCTCTAACAAGTAACCTTCCCAAGAGAGGAAGGGACTTGCCTTACCTATGAGTATGAGCAAGTCCAAGATCATGCTGCGTACAGGTCACTGTGCCTCCAGAAAGCAACTTATTCCCCCTGCAGCAGTTCGAATTAGTTACTTCTATTTTCTCTTTTCTACAGGGAGACGTTCATTTGTGCATCTAAACTGGATATTCAAGGTGAAAAGCAAAGACAGTAAGGAAATATAAACATAGTAGAGAAACACTTATAGAAATCGAGGTTTGTTTTTGTTCATTTTTAATAGTTTGTGAAGGTCTGGATTTGGCAATATTTAGATTGCCTTGGTTTTTTTTGTTTTTGTTTTTTTCTTTTTTTAAATTAATTTCTAGACTTTTTTGCAGCAGGAGATTTGGAAAAAAAAAAATCAAGACTACTCTGAAGAAAAACCTAGCAAGAAACAGGAAAAATAGAATTCATGGAATAAAATGAAAAAATGGGGCTTGTACTGCATAAATTCAAACCGTAAATTCCTGAGAACAGTAGTAATAACTGGGAACTGAGATGAATATTCTTGTTGCACTGACCTATCACCATTTCTTGGTATTAATAAGGTATCACTCCCATCATTTCTAACGGATCAGAGATGATTACAGTACCATTTCAATTTCCCCACACCTGGTCTGTATACAGATATATTTAAAATCCAGTCAGCCAGTTTTCTTTAAACCACTGGCAAAGGAACCTGGGTGATGTAACTTAAGAACACATTGAAATCTTCCCCTCTTCTCAACCCAGAAATGCTCACAGCAGCTGAAGCATGCAATGTGAAATAAAACTGGTTAAAAGACGACAAGGGAATTGGTTAGGGAATAGGGGCTTCTTGGCATTCCTTTAAACCATTTCCCGTTCACCCTTGTGGAGTATAACATAGCCCTAAGAAAATACATCTGACCTCACTCTTTTCAGCTGCTTTTAAAAAAAAAGTTTGGAAAGCAATTTAAATATCAGATTGCACATTCATAAACTAAAAAAAATAAGAAGAGGTTATACGTACTATTGCCTTTGTCTCCAACTAAGACAAGTTGGTTTCCTTGTTTTTTTTTTTTTGTTGTTTGTTTGTTTTTGTTTTTTTTTTGTAAATTTAATGAGAGCTTTGATTTTCCCTGGGAGACGAGGTCAACAGACTAGGGCATTTCCTGTCTGCAGCAATGCCCTGTGCATATGCAGACATGAGTCTTCTGACAAACAACTGATGTATTTCAAAGAGGGGGTCATTACAATCGTGGAATATAGCAAGATCACATTCTTTCCTATTTGTTTTGCTTAATCACTATGGATTACTCAAACATACTTGAAAAGAGGATGCATTTCAGTTGTGTGTGTGAAAACAAACAATTCATTGAAAATCCCACACACACTGAAATCAGAGGAGGCATGTTTCAGGTCAGACCGTGACCATGCATTGATGGAAACTTGGAGCAAACATACTGAAAGCATCTGGGATACAAAAACATAAAATATCTGATTCTGCAACATCCTGAGCACCTTGTCACTAAGAACATAGGCCCCTACTGTTCAGAAAATAAATAAATAAATAAATAAAGGAGACTTTATGATCACGGCCATTTATGGCTTCCATATTTCAAATCAACCCTCTGAATCCTGCTGATGGAAGTGTCCATGCAAACCTCATGCAGTCCTATCACATACTTGGGACAAACTCAGAGCGGCATGCAAGGAATGTCAAATCTTCAGAAGAATCAACAGCAACACCTCACCTAACTTCCCACAGATTTTTAATAGCAGGAAATTCAAGAGACAGTTTACAACAGCCAGCAGACATACAAAAGTCAGAACAAGCTGAGCAGTCTCAAGCGATGTAGAGCTACGTAGAGACAAAAATAAAGCTGGGCAAGGCAGAAGCTGGTTGTCTCTCCTTAACAGAATTTATGCAGCCCCCGTGTTTCCACAGTATTCAAGCACTGCAGAATCACTTTTTTTTATCCACCACAATTACCCCATATAAATATTCTTACACACCACTCCCTCATCTTAAATATATGAAATGTGGAGTAACAAGTACCTGTACAAGATTACAGAAACCTGCACTGAAAAATGAGCAGTTGAGTCCTTCTTCCAATCTTCCAGCTTTTCCTTCCTTTACTGCACCAGCTGGGCAGTTCTCATGCTGATAACCTAGGAGCTTAAGTCAGTCCTGATGGTGAGATTTACACTGCCCATTCCCCTTTTCTAAAGGAGGCTGTATACTGTTTTACAGCCACCTTCAGTGAATTCACAAGCTACTTAGAATTGGTTTGTTTTCTGTATGTCAAAGAACATAACTTCATAGATGTGTTTACTGCATGTACAGAGAGCTGAAACAATACTACATTCATAAAACTGGAACTACTGAGCACTATATAAGTAATTTACAGACCAAAGATGCAAGCCTGACAAAACAAGAAAACAACAGCTATCAGTGTTAAAATAGAAACATAAATCTAAGAAAATAAAAATGCTGTCTTGAACACAGCCATTAAGCTTATGAGAGTTTGCCAGAAGAGGTGAACGAGTACAAGAATTACTACTGCAGAAGAGCAGGAAGAAATATGTCATTAAATAATATATATATACAATTTCTAGGTAACAGAGGGTTGGTTGTGTCATCCCCCGCAGCTTATAGACAGACACAACCTGAATCTCACTTTGCAGGAAACAGGCAACTTAGCATTTTAAGGATAAATTGTAAAGTGACTTGACCTTAACCTAAAGCAGGAGGGGAGGGGGGCAGATTATAAATCTGTACTCCAGGTATGGAAAATCCTTTGTATGGATTGGAAAAAATACACCATGGCAGAACAATTACATTCTTATGCTACCAGAAGAAAAACACCAGTGACTGCCAAGTACATTTCAGCTACATCTTAACTTACTGAACTTGCCTTCCTGCACCCTAACGAACAGCTACCTAATGTTATTCCATTTCATCTCATCAGGAAATCCCAAACTGGACTTGATGCCTTCCCTTCAAAAACACAGAACAGCTACCCAAAGCAGATATTGTGCATTTGGTGGTTACACGTAGTGTGTAACAACTGAGCAAGCATCCATACTTCAAAAAATGAGAAAAATTATACCACGCACCATCCCAAAGTCCTAATCAATACAACAGAATCTGATGATCACCCTTCAACAGACATGAAGAAACTTACCTGTAGACATTTTCCCCACACGATGCTTATGTTTGCCACATCTCACTCATTATGTCACAGTTCACCCAGCATTACACAAATGACTTCCAACTCAAACGATCCTCTAAGAAAAGCAGCTCTACTCATAAACAAAACAAAATCCAGCCTTCATCTAATTTCATGCATCTTACCATCATCTGAGCAAATGGAGATAGCTGACGTGCACCACTACAGCAAATGGTCAAGAAATCTTTGCTGTAACATTAATCTGAGCTGACGGTCCTCACAAACACATGGATAACACAACCTCCTTCTCGAGAGCACAACATGCTAAACAACCAGCACAGCAATCCAGCTGAAGCGAGACCTGGCTTGCAAACAAGGAACCTACATTAAGAGCAACAAAACCAAAACACCCTGAGCAACTTCAAGTTTACCAGCAAACAACATATGCATTAAGAAGTGGTATTTGCTACTGCAAAAAAAGAGCTGCCCAACACCAAGCCTAGAACAGCTTTGTTGCTGTACAGCACTTTGCACGCAGAGTCCTGTTTGCAACACCTATTCCAACATAACTGCCAGGGTGCTCACCTGCTGCTTGTTGGAATTGTCATCATGCATTGACACACGATGGGAGACAGCTGTGACAAGTCCAGCAAAAACAAAGAGCAACAGGCTGTTTGTACCAAAACAGGGACATAACTGGGTGGGCAAAAAGAAATTCACAAAAATGCCACCCTTAAGTATGCTTTTACTGTGCCAGTAAGCACACTTAACACATGCTCCAAGATAGCTGAAACTTGCAGCCTGCTCAAACAATTATGTTGTACACAGTGTTCAGATGCCCTTAGTCCCAGACATAAGGATTACAGAAAAATATCCAGCTTCCTCACCTGATAAACACACAGAATTAGTTTGATCAACCCATCATACTACAAAGGACCTTAAAACTCAGCCTCCAAATCAAGTGTACATTTACAGATTCAACAGCTTCTATGTATGTATTCACAAATCACTGTCTTCAACCAAATCCCCTCTTCTCTCATTAAATGGGTTGTATTCAGAATTATAATTTCAAATTGGACTGCATTGCTACACAATGTTTTTCCCTGTTGTTAACTGCATGTTGACAAGAAGCAACTAAGGCAAAACAACAGAAGAGATGCGCTTGCTTCTCCTCCCTGACCTACCGTATGGCTTAACAGTTAATTAGGTACACGTACATGATGCAGTTTCCTCTAGATTGAATATGTAGCAACCTGTTTGCAACTGGTGCATGTGGTAAGATTTCCTGCAAGCAGTGCATTGACTAGCACTCCATGAGCTCACACAGTTGCTTACTTATATCCCCAAGTTCACCCAAGTCTCAAGTGGTGCACTTCACTTAGACTTCTGACAAATCTATAAACTATAGATCTGAGATTCACGTTAGAAACACAAAGTCACTGAGGGGCTGACATTGTTCCTATTGAATGGAATTATTTCAGATCACAAGCAATCACCCCCTAAAGCAAACTAAAAAAATAATTTAAAACAGACACCCAGACCCTACAAAGAAGCCACTACTGGATAACCCGTCAAACTAAGTATCCTCAACAGGCACGTGTATTTCTATCCTAGACTCAGAGGAAACCCAAGCCTCATGGAAGCCCTGCCATTTGCTTCCATGCAGTCAGCATTTTAGTTTTGGTTCTTGATTCAAAGCTCAGTCAAGCAGACTAAAGTCTTTCGTCTAACTTCAAAGGGCACTGTTTCAGTCTCTGGATAAGCAGACAGGTTCCCAAAGTTTATGAGATTCCTAAGAGGTTTCCACCACACACAGCAAAGGAAGCAAAGATGAAAGAAAAGTACGCACCTGTGAGCAGAGCAGAATGAGCATGTCAGACACACATTTAAGTACTGGTAACCACATTATTTGCAAAGTTATGAAAACACCCTGGCTTCTGTCATCATCTGTACCATTCCAGTGTTCTGAAGTTAACTGTATATTCCATCTGAGATATGCACGTGCAGCGTATCTAGGGAATGAGACTCCTCAGACAGCTATACAGCAGTAAATTTAGCTTGAGTTCCAGATTGTTTTTGCCTCCCCAAATCCAAATAGCATCAAGTATCACTAGTGTTAGGTGCTACACATGAGCAGCACTGAAAGAGGTTTCTACCTCAAAATACTTGAGGGTAAAGTATAAAGTCCATGCAACAAGCAAAATACAGGAAGAGAATAGTACTGTTGTAAGAATACACAGAATATCCCGAGTTGGAAGGGGCCCACAAGGATCATGTCCAACTCCTGGCTCCACAAAGGACCACCCAAAAAAACAGACCATATGTCTGAGAGTGTTGTCCAAATGCTTCTTGAACTCTGGCAGGCTTGGTGCTGTGACCATGGCCCTGGGGAGCCTGTTCCAGTGCCTGACCAGCCTCTCACTGAAGAGTTTTTTTCCTAATAATCAGCCTGAATACAAAATATGAATACAAGCCATGAATCAAAGAGATTAAGACATCCTGCAGCTGTAGTTAAAATTTGACATTCAACCACAATGGCTTTCACCAACACAGTCTACAGTGCTTTTAAAAGCTTAAGTCTACATAGCTCTAGATGGTCTAGATCTAGAAATATGAAAAAGATAGCTCCTTAAATAGCTTTTCATGTGTCAGAATAACTACACGAGTCCAGGCAGCTTTACTACTAATAGTTGGACAAGGATACTATAGCTTTTCCTGAAGCTAACCCTTAAGCTTTTTTTCAGCAGCTGTGAAAAAAGTAGAGGTATCTTGTTCTAGACTTAAGAGCATTTTGTATCTTCTGTGAGGATCAGCATGATTGCAAGCTTCCTACATGGTGTGCCAAGATACAAATCTTTATACAGAATCACAAAGTGGTCAAGTTTGGAAGATAATCTTCCCTGCTAAAAGAAGGGTCAACTAGAGTAGGTTGCTCAGAACTTTACAGAATCATGGAATGGTTTGGGTTGGAAGGAACCTTAAAAATCACCCAGCTCCAAACACCTGCTACAGACAGGGACACCTCCCACCAGACCAGGTTGCCCAAAGCCCCATCCGGCCTGGCCTTGGAACACTTCCAGGGATGGGGAATCCACAGTTTCTCTGGGTAGCCTGTTCCAATGCCTCACCACCCTATGCGTGAAGAATTTCTTCCTAATAACCAATCTATATCTACCCTCTTTTAGTCCAAAACCATTACTTCTAGTCCTATCTCTACATTCCATGATAAAGAGTCCCTTCCCAGCTTTTCTGTAGGCCCTCTTTAGGTACTAGCAGGCCTAAGGTCTCCCTGGAGCCTACTCTCCTCCAGAATGAAGAACCCCAACAACCTTGCCCAGTCAGGTTTTGGCTAGTTATACGACCGAGTTACAGCCAAGTATGTAAGAATGACAACAAATCATTAGCTTTGCATGAATTCACAATTAAGTGATATATTTAAGAATCTGTAGTATTTCAAAGTTCATTAAAGGAATATCATCTGTAAAAGAAAAAAAAGTTGAGCAGTTGTTCATAGAACACCTTTGCCACTGAGCTATAGTACACATACACTGTAAGACAGACACTGTGGTACTATAGCATTTTCTCACAAGCCAAAAGACAACTTCCTTTTAGCTTTCAACCTTATATTCATCCCAATTTTGTGTTTTCCCTCTACATAGGTCTGCAGTTTTTAAACACTCCCTTAATCACTACAGCTAACACAGAGTGGTGAAACACAAACATCAGCCATCAATCTCACCTGACACAAAAAATCTTCAGCCCACAGAAGTCCTCCACATAGCTGTGCTAAAAAAAAAATGCAACTTCCTTATAACCACCACAATCAACCACAATACAGGAAGTCCTCTTCATCCCTATTCCCTCTACCTGTCTGCCCAAACCTTTGAGCAAAGAAGGCATCTTCAATGAGGTGCTGGCAGTCCAACTGTCTGAACTGTCCCTAATCACTACATGGTATTTCCTGGGAAGAATGCCATTCTCCTCTACACTTAAGCTTCATGGATCCTTCAGAACATGCATGGCTTGAAACTCAAGGAGATGCAAAAGTGTGGCAAGCCAGGGAACAGAAAAGGACTTAACACGTCTCTAATGCTAGACTCAGCTGAGCACTTGACTACAAGCAAGCATAACAGCTCTTTGAAGAACAGGACCAAAAAAGGGTTGCTAAATAAGGCAAACAATACACGTGTTTCAGTTTGATAAACTCTTTTTTAACATTTGCTGTCTGCTTGTACCATTCATAGGCTCTCAAAAGATAAGCATGGAATGAAAAGGCTCAAGTCTCGTCTCCAACAGAATAAGATGTATGGGTGTTTTATTGTTTAGTTAATACTACAGTGCCTATTCTCAGCAAATGTTTTTATACTTAGTAAAGACAAGAGACAACACTTCAGATGAAGACTAGACCACTCATTAAATCCCTTTAAATGAGTTTTAACTGACAGCTGGACAGATTTTTTTTGTTGTTCTTAAAAAAATCAAACCAGGCACAAATAGTGCCAAAAAGGAAGAGCAAGGATATAGTGTACCACAGTAAGAACGCACAGACAGCTAATTTATCATATTTTTTATTTATTTTACTTTACATTTAAATCTTACTAAAGATAAGCAAATAAATGAAAAAAATTACAATTGCTTTTTTGCAACTCTTCCAAACACAGGCCTTTGAACTTTTGTGCTTTGTTTAAAGGGACACAAAAGACATGTTTCTACACAACAAAAATTCCTTTCTTGTTACCAATATATTTAAAAATACTATCTTTTTCCCCAGTGTGTATATGCCAACTTGCCTTTCTTTTTCCTACCCACCCCCACTTCATGCTGCCTAGTTTTCGTACTTGATTTAGTCTTGAACTGTCAACAAACTGGCTAGTTTCACATTCTAATTCTTCTGCATTGATCTAATACAGTTTTGTAGATCACTGTCCCAAACACTACAGGGTTTAACTCTAAAACAGCTTTGTAACTGGGGAGGGGTGTCCTTTTCATTTCTGCAAAGGTTTTACATGTTCTTTTTAATGAGGGATCACATGAGGATGGCAGATGCAATGTGTTTAGCTGGCCAAGCGCTGCTCAGGCTAGCAGGGCAGAGTAGCATTTGAGGCCAGCTAGTGACTAACCAATGTTTCTGTTCATACAGCCTCCAATGGGAGAACAAGCGAGGAGGCATCTGGGATAACGAAGTCAAGAGGCCTGGGCAGGCACTTGGGAAAAGGAGACACCTTTCCCTTTCCCCAACCTAGATTTACACAGGAGTCATCATTATTGTGTCACTCTCAGCTGGTAAGAATATGACTCTACAGCCAGTAATAATGGGAGATATTGTTCCTCATGTAACTTGGGGCACAAACATGGGTGGAGGTGGGAGTCAAAAGAAGTGCATACAAGGAGCTACATATCATGTCCTTAGCCAGCCCTGCAGGTTTGATCTGACAGTCTTTCAGCCGCAGAGCTTCTCCTGACTTCAATCACCAGATTTAACAGAGTTCCACTTGCCATGCAATGACATTGTGGGGCTAGCTGATCAGGGCTGCAGCTGTCCATGATTGACCCAGTCTGTGGATGAACAATGTATACTTAGCAGACAAGGAACTAGCATCATAGCAATAACGAATTTGTAGCTCAATGACATTTTGTTACAGACTGACAAAGCACAGCTGGGAGCCCGACCACGATGTTCTCTACTACACTCCTGACTATAATCCTGTTTTAGGAAATAACTACATGTTTGTTCAGAGTAATCCAACTCCAGCCCAGGTTCCTCTGCCATAATTTCAACCACCACAATACATTTCTCTTTTGATCTATTTCCCTTTCTTTCTGTCCCAACCATTTGGAGATGCTGCAGGTTGTTTCCAAAATGTGATGTGATGAGAACCTGCAAGTGACCCGTTTTCGTTTGCTCTGCCAAAGCTAGGCACTTTCCCTTCCAGAGCTAGCAGATAGCAGGCATCCCACAAGAGCCCAGTTATTCCTTCACACAGAACAGATACCAGCTTCAACATACCCAACAGCTTCAACTGTCCCTGCAATCACTTTCAGACCTTTCCTTTTTCCTTTCTGTTTTCCCCTATCCTTATCTCTAAGTCCTTGCTCACATGTTTTCTCCATTACGTTTTCCTTCCATCACTAAAAGAGATGCTACATCACTTATGTGTCACTTTGGCCCCCTCATAGAGGGCTGAAATGCACAAGAATTAAAGTTCTCATGAATAAAGTAATTTTTTTTTACTCTTAAGTACATTCGTGTTGTCAATAATGTCGAAGAGACACTACGTGATGTCAAGATATTCACACTGAACTGACTGCAACAGGCAGCAAGTCTTACTCTGTGGACTGTAAGACTCTGAATACATTTCACTTTTTTGCACAAACATGTAAGTTTTGCCTGGGAGAGCAGGCTGACTAGAGCAGAGTTGTACTCTGTCCAGAACTGGAGGCGTGACGCCAAACAGCTCCCATGCTGAAAATGCAGTGGAAGGTAAAATCCTCAACTCCAGACAGAGGGAGGCAGAAGCAGGAGCCATCACATTTGTTTCAAGAGAGAGGATAAATCCTCCTTTTCCAAGAGGAGGTGGAGGAGAACGTCCAATACATTCCAGACAGTAAGCCTCCTCCTACACACTGTATAGTGGAATCCAAAGATCCAAAGACACTTACACACAAGTTTCAGTAGTTCATTTTCTAAATAACTGGGGAGAATGATCAGAAAACATTGCTATTCCATTTTATAGCCAGAGCGAATTTTGTATGCCTTTTTTGTAACAATTACCCTGGTAGAAAATAATATGTGTACACAGGGTGGACAGAGCAATTTTCAACAATCCCATGTTCCTTTTTAGGTCAATTGCAGTTTTCAGTGGACCAAAAAAAAAAAGACTATTTAAAAGAGATTCTGCTTCATTATTTTTAAAGTTGCCCCACCCAAATTTTGTTCTCCCACACACTCACTCACTCACTCCAGAGCACATGGGAACACAGCAATTTCAGTGGAATGTATCCCAGCAATCTTTCAGTTCCAGACCCCCACATAGCATTTTATACTATAAAAACTGTTAAATAGGAACCTACTAGTTAGAACGTTGGGCATTAAAAAGAAGTGCCAAGCCTTAATTAGCATAGCCTCTAGGTTAAGACTGAGATATTTTATACTACAGCGTACCTAACTGCCTCATTACTTCAAGATTTATGGAACAATGACTACAACACAGGCCAAAAAGAAGAAATTTCCATACGAACTGAGAACTTTTCCTCCCTCATTTGATAGCAAAACAAATAGGCATTTCCAGAAATACCAGAAGTTTGAGCTGGCAATTAGCATTGGGAAATCCCAGCTTGTCTTGGCTCTGCTTCTGACAATAGTTACTTTTTCCGCTAAACTGCACAGTCAATTCTAAATTTTAAAGACACTCTAATATTTTAATTATTCAATATTGAAGGTATGCAGAAACAAATCCCAATTCTGATCTTCCTCTTGCCCAGTCAACAGGGGCTATGTTGTCAAATCACAAGAAATGTTTATCAGCTGATCTTCAATACTCACAGCAAACAGTCCTAAAAATTTTCAGTTATTTTCCCACTGATATAAGTCAGTGTGAAAAAAATCCAACCCATCACAACCTTCACATCCTTTTTCTAGAAGAATTATAAATAATGTTAAAAACAAATCACCTAACCAGGTCATCTAGGTTCCTACGATATCTTAGTATCAAAGAGCAAGATATGTAAATGTATGTAGGTGCCCACAAATTTGGATGAGCATCTTGTCATATTTAAGAAGCAGACAAAACATGTTTAGACAGGTTTGATATCTGTGTACATTTGAAAATCCACCCAGCCCTGATCTGCCTGTTTCAGATTCTAGACCCTTTTGAAGTCAGACCACAAATTGACTAATTACTACAGAAAGCATTCAAATCTCAAATATTAACAACAATTAAGAGGCTCATTTAAACACCTGTAACACTGGTTTTAATTGGATTATTTCACATTCTACTTCTCCAGACAGAAACACTGAAGAACTTCTGAATTTATGGTTAAAGACACCTATTCTCCACCATATTCCTACAGTCTATTCCTCCAGATAAAATTCCTACAGGCAGTCTGTAAATAAATTCAAGCTCTGAAATGATAGCTCCTAATATTAACACAACACCTTTTTTAAGTATCACGTGTAACAGGTGCCTTGAAACAATTAAAATGGCCATCCATTGGTCTGCTTTCAGGTGTTACCAACAGTAGATTTTGAGTTTGATAACGAGGAGCAAAGAAGTAAGGAAAGAACTGAGAAAAAACAGCTCCCCAGGCAGAAAAAGAGCCTAGTTGCTTTGTCAAGATATATGTGCAATTTCTGTCATTTTGTCTACAGATACTTGAGTATGCACAACCACTACCTGCCTTCTAGTCTCAGTGTTTGCTCCCACCTATGCATCCTCTTCACATTTCTAGACTACATACATCCTCCTGTAACTGTACATCACACTTTGACAATGCTTGTTTGTGACAGAGCTATAAATCTCACTCCTCCACTTCAAATACACATGTTCACATGGCAACAGTCACCCTAAGGAAGGATTTCACAGCAATTAAACGTGTCAAGGGAAAAAAGATTCTCCAGTTAATGGAGCTGCCTGTGCACACAGACAGTGAATCAGGCAAAGGAGAGGGGAGCTGAGTAGCAAAAGCATAAAATGCAAAGCCACAAGAGGACTAATGCTCTTGTCTCTCAGCTGTGGACTGCACCAATTCTGCTAAATATCAGAATTAGCAGCCTTTTACTCCTGTGTTCCTGCAACTCCTTTGCTGTCATTCTCAGCCCAGTGCTTTTTAGGCCAATAATCTGAAGGCGTGATCTGACAACACAGCTAAAACAAGCAAAGAAAGGGAAGTCCTGCTGCTCCTCCTCATTTCACCATTCCTCTCGGGGCTGACCACACAGAGAGACAAAGCAGGGAGTTAACCAGCTAACCCCACAATGTAATTTCCATCGCTTTAGGTTCCTGAACTGACTCACTGTTACCCTCAACAAGGTTCAAACATCCTTAAAAACAGAAGGGCAGAGATAAAAGAAGAAGGAGCAGGGCCATCTCTTTTGAAGCTGCAAGAGTGGTACAGACATGGCACTAAAGCAAAGCCCCAGAGCAGGGAGACTTATACCTATGGCTAAGTATCAGCAGTTGTGCCCACTTTCAATTCAGCCATTCCAGAGCAGCCTAGAGAGCTTTAATATACCACTAAAGTTGCCTACCCGGTCTTAGCTTTAGCATACAGTTTTGTTATCAGACTTACTGCTAGAGAAGTGTTTGAGTAATTCCTGTCTCCCACGCACACCTTAAAGACTTATTCCTACTCCTCCCCTCTTCCTATGTTTTTTTTATGCTAACAATGAGGCTAAAAAGAGAGGTACCATTCCCTACCCCAAGACACCTCCAGTTCTACAGAATAAGACATTAAAGATTTCCTCCAGAATGCAGTACAGGGTAGGCAGAATGAGAGGGGAAAAAAAAAAAAAAAGAATCCCTCTATCCCTGCTGACTTTCCTCTTATCCCCATCCTGAAAGCAGTTACCACATTTTATATAAATTGAGATACAAATAAGACTAATTCCAATTAAAACCACCTCCTTGTCCTCCTCCCAAATTATAGCTAAGGGCAGCTTCTAGAAACTAAAGAAGAGAAAGATAATTTTCCTTGCTTATCATGCACAAAATACAGAACAGCTCCTGTTGGCTGTTTTGAATTATGCCCTTAAGGTTTGGCTTCAACACTGAGGAAATAAGACTGTCTTGAGTTTAGACTGCTGTGCTTGTAGAGCTACATATCTAAACATTAGGTATCTTAAAAATCCTTTGTGGTCAACTTTGCAAGTTTGTTTCCAGCCAGTAGACAGCAGTAGTATCAAAACAGCAATTACTTTCAGACCTCCCTTGGTTTTGGGGAGAGGTATGAGTGAGCTGTCAAGGCCAGGCGAGTAAGAAGTGAACCAGTGGAATTTATAACTGTGGGTGGACTAGCTACAGCAAGATCTAGTTGCATCACGCATGTCACTTAGCCTTTGCTCTAGAGCAGCAGCCCAGCCAACAAGCATAAAAGTGTGAATGAAGTCATCCTAACACACAGGCACACCTAACTTCCATTAATACCAAGTGTGTTCATGCTTTAGCCAAGGGACTCCTCTCATTACTCAAGCAGATGCCTAAAGGAAGTTTTACTGGTGTTGGTCAACTCGAACAGCAACTGCTGCTACTCTTCGCATCAGTGGTAGCAATTTCTGACCACCAAGTAAGCAACTGAAGACCGAGAGGCATATGGAGTTAGATAACTGTGCCACTGGCCAACCTGTCCTGGTGAACAGCAAAAGCCAAGTATCTCTTAAACAGTTTAAAGTGTTTCACTCTGCTCACAAAGTTTGGTTGACATATTTAGCTTGGTTATAGAGTTTAGCAAGGCCTCTTGCTAAAATGAAGGAGTAGAACAACCACCAGAACTGTTGCTACAGTGCCAGCACAGCAGCTGCCCGCACCAGATGCTAACCAGCAGTTCAAAAACTTTATATGCTGTAATCAGCACATCTACAGATCACGGCACAACATCTCTTCCTTCTTTCCAGCTACTGAAGCTCATTACAAGCTGAGACCACTAGACTAGAGAGACCACCCTAACTCTGTGCCACAGACCATCTTTACATCAAAGTGCAGCTTGTACTGCTCCCAAGTGCAGTGTGTGATGAATATCAAAACTTCTAAAGAAGCTTTACTTTCAAATCTAATGTATATTCATCAAACTTGGCTGCTCTAAGATCCTGTGGGAATCTGGCAACAACAAACACCACCACATCATTTCTCTCAAAGCAGCACGCAAGTTGCAGAAGGATGAAACGTCACATTCTTTGTCGATCATGGAGGTTTTTTTTGTTGTTTGGTTGTTTTTGTTTGTTTGTTTTTGTTTGGTTGGTTGTTTTTTTAAATTCCACACAAAATCAGGAAAGTCAATTAAATCCAAAGTCACCTACATCACTGACTGCTCACCGCACTATCACATGAGCATCAACATTAGTGCATAGCAAGAAGCTGGAATGAGTAGCAGTAGGAAGAGGAAGAGAAGGACAGGACCAGACTACAGCAGTCCCACTGCTCCAAGGGTAGTACACTTGCTATACAATTTCAAGCTTGGGTCCCCCCGATACTACCATTAGCAAGAGACAACATGTAAAATGCAGGATTATGTCTCTCTAAATGCAGCTGTGAAGAGCGTCCTGTAGGACCTCCGTATTTATGCCTCCTGTCCTCACTGATCAAGCCTTGTATCCACCTCTCCTGTCATGCTGGAATTGATAAGCCACATCTTGTCCTAACTGTACAGCTGGTTCCTGTATTCTTGCTGACAAAGAAACCCCGACACAGGCTGGGGAGACCTTTTGTTAAGTGCTGAAACACCACACTGATAAGAATGATGATATGTTTAGACAGAAGTATGATTGGGCAGTAAAGTCCTTACTAGGCGTAATCCTGTACCTGGAACCAAGTTTCAGTCTGGGCACCAGCACAATCCAACAGAAGTTCTGCAGACCCTATATGTACATGTTTGATTCAGTTATTCCAAAAAGAGAGCAAGGTAGTGAAATACCATTACTTTGCATAACAGAGACTTGCAATCCAAAATAGAAACAGCCTACTACATGCTGTACTCAGCTGTTGCCTTTGTGCTTGGAAATAAAGCTGTTATTCTCTGTAATTCATTAACCTACAACCTTATCAAGGTGGGAGTGAAGAACTTGTTTCCAGCATGGAAACCAGCAATCAAACCGAGCAGAAATACTTACGTCACTCTTCCTGAACTTTGCTTTTAAGCTCTTCATGCTGATCACATTCAACCTTCCAAATTTTTGAGGAGCTTTTTATCCTTCTTCAATATCTAAACAAACAGAAAAAAAAGAGAGAAATAAGATTCCAACTTGATACCTTTCAGTTCATTGGCAGACAAGTCTGAATTGAATTTGCATACGTATATCACCCTTTGAGGGTTTAGCCCTCAAGCTCTAAAAAAGATTAACAGCCAGCTAAGAGAAGTGTTCTGTACTTCCAAACTTGAAAGCAAGCCTAAGTCTGATCACAGAAGAACAGAGGAGGCCTTTGCCAAAAACTCAAATGTACATCACATTATTACTTCCTACCTGTCACTATAAGTACATCACTCACACATTCATACACGTAGCACCTCTCTCCCCCCACATCCAATTTTAACATTAACGTCAAGGCAGCCATTTGTAAAGAAGAAAAAGCAGAAAGATATATGTACAGTCATTCAATTAAAACCTCACTATCCTACAATTGCGGGTCTGTATTGGGCAGCCAAAGTACTACGTGCACAAATTTAACCACTAACCAACTCAGAAGTACACCAAAACCATGCATGACACATACTAGTTAGGCCAATGCAACGTAGCAGGTAGAACCATCTAAGCAAGAGGGGTCATCACTGGAAGAACTGTTTCATACTTTTCCCCAAAAGAAATTGTATGTTTATTCTTGCAATCATAGCTATTTTTAATTTGACAATGCGCTATCAATTACAAACAGACATATTCCCCCTTCCTCTCTTTCAAATGAAGAAAAGCAGCAGTAACACAAACATATACATCCAGCATTACAGAAAAGCTGCAAACTTTTACAGGGAAATGGGGAAATAGCATCTAGAGCAAAGTTTCCTACAGCAAGTTACAATATACAACAATCCAAGATAAATGTAAATGAGGAAAACATAATAAAGTAGCATGGTGATGTGTTTATTCACATACAACAGTAGAAAAACTTAATGAAACAACTTGTGGACTGGACAAAGCCACCTGTACAAAAAGTGTTCCAGCTTTCTTGTTCTACAGTGTGCTCACTGGAATAGCCCACACACCCCATCTACATAGTTTAGCTGTTCTACAAATTCCTGCTGAAAGAAAAGTTTAAAGTGAAGGGTGTTCAGCTGTATAAACTTCCTCCCTCCACCGTGGAAAAAAAAAAAAAGGAGAAAAATACTATGAGTCTAGCCAAATAAATAACTGAAAAGAAGACTGAAACATAAATTCAAATAGGTCATGGTGGGTCACTAATGTTTTGCATCACTCTTCAGAAACAGCAGATTACAGTTTGATTGGCAAAGTAAGATTCAATTATTCCATAAGAGAAAGTCCCTTATTATTATGAAGAAAGTTGCTACATTCTATATGATTCCTCTACTATGAGCGAGTTTCAAAATGTAACTATGCTGTACGCTCTTTATAGAGTATATAAAAACGCTCCCACAGAACAGAACACGGAGCACCATTCAGGAAGAGGAATTAGCACTAAATAAACATGTCACTTTGTTCAAACCCATATTTAATTGGCGGCCATTTGAGACACACACAAGTACATTTCTTTAAAAAAAATGAACAAAACAAACAAACAAAAAAAATCCCATACACTGCAGATACACAAATACATTTCCCACAGACCTCCAACAGGTAATTTGGATGGGATAATTCTATAGGCTGTTAAAATATCATTAACTCTAATTATATGACTCTAAGTCTAATTAAATAATCATCCTAAAGTCATGTCAGATTCCTGACTGCTTCCACATAATACAAACATTGGGTTTTACTCTAAGTTCTTGCTGTTCATCTCAAGGTATGGGACCACAGAGAATGAGATTGTGGCATTGTGTTTAAATCTTTATCGTGCAAGGGAGAAAACAACTGCAGAAGCTTTTCGCTCCCTGCCTTAAGTGACAATTTCTTAGCTTTCTCCTAGGCTGAATGAACTAAAAAATTGGAAGCTCTGAAAAAGCAAAAAGAAAGAATTATTTTAGATTGCTCTGATAGAAGCATAACGCTTTATTTCTGCTACACCTATTCAAACTTTCAGGAAAGTGTGAAACTGCAGAACAGCTGTCATAACCTGCAGTGGAAATGAGCCTGAACCTCAGCAAGAGCCCAATAATCTCTTAACTCATTCTCTAGCAACACCAAGGATAACGAGCCTTGCAAAGACCAGAAATGCCACAGTACAGACAAGACAAATGCCATTATATTTATCTAGCCTTCTTTATATACCACACCAGCAAAAGTTTTTTGGGGAAAAAAGATTTAAAAGAACTTTAAGCTGAGAAACATCACACAGTATCCTACATAATCCAAGTTTAACAGGCCTTTTTAAAATTAGAATTTAAACAAAAAGGCATTCAGTTTAAATAGCTTATTTATTAAGGTAAAAACAAAGTTTTTGCATGGGGAATTAAAAACATGAAGTCTTTCCTCACAGACAGATTGCCAAAGAATTGCCTGCTATAGGTCATCTTTCCCCTTCCCACCCCCTACAGCATTTTTGGCTCCCACAAACGAAATATTTGTTATAGCTCCCATGGAAATGAAGTACTGAAGTACAGAGCTATGGGAAAGATGGCAAATCCTTGTAGGTATACGCACGGAAGAGCTGCAAAGCTGAACTCTCTTCTGCAAGGAACCTGTAGCAGTCTAACAAGCTTTGCAAGCACTCCCAGTATGTTACTTTTCCCAGTTTCAGGAAGGAAGAAGGGAGGTGAGCTGTGTTTCTGCTAGAAGCCAACTTATTTTTTCCCACAGGATACTTCACTTCTTGCGTAAGTGCATTTTATACATTAAATTTGAAACTTAAATCCACAGCATAATTAAAAAAGCATGCACAAGCACACAAAAACAGCATTCCTAAGTTTAGTGTGTGTCACATCTGTATTTTTTCCATAAAAGATAGTTAAACACAAACATTAAGATTACAGCTCATGTATCATAATGCCCATAATCCCTCAGCTGTAGAGATAAAAACCCATGAAGCAGTGAGGGCTGTCTTTTCTTGGCACAGTTTAAAGGAGGAAGTCACCTCTCAAAGGGTGTAATTATTGGAACTGATGCAAAAAGAGGTCAACATTCTGATTCAGCAGAGCTTTATGACAACTGCTCATTTGCCAGAGGGGGGATAAAGGAAGCACTGTTAATAAACTCCTGTTTTACAAGACAGGAAACGACAACTAGAAATTCACTATGGAGAATCAAGACACTTCAAAACTATTTCTGCAATGAATCACAGGTATTAACAAGAAGCAAGTTCTACCTATGGCGACATTTCTCCCCTTTCAAAACAAATGTGGTAATAAATCCTCAGGGCTGCATTTTGTAGCTGCAGCAAGTTTTGCAGTAGAGAATTGCTTAACTCCAGAGATTCTCAACAGCTAATGCTGATCACATGTTTTTAAACACTATCTCCAAAATGAAATATCTGGTCCTCTATCTCATCTTCCTTTAGCTTAATATTAATAGCTTTCAAGAAGACAAGCCACAGAAAACATCTTAAGGTCAACGGTAAACCTATCTAGTTAAAAACGAGACATTGAAGTGGCAGTAATCTTCAGCCTCAATAACTTCATTGAAACTTTGTCTTAAAAGACAATAGACTCTTCGGGTTTAAATATAGGAAGCAGATTAAGATAATCTCCTCTACTGATTCACAGTAAGATTTGGGCAAACCACAGTAAACAACCATACTGACATTTTTTTCCCTTTTTCACTAGTTCACAGCAAAACCAGAGCAGGGCCTTTCCTGCTCCTTGAATAGCCAAAGATCCACTGAGGCAACAGTAAAACAGCCTTAGGATATTCAATGCATACTGTTCATGGCAATGACTGCTACCCTTTAATAATTGGCACATGCCGAATTTGATTAATTTTAGGTGTCAAAAGTCCTGCATCTCTTTCAGAACATAATGAGAAGCCTCCATGTCAGGCAATGCTATTTTAAAGCAAAACATCATTTATAATGTGAACTAATTTCCCATTCCACTCCCCAAAATATCATATTTTCTCCCCACCATATTAGGCTACAGAAAAGAACTGGAGACTCCATACAAGGTTGGTAGCGTAAGGAGAAACCAACATATATGAAAAAAATGGTCTTGAAGAGTACCATTGCTGCTGTACATTCACATCTCCTTTGTGTAAATACACCTCCTCTCTCAGGGGAAAATAAGAGGTCTCAGAAGTCACTTCTACCTTGCACTGCAGCACCTCAACATCATTTATTCTCTGGATGATCATCATCTTTCCAAACCACAAGCCCTGCTCTGACCCAGGAGAACAAGCCTTTGCGGCAGCCAGCTCTGCATGGCCGCCAGAGGCATCCACAGCACTAGCTTTTCTTCTGCTGCCCCCCTTCAGTACCCAACCCATCAAGTGCTTCACATGCTTCAGCTACCCTGACCTACAAACCAATACTGAGAACATGCCCAAAAACAAGCTTCTCCTTAGTACTGCCAAAGCCCGCTGCACCACCTCGAGGCATTAGCCACTACCCAGCCTCTTCAGTTTGCACATGACTGCAGGCAAGTCCATATTGTGCTACAAATATCCTCCCAGCACTTCATCTTGGACTACCTTCTCATTTCCATCCTGCTGAGCGTATTCCTCTCTCTACTGCTCAGGCCAAAGCAGGGAAGCATGTACAATCTGACCAAAAGCAATGGGAACATTTCCCCGCTCTTTATCAGCACAACTCAGTTTTTCCATCTTGAATAACCCGTCCTCCTCTTCCTCCTCCTATCATAAGAAAAGTCAAATGGAACTTAATGTCACCTATAAAGACAAATAATTCTTGGCTTGGCTAATCTATTATTACTTACCAACGAAAACACACTGAAAAATGCACTGAGAAGCCCAAGTACTACACAAGAATGGGAGTGATTTATATACAGTTAATCCCACTCCAAACAGAATCAGACATCAGAGATAGCAAAGGCCTTGAGTAACTTAGTACTATCCCTCTATCTGTTCACAAATCACTGGCAAAGATGTGCTGAACTGTACAAATTTAAGCATTTGAGCCCAGAAGTTATGGCTCCATAGATATTGCGTCACTAACAAATGCAGTTATTGCTCCTCCCTCCAGAATGCTTTGAATCAGCTTTCTACTCTTACATATCCTTCTGATACTCAAAATTTGCAAATATTTTACTTCATTTCTGATGTATTCAGCTAAAGCAATATCAGCCTCTGGGGATGTAGCACAACAAATAGAATTGTTAGAGTGTGTCCAGAGGAGGACCACAAAGATGATTGAGGGGCTGGAGAATCTCTCCTACAAAGAAAGGCTGAGAGAGATGGGGATGCTCAGCCTACACAAGAGAAGGCCCCAGGGTGACCTCATTGCAACCCTTCAGTACTTGAAGGGGACTTACAAAAAAGATGGAAAAAGCGACTCTTTGCTCAAGCAGATAACGACAGGATGAGAGGGAATGGTTTTAAACTAAAAGAGGAGAGATGTAGGCTAGAGGTCAGGAGGAAATTCTTCACTCAGAGGGTGATGAGGCACTGCAACAGGTTGCCCATAGAGGTTGTGGATGCCCCATCCTTGAAGGTGTTTAAGACCAGGTTCGATGAGGCCCTGAGCAATCTGATCTAGTGGGTGGTGTCCCTGCCCATGGCGGGGGTGTTGGAACTAGCTGGTCTTTGAGGTCCCTTACAACCCAAGCCATTCTATGATCCCACGAATAAAAACCAATGCACAACGGTTAATGTGGGGATATGTGCAATTTGTTAAACAGTGTTTTCTCCTAGTTCTAGACGAGTAGGAGAAAGTTTGAATCAATAAGGCCTTAGACATAGTGAGTTACACAGGAGAAGATTAGAGAAAAATCATCAAAATGTGACATTGCTCTGATTTGTTTACTTGGCATATTAGACAGCACTCCAGGCAAAATCCTAGCTCAAGAGAAGTCCAAGCAAATTTGTCATTCGCTCATTACACTACAACTTTACTCTGTACTTACTCCAATTCTTTCGTCTTGAAGTATCTGTCAACACACATGCAGCTCACAGTAAGAGACAAGATTTGCTGCATGAGCTGGCACATACTGCTATCTTTCTCTGCTTTCATTTTCCCCACCTCTAAAACAAAAAGCCCCCCTCTACCTTGTGTGCTGCTCCATTTTAGGACAATATTCTCTGCGTTTATTGTACACAAGATAATGTTGCAGTCCTGATGACTTTTCCCATGTTCAATGTTTAGTCCAACAAGGCTAGACTGGAACTGAAGCATAAGGCTACAAACAGAAATAGAGAAAAATGATGCAGAGTTCCACTTGTTAAATGCCAGTTATTTAAATGAGAAACCCACGTGGATAACAACAGCTAGCACTTGTTTATACTTACTGCCTTCCTAGCATTCTGTATCAACCACTCAACTAAGCGCTGTTCAGAATCAGCAAACAATGGGAATCTGCACAGATGCAACCTTAAACCTAAAAAGAGCCAACTTCATCAATGTATAGATGAATATTCCGAAATAGCATCAACGCAGAACAGGCTCCTACTGGGCAGGAGCTGGGAAGACTGGAACATCAATTTAACACCTGCCAAGCCCCACTCCTATAAACTCTGCCCTTAAACTTTTTTTTTTGAAAGGCCTCGGAAGAATATCCTACTGAAAACTTTCCTAATACAGAAATGTTCAGAGATGGTGCTAATAACAACTCTCCTATTCCCCTTACAAATTTTTGGGTGGGGAAAATATTTTAGTTGGTGAAAGTGCAGAACATTTTTAAATGTTACCTGAAAAAAAGAATTGGGTGTGTTTAGAAATCAAAAATTAAGTACATCCACACGTCATAAAACATATTAGAAATTCAGATTTTTTTCTATTCTGGAAGACTACCAATGCTATAAACAAGCAGAAGATCAGCACCTACATCTTAGTGATAATCAAGTGAGTTTTATCTGATTTCATTTTGGCTGGTGAAACTTTCATTCAATAGTAGCAGCACTGCTAGACAAGTATTGGAGGAGATGCAGTGTGCAGGATACTCTCCCAGGTTTCAGAGACCTGTGAATCTCTAGAACCTCCTTAGAGTTACCCTGGTGGGAACTCAGACAAGTCCTTGCAAACAAGGTTCTCAAAAAGCACTTGAATGCCAAACTACCCAGAGACTTTTCAGGCTGTCCCAGTGCTGCTGGGAATCAGATGTAGGCCATTGTTTCTGCACGCCCATCTGCAATAGCCCACCATCACTCCCTGACACTCAGCAGTTATAAGGAAAGAAGCGGAAAGGTCTCACCTCCTTCTAAAGTCCTACAGAGTCATAGACAGACACAGAAGATCGTTTTCTTTGTAGTGACTGGATAAACTTTGCTCTCACCTACAGGTTCAGGTGGAAAACAAATGCAAAAACCCTCCACACATCCTGTTTTACAGAATTTTGAATATAAGCAATGGCTTCCAGGCATAAAACCAAAAAAAGAAAACCATGGCAGCTTTAGAAAGTATGTGTAAGTTATTAGAGCATTCATTTAAAATGCAAGACCTGCTCTATAGAGGAAGGATTTGAGTGAAGATCTAACACTGCCCAGGCAAATGCACTAACCATCAGGGTGCTGGCTCTCCCCTCCAGAAGTGGTCACACCAACTAGCACAGGGCCACCAAGATGACAAAGGGACTGCAGCACCTCTTTCTTCTCTGAGGAGAGGCTGAGAGAGGTGGGACTGCTCAGCCTGGAGAAGAGGGGGCTCAGGCGGGATCTCACTGATGGGGAGGGTACCTGAGGGGAGGGTGCAAAGGGGATGGAACCAGGCTCTTTTCAGTGGTGCCCAGTGCCAGGACAAGAGGCAATGGACACAAAAAATGGAGCACAGAAGGTTCACAGAAGGTGAGCATCAGGAAGCACTTCTGTGCTGTGCGGGTGATGGAGCACTATGACATGTGGCCCAGAGAGGCTGTGGGGCCTCTCTCCCTGGAGATCTTCAAAAGCTGCCTGGACACAGTCCTGGGCATCCTACTCTGGGTTGGACCAGATGGACCCAGGGGCACCTTCCAACCAACCACTCTGTGATTCTGTGACCGACACCATCACCTCCAGGCATTACTGGACATCGTGGTCTGGATCTCAACATGAGGAAAAGATGCTTTCTTTCACTGCTTTTCTGCTTATCATGCTTTTCTGCTCCAGCATTCCTCTGCAGGTGCCTAGATTAGATTTTTACCTTAAGTACCAGTGGAGATCTTCAGTTGCTTTCACGCTTTACCAGCCTCACATTTGTCAGTGTGACAGTGTCAAGCTTTGCTATAACATATTACCTGAATCGCAGCTATTTGCGCTCTTTCTTCTACACCCCAAAACTGCATTATTAGGTGACCCTCAAAACATGAGGAGCAGCAAGACTGACAACTCCATAAACAGTCCCCAAGCTACCTTGCATGCAGAGCTATCACCTGCACACATGCATTCACAGGCACCTAGACAGCAACCCCAAGGAACAAGTTAGAGGGACTCGGCTTCCCAGACATGCGGGAAGTACGGGTATTCAAATCCACAACCCCAGAAGATGTAATGGACTGCTCTGCTCCCACCTACCACCCAGCTAATGGAAGCTGCCTGGGATTTTCAGTAGTCTACTATTTCTGCCACTAAGCAAGGCACCAAGCCTTGAATTGATTTGTTCTAATTTTGCTTATTTTTCCTCTATAGCTATTTCAAGTATTATCCCTACGCAAAAAGAACCAGCCCACAAGCAGCTCTCAAAAGGCATGTGATTAGGGTATTGTTGCAGTAGGATTTACAAATTGCCAACGTCTCACACAAGAAGTTAGCTTTCATGGTCTCCTGGCACTGCTTCCCCATTAAGAAAGGCATAAATCCTTATTAGAGAGGGGGAAAGAACAGCAACATAATGGGGAGCGTATAAAATAAAAATAAAGATGAGGCAAGTGAGTAAAACCTCCTGTGAAATGCTTACATCCCTTTGAGAGACCAGCAGCCTCGTCTCTTCTCCACTTGATGCGATCCATTTCTTGGTTCAGGGAAGGAGAGGGGAGGAGATAGCGCTTTACTGCTTCGCTAGCAGATGTGCTCTTGGAAGAGGGAAGAGAACAGCACAGAGCCAATATTTTTAGAGATTGGAGGGATGGACATCTGCTACTGCATAGTGACTTATTGGCACTGAGCTTGGCCTGAACTCAAGAGAATCCTGAGCTCATATCCAGCCTCTTTCTACTCAAATGCTCTTTTACTCCGGTTCATACGGCTCTTATGCAATTCTTCTATTAGTAAATAAAATCCCATTGACAGCTTTCCATGAGTGGCCCACGAAAAGAGCCAAGCAGGTCATTGACAGATATTTACTAGCTTCATTTACTCCTAGTTAATCTGGGACATCAGATGGCCCTTCTAAGATGACATATGCGTATTTTTTGGCATTCCATTTATTTTTTTAACTTGAAATAAAACACTCTAATCTTAAACTTGCTGGCATACACTGAAAAAAAAAAATCAGCTTCTGCAGAAGTAGCACTCACTCCAGCTAGGCTGCGTTTCACATCAGCTCTGTAACGAGTGCGCTCGTGCTCCCTCCAGAAATAAACAGGGGAATGTGCTAAGATCCCGCAGCGCTGATAAAGCGGGATGTCGCCGGACTTTTCACGGTCTCAGGAAAACTTAAGGCTGTCACAAGAAGCCATGGCAGCCTGCGGAAGGCTTTGCCTACCAAGCGCCGTGCAGGAGAAACGCAGACCTTCTGGTGCTGCTGAGACTTAGAAGAGCAGGGCTCTGCTTAGACTTGACGCGACCCCTCGCGCAGCCTGCCTGCGTTTTAATCACATTTAATTATTGTTATTTCGGAGCAGACACAGGGACCCGTCCCCCCCGACCTCCTTGAGCACCCGCCGCCACCCGAGCGCGGACCCCGGTGGGGAGGGAGGCGGTACCAGGGGACCCTGGGGGCTCCGGTAACATAAAAAAATAATAATCATAAAAAATAAATAAAATTAAAGCCCCTGGGGGACACCACCCGGCGCGGGAGCCGCCACAAGCCCGTTCCCGGGGCCACCGCTTTGTTCCGCCGAGGGGACCCGCGCAGACAACGCTGGCAAGCAGCTGTCACCCCCGCCAGCCCCCAGGAAACGCAGAAATTCACAAATACATATATTTTATATTAAAAAAATACAACGGCACAGCCCAGCGGCGGCGACTCACGGGCTGCTCCCCGCACCGTGCAAACGGGGCTCTCCGGCAGCAACGGGGGCGAGAAGGGAGAAGTTTCCTCCTGTTGCGCCGATTTGGCGGCTTCTCCCCTCCGGTGCAGCTCCGGAGCAGCTCCTTCCCTGCGTCCTTCCTCCTCCTCCTCCTCCTCCTCCTCCTCCTCCGCCGCCGCCGGCGGCAGCAACAGCCCCCGGACGGCTGGGGCAGGTGGGCGCCGCACACAAAGCCCCGATTCACGCCGTGCGGGCGTGCGCGCCCCCCCTCCTCCGAGCCACGCTCACCGCATGGAGCCGCAGCAGCAGCAGTCGCCTCCCGCTCCGCTCCGGTCCCGCTCCGGTCCCGCTCCGGCTCCGCTCCGGTCCCGCTCCGGTTCCCGGCGCTGCGAAGGGCGGAGCGGCGCCGCCGCGCGCCCCGGGACACTCGCGCGCGCGTCACGTGGCGGCGGCGCGCGGAGCCCGCCCGGCCGCTGCGCGGCAGCGCCCCCGCGACCGTTAGCGCTGAGGAGAGGGCTGAGGGGGGCGGCGTGGCGGCGGGAGGGGCTGCGCGCTGCCGTGCCCACCGCTCTCCCACCCCTCCCCGTCCCTCGAATTAACCTTTCTCTGGGCTTAGAAAATGACAAGTGGGCTTGGTAGCTGAGCCAAGGTAGTGATTCACTGGATGTGCTCCAAAAAGTAGCTTTCCTCCTCTCAAAGCTGTGCCTCATCCGATGGCAAGCCACTGTCCCACCTCCATATCTCACCACGAATATTGCGGTTGCCTTCTAGACCCCGTGGAATTAAGTCTGGACACTTTGTCAACAAAATCACCTCTTACATTGGTGAGCCTCCACCTACTGTCCCACCACAAGAGTCCACCGTCAGCCAAATTCCTACCTCATCTCATTGGAAAAGCCCAGCAGCTAGTCCCACTCACCACAACCACGTTCCCCACCTCAGAAGGTCCCCTATAATCTCTTAATCTTTTCTGTTCCCAGCCATATCCACACATGAAGTGGCAAACAGTAAAGGGGAGGAAGTAAGCACTTGAAAACTTTAGGTCATTATTGTAATAGTGGCAAGTATTATTGAATAAATACACTCGGTTATCGCCAGAAGCATACTTTCCTCTCTTAACGTGCAGTCCTTACCTCGGCCAATTTATTCTGCATGTGTTTTACCTTTGAGAACGGGCGTAATCATGCCGGCCCGGTTACCTCTCCTTTTTCTTGTAAAAAAACCACCAATGTTAATCTAATATAGTTAATGCTGAAAATTTAATTTGCACAGAAAAAAAAAATAATAGGAAAATTAAACTTCTCCAACAATACTATCTCAGCAGCTACAAAACTTGTAATTATTGTGCAATTGTTTTTAATTCTGGTTATTTTTAAAAGTAAAATACACATGTACAATACTGTTAGAAAATATCCTGCCTGCTTCTTCAAACACCAGCAAAATTACATGTAATTGTGCATGACCAATATGAAAATGATTTAATATGCAAGTATAATCTCTTACATTTTGAATAGTTTGACTATTATGAATTTTTACTTGCTTTCTTAATGCCAGAATATCACAAAGATGTTTTTTCAGTATGTTTGCATGTCACATATAACACCTTAATAACAGTTAATATATTTGGGCTACAGTATGATAAAACATTCATTTCTTGAGGACTGGGAAATACAGTATTTACTAGTTCCCAGAGAAGTGTTTTTCACCATCTCATAAACTGTGGTCCAGGATAAAGACTTTGGGCTTTGTAGTGGCAGCTAGCTTAAATTTGTTAAACCAGACTGATGCCTTACAGGTCCTGACTGCCCTCTAGGTTAGCCTCCTTTAATGGAAGACTGCGCTTTCATCTTTTTTTTCTCTGAGCTCCCTTTTGGGTTCCTCTCCAAGTGCAGGGCACTGCCTCTGGTTCAAAACACTCCTATGTAATTTTGTGCCTCTTTAGGCACAGCGCAAGACTCGGAGTCAGGAGATTTCATGCATAAAGCTCTGGGATAGCCACCTGTGCCACTACTATCTATCTACAGGGTGAGAACAATTCTTTGAAACCTGTAGTTAACAAATGCTACCTGTGAGCTAACAAAAGTTGTTAGTAAAATGGAGATAATCTAATCTGCAAGAGGCGGAAGGTGGAGCATATCCAATACACAAAAACAAAGTCAAAATCTAAGTATTAGCATGTCAGCTGTGTGACGTGCCTGTCCCGTCTCCCTCCAACCCTTTGTACCACAGGCATGCAAAGAGGGTGGGAGAGGAAGAGAATATTGTCTTCTGCTCAGCCTCTCCTGGAAAAGCTGGGGTGCTTGCTGCCAGTTGTGACTTGGAGCTGCTGCCTACCACAGTGAGGGTGTAATGAAACCACCTGTGCTTTCCTTGCTGCTCCTCCAGAAGGGAGAGGCCTGGAAGTGGCTTAAAGATGTCTTCAACCACATCTTATCACTCTACTGCCTTGATAGCATCTGCTAATCATCTTACTTGGCATTGTTAATTTTTTTTTTGCTGCTTCTGGCTACTGCCTCCTGTAGTACACAAAGTGCCAGTCACATCTCCGCTTAGAAATCATTTGCAAAGGAAATCACGTTCCTAAACAGGTTCATCACTTCCCTGCCATCTTGCAAGCCACGTAAACTTGTTCTGTGAGCCCCAAGTTCCGCATATTGTCTTCTGTCATTAGACTTGTTCTTGTCTGATTGCTTCCAACATGGATACAGTTTGTTTCACTAATCCTGGCTGTTATTTTTTACTGAAGAACAATTTAAATAAAGTTTATTTTTAGATTTTGAGGCATGCTTTTTTTCATGGGCAGTTCTTTGCTTACAGGAAAATATTTTCTTCACGCTTTGTGAGAGATGTCCCCCCAAAATGCAGGAATCTCTGTGGTAACAAATGAGAGAGAGTTAAAAAGTGTGTTTTATATCTGCTTCCACCAGAGCACTTTCTTTTTTAAAAAATTTGTTATCACAGTACAGAGTTACTTGATGCCTCTCTTGTGTCTCAGTTCACAGCATGACACATTTCACCCAGTGGGGAATTTTTCTCCTTTCCTGTTCTGGTGCCACTTGTGTAACACCAGCAATGGGCCTTCTGATGCGTAAGAGGAACAGGGACAGCAGAGGAAAATAATGAAGACTGAAGAAAGTCACAACTGGAGCTGCTCAGACAAAGCTCTTAACTGGGGTGACACCTGGAGAGAGAGGACAATCTGTCTAGGGACTTGTTTTCCTCTGAAGTGATCTTTTAAAGGCTAGACAAGAAAAGTCCAGAAATAGTTGCAGGGAATGTTCTAGATTATTTCAACTTTCACTTGTTAGATGGATATTTCCTTTGCCTCCATCCGTCTTCCTTCTCCCTTGTGGCGTTTACATCTGCATTATCCTCTTCACACCTTTCTGCATGGAGTCCCGGTCCCAGTCCCACAGAGTCTATGACACTTGTGGGACCTCTTTATGGTCCCAGGTGATATTTCTAGAAAAATCGCACAGCAATTCACTTGTTTTGCCAGCTTCTTTCTGCGCCACCAAGCCCTGCTTTGCCATGGCAGGAGGTACCGCAAGGCTGGGCTGCCATCAGCCGGGAGTCATAAATCTCTATATTCCTCCTCTGCCATAGGAGCAGAAATAGGCTGTTTGTGTCACTGTTGTTACATTCTTCAGGAGTTTTGCAGCAGAGATCGCCTGGACATTGGGGAGCCACCCTTAAAGAGCAGCCTTACCTGGGTGGAACTGAAAGGATCAGAGCTTGAGCATGTGTCTGGTTAGGAAGGTGAACAGCCCTCCAAAAATGTAGTTTACTCTTCTATCCCTATGAGACGAAGGACATTATCTGCCTCTGGATATGGTTTTTTTCAGTTTAGCTTTAGCCACTGGGATATACAAAAGGAATTAATGCAATCCTTCTTAACTACAAAGAGTAAAAATCCTCTTTTTTCCTTTCACTTTCACACATTATTATGGAAATTTGTGCTTGCTTTGATATGAATGTGCATTCTGTAGGTTTAACTAGGAGAAAAATCATTTCTTGGCCCTTTCACTAACATCCAGTGCAATGTAAGTTCACTATCTTATACATCTTCGCTGTGGGGACCACAGCTTGGAGCTGCAAGGCAGTGAGCTTGATGATCTAATGCAGCTTTCCCACAGAGACTCATCCGCAGAATTATCCCATAACGTATTTCATTTTAAAATTATTTTCAAAGCACAAGTCCATGGAAACAACAAAAGAGGATTACACACTCCCCACACAAACAAATCGTGCCTAAAATGGCAGTGTGTCTATGTGAATAATTTAAAAAGTGCTTCTTTTCTTCTTATAGAAAAGTTCTGCAAGCAGAAAGGCAACGGTCCAAATAGGCGAGAAGATTTTTGTAGGTAAAAAGTAAAGCTTCGTTAAAAGCCTATCTCAGAATCAAAACGGTGTATTTCAGATTACCATAAATGAACTGTTTTTCTGGAGCATTCCCTGCTTTTTTATTATTTCATTTTATTTTATTTTATTTTATTTTATTTTATTTTATTTTATTTTATTTTATTTTATTTTATTTTATTTTATTTTTTCTAAGATAGTGTCTCACCTTCACAGCCATTCCTGCATGGAGCTGTGAAAATTCTGAGTTTTGGCTCATTCAAATTTTCCCCTTTCTTTCACAAGCAAGAGGAAGATTTTCTCACTGCTTGGCCCAATAGATGCTCCAGGAACAGCTGGGGACCAAGATCACCCGTGAGGAAATCCCTTGTTTCCCAGCCTCTGCACAACCCAGAGACTTCCCTGCAAGCTTGAGGGTTTAAGACATCTGTAAATCCTGATGGCAACGTCTGTGTGAAGCTAACCGACTGCCAGAGGCCAGGCAGAGCACACACTGCAGAGAGCTGACTTCAACCCCTCTGCAAATATAAAGGTCTCTTTGAAGGCCCACCACAGAAAGTCCTGAAAGGCCAGTTGCCTGAGAATAACCACGAAGATTATACTAATCTGCAGATCACTAAAGAGTAAAACCCTAGTATTCAATTGTGCTGGAGAGCACCTTGATTATGTTGTAATAGCACAAAAGTCAAAGCAGTTCCCACAGGCAGAGGCAGTTATGTGCCATATATACTCCACACCATGCCAAGAGTTGCTTTGTCTCTGCTCTTGCTGTAAGGTTTCTCTTCCATTCAGGACTTGTAAATCAATTTCCTCTTCCCATTCAAAACGAAGAAATCCACATTCCTGCATATTTTATATGACTATTTGCATTACAGAGAAACCAAGCACCTTGCAAATGGCATTTCCTAACTGTTTTTTTTTCCCTTTTTTTTTTTTTTTTTTTTTTGGTCTTGCTTCTTACAAGATTTCTTAAAGTACTTGGAATCTGCAAGCTGAAACTTCAGCTCTGTCCCACGCTGTATTCCTGACACATTTTCTGCTGCTGATTTTGTGGTGGTGGTGCAAAATCCCATATAAATTCTATCTTTGTTGCTGCTCTTCAAGCTTTTGAAACAGAAGTTTCACTTACATCTCTAGAAAAAAACAAAACTATGTCAGTCATCTGTTTTGTTTTTAAAAATGCTTCCTCTGATACAGAGACTTTCATACCATAATTTTGTTCTAAGATTCTTCATTTATTTTGAGGCATTAAGATCTTTCTTTTGTATTTATAAATCATAACTTCTTAATAAAAGAAGAAACTAACAGCTTGTTTGGAACTGATTCATATTTGTACTCAAAGGCCCCTGCCTCTGCTGGAGTTGTAGTAAATGAGCATCAGACCTTCCATTTTACTTCTCAGAGATGGCTATACCGTACATCCTTGATCATAAGAAAAAAAATCAAAGGGTTGGAAATTGGGATGGGATCCAAGGTTAAGACTCTGTGATTTAGTGTGCAGACCTTGGAGATTTCTGCACTTTGCACAAGGACAGATATAAATCTTATGTAATCCTGCTCCAGCAGAGAGGCTTTGTGAAAGGACTTCTACAAATGAAGCAGCTAATTACCAACAAATATGTAGCAAACAAAGGAGTGAGAGTAAGCCTTTGATATATTGTACCAGTTCTTAGAGATCGTGACAAGCCAAAACATCACAGAGGAATGCAGTTTTATATTGAAGATTATGGATATGGATCCAAGGACACAGTTCCATGAACTGATGAGATATGGGTTTGGCACATCAAGGTTAAAAAAGCTAAAGCCACGTTTCGCAGAGCTGGACCAGTATTGCATATCTCTACAATGCTATGGCTGAAACTTCCTCCACTCTCACAGTTCTATATTATGTGCGTGCTCTGTCACGTGAGTGTTCAGTCTCAGGCATTTCATTGCCTACCACCAGAGAAGACTCAATCAGCCTGTTCAGCAGATTCCTTTAGCCTAGAGGGAAGAAATAGTTTTGCTGGCCTGGAACAACTCACAGGATCACATCATCCTGTGCGAGGGTAACGTCAAAATGTCATGGTGGTCACCAGCTGGGTTATCCCCCTCTTCCTTCCTACATGCTCATCCATTTTTCATGACCCATTGTGGATTCATGTGTCCACTACTGAGTCCAGGCCAAATCTCACCCTCCTTTCCCAATCAGAGGAACACATACAACGGAAGTCCCAGCATGCTCTCACCACAAACCCATCTTCTGCTTTCCCATTACACCAATCATTTGTTTCCTAAGAACCATTGAGACTTGTTCCTCTGCCTGTCCTTCCCTTCCAGGTGGAGATCTGGGGCAGACAGGTCTGGTATCAGCAACACTGTCCCGCTCACCAGACTGTGGTATGGAGGAGAGGGGAGTTTTATCTCCCAGGAATTGCTGTGTGAACCTCTTTTATTCTCTTGTTCAGAGAGCTGGCATCTGGGAATGAAGACACTCAAGGAGCAGTCATTTTCTTTAAAGTTGCTGAGAATGTAGGCGCTGAAAGAATGCAAAAAGACTAAACAAAACGAATGGTCATGATCGTGGGAGGGGGACATCAGTCCACTACAGGCTTGGAGCCCTTCCAGAGTGGATTAGTGGTTAAGTGGAAAGCAGAATGCAAGAGATACCCAGCAATGCACTCCTTTGTGCATCACCATGCTAACACCATGAGGTGGCTGTGCTGTCGTCACCAGGTTAGGTGTGCTCAGATTTCAGGCAGATCGAGTTTGTGCTGAGAGGTGACAAGCCATTCATAAATCCACTAACAATCACCTTAACACTAGGGGTTGTTATAGCGGATGGTGTACAGAGATCCTAGAAGTCTAGCAATATCTTGGAGTGTCTTACTGTTGTCTTTGAATATACAGGAGGTCCAGATTTGGATTCACTTATACCAGTTCTTTCAGTTTTAAACTTTGCCTGGATCTGAACTGCTGCATAAGAAATGAGAAAAGAACGCCTTTTTAGAAAGTGTTCCAGTTTATGCAGGAAGGTCAGATCTGGTCTGGTGGCACCAACCTCTGAGAAAATACAGAGCCTGACACCATATCCGGATAGCTTTTGCCCTGGGCATAGAATTCAGTTCTTGCAGGCCATGACTGTGAGAGCCCAGCTGACAGTCTGGTGCTGCTTCCATTTCCTCTAGCTTTCAGGTTGAATAAACATCATTAAATATAAAAAGTCAACATTTGTTTCTAGTCAGTTGCTAGTTATTTCCTTCTGCTGCCCTGGAAGGAAAAATGCAACTACTGAGAGATATGGATACACTTTATTAATTAACTTTTAAGTGCATTTAAAAATAAAAGCCAAGAAACTGCAGCCTCGGGTTGAAATTGTTACTGTAAGGAATGAAACTATTTACAATAAAATGTAATAATAAAGCACAGGCAATAATTAAGATAGAATTGTTTACTTGGTTACTTGGGTACCTGCCTGCCATTTTGCTTCATTTTGTAATTTTAAAGCAACAAAAATATATTTTGAAAAAAAAAAAAAAAAAACACAAAAAAACAGTGTGTAGATATTAGCAGTAAGGATGTTGTCAATTCTCTTCTTAGTAGTTGGATAACAAAAGTGTGGCTGCAGTTGGATACTGAAGAGTGGAGACAGATGGATACACCAAACACTTTTTCTATGAGCATTAGATAGTTGGTACTTGTTGGAACTGAGTAAATACCAAGTACCTTAAAATAATTTTTAATGGATTTTCTCAGCATTTGTTTCTGCAATCATTCATGAAAGCAAGAGGCTTCTGTTTTGAAAATTCAAAGAAAGGAAGAGTTTTAAGAACATTTATGCATATGAGAGTTCACGGAATGTCTTGTAAACCATCATTTTCTGCCACGACATCAAAAAGAACTAGGTGCCCTTTCCAGTTTTATCATAAACTACTTTCTGCCTTCCATACTCTGCGACATAATTTTCTCTATAGAATTGCCCTTAGAGTAGCCCCATAATTGAACCTGATTGTTACGTGATATATTAAATGTATTCATTGTAAATATTTTAGATGGAGATTTTTATTTTCTGTCATTAGCTGGAACTATATCTGTTCCTTCTCCAGAATTTTATTCCTGCTGGAAAGCCTCAGCCTCTGCTATTTTGAGTTTTGGAATAAGTTTCATATACCTCTTTTTGTCTCATTGAAACTCCAAGTTTCAGCTCAGATCACCTTTTCCTACCACCCCACCCCCTGACAAAGAGTCCCTCCCCAGCTTTCCTGCAGGTCCCTCTAGGCACTGGCAGGCCTCTGTAAGGTCTCCCCAGAGCCTTCTCTCCTCTGGGCAGAACACCCCCAACTCCCTCAGCCTGTCTTCATAGGAGAGGTGCTCCAGCCCTCTGAGAATCCTCATGGCCTCCTCTGGACTCATACATCCATGTCCTTCTTGTGCTGGGGGCCACACAGTGACTTTATCTGGAAAATCTGTTCTTCAAAGGTTGCATTGCAAAGAAATGGTAGCTGGTTGCAATGAGATGCCTGCTGGGGAAGACGACAGCCTCTGGTACTGAATTCATCCTTCAATATGTCCTGTGCTTTGAGAGTTTTTTTTGCAGCACTGCAGTTAATGAAGAAAGCAAATAGGTCTCTTTGCTTTGAAAATCTCTGTTAATGTAAATAATTGAATCAGCAATTCCCTTGTGAATGGCAGTCTTGTCTTTGAATTTTATTTTTATTTTTTACTTTTATTTCTGACATGACTTTCATGCAGCTTTTGAACTTCCTTTGACCTCTGTTTTCATCAGCATCACTCCCTCCCAAGACTTTGCTGACAGTTCCAGGAACCTGACCTTCCCCAGATGTCCTTCAGAGTATATCAAATCATCCCTTTTCATCTTCTGTAAAAAATGCATATTATATAAGTGAATTGAAGGTCTCAGTGAGAGACATCTTCTAAACGAGGACGATAATGACCTGTGTCTATTTCACCAAACCATTTGGTGCTTGAGGGAGGATGAGAGCAGCTGGAGCTAAGGCCCCTGTATTTACACTGCAAGCAGCTGTGCGTTTTTCCTTCAGACATCATTCAGTCTGTTCCCCTGAGCAAAGCATCCCCAACACAGGTGTTTCAAAGACCTCCAAAGTACAAATTGTTGACTTAGACCCATGTAATCCCACAAGGACGTGGAGCATGTTTAATGAGAATTTGTAATGGAGATTCTTCTATGTCTAACTCATGTGGACCAGAGCTGCTCTGCATGCAGATCAAGCCAACATGACTGGAGGTTCACTCTCAACCACACCAAAACAAAATGTTAACATAAGCACAGCCAAATCTTCCTGACGTGTTTTCAATTTGTTTACTTTAACTTGATTTAGGAATCAGGACAGCCCCTTTGTCCGTCTACATACTAGAAAATGCCTGTCCAAATTCCTTCTCTGCCTGTAAGGAGGTGAGATTACATGATACGTATCCGCGCATGAAAGCTGTATCAACCTAAATTGAATACTTGCCATGTCAACAGGCTTTTAAGCCTCAGTTCAGTTCATGATGGAGTGAGATTGCCATCGGTATTTAGGAGAACTGAATCTGCAAAGTAACATGTATTGTCCTATACAGCCAGTATTCAAAGAAGCATTGGTCTACTAGGAATGGCTTCATGCTTCACTAGATTAGAAGGCTAGCAAAGAGTGTGATGTTCTTTATAAATGTCACGACTGAACAATTTATTTAAAAAAAAAAATAAATCCTTAACTATGTTGCAGTTAATACCTGAAAAACATAAATAAATAAATAAAGATACGACTTATCATTCTTTATGCTTTTTGGCTTTTTCCTCTCCTGGACAGTTAGGGAACAGTCTACATTGTAAATTTGTGCTTGGTCTGAAGGTAAAAGTATTAGCACAGAGATCTGCTTTGCAGGTTTCATGCTGTACATGGGAATTGTTTTTATTAGCCTCAACTTTTTTATTTCATGAGGAAGATTATTAGTCAAGAATTCTGAGAAAAATTACAAATCTTAATTTTGTGCCAATGGGATGTAATATAATAATTGTATTTTCGTTTACATTTATAGGGGTGATTTATGCTGTTTATTGTGTGTAAAGTTCCTTTAAAGCAGATCCAATTACATTTTCACTGCTTTACTTGCTTTGTAAGTAAGAATCTATCCGTACATCTCATTCTTTCCTTCAGCTAATGTTAAGTAGGTATCTGGTCTTGTAGCCGTATCTGCTTTCATTTACACAGTTACAGCTCCCAGTGACTTTAAAACCAATACGGTGATTGGATCCTTAGGTTTTATCTCATTATTAAAACTAATCATGGGAAAGTTAACAAAAGCTGAGTAAGCGCTGAGTCGTAAGATGGTGACTGTATCCTTACCAGCATTCCAGCCATGCCAGTATAGATGGCAGATTGGACTGCTGCTTTTCATTGGTTGCGGTTTTTAATTTTCCTTACTTACCAACTACAAAATACAGGCTTGGATTTACAGTCTGTAAAACAAAATAAAAGTGAGTGAAAACACTAATAATCCCAAATCAGAATGTACCATTAATGCAGACCTACTTATCTGATTATGTACTTGCTGTTTGTTTAGGTTGCATCTCAAGAGACGAGCTCAAAAATGGTTAAGCACACAGCCAAGCAAGCCACATCTTTGCACAGAAATGTTATAATTCTTGTTAGCAAAATTAAATTATATTTATAAATTGCTCTGTCAAAAAAAAAGAATCTTTTTACTGCATTTCCCATCAACTTATAATTGTTGGAGTATTTGGTTTGAAGCTGCAAAAGAGGTTTATTACTGCTTCCTGGTCCTTGAAATTCTCAAAGGGCAAGCATTCAATTATGGAATTAAAATGAAAAAACACAGATGGCCAGTGTTGATAACCATACTAAAAGCAGTTAGGGGCCAATCCTGGAAACATTTACTTACTCAGATAGCTTATTCTCACGCAAATAGCTCTAGTAAAACAAAAGGGATTACAGATATGAGAAAGGACTGAAATGCATAAATATCAGACAAGTAGCTAAAACCTGTAGCTATATGCATATTATGTCTAATTTGAAGTATCACAATACACTCATACTCCTCAATCTTTTTGCTTTATGCACATGTACTAATCTAAGATTTTCCTTTCTCTGCTACTAAAGTGATCTGAAGATGTGCAAAAGGGATCAAATGCTTCTCATCAAATCTCTAGGTAGTGGCACATTGAGACAGAGATAATCAATAAGATCAATTTTTGTCTAATTTAAATTTTAATCAGTAGGAACATGTCCTAAGATTTTATTGCTCTGAGATGAAATGAAATCCATAAAAAGAAAGAATACATGAAGAACATGAAGTATTTCTATTGAACATTGGGGCAGTGTCAAACTGGAAATTCAGTGTGTAAGATTCTTTCATAGACTGTCCCCTTGGGGCTATAAATCAGAAGTGAGGGCAATCTTTTCTAATGTCAAGAGCAGCCATTAAACATCATTTATGCTGACAGTTCCCTACACTGATCAGAGGACAATCTGGGCTTCATAGCCAGGCATGCAAAGAAATGCCCTGCGTTCAAATCTTCCCATGGAACACGTGTACATTTTTGAGAGGACCGTGCATCCATCAGGTTTTTTAAGACGTTTCCATTAGTAAATGACAAAAATTGATGGAATAGGTTTCTCTCATTCCTTCTCTCCCTTATCCCTCCCCCGCACCTTTTGTCTCACAGTCTCCATCCCATTTGCTCTCTCTTTGTCTGGACTTTTTTCCTTTACAGCTCCCCTTCACCTCTGTGCCCTCTTCCACGGCCTGTGTTTTCTTTTCTCTGTTTGCCTCTGTGTCTCCCACTGTTGATTTAACATTCCGCCTCTCTCCTTCACTCTTTCTCTCCCAGCCCGTGATTTCTTCCCAGGCGCTGTGTCAGAGAGGACTGCCACAGCAAAGTGATTCAGTTTTTCTAAGGTTTTTGATCATAGACTGGTCTTTTTTAAAGACTATGTTTTAATGAATATACCTAGATATATACAAAAGCCTGTGTATGAGAATTGTTATATTGTAGACAAACAGAAGAAAGAAAGCTTCTGTCTGTCACTTAATCTATTTATACAAGCCATCACTGCTCAAGACACACTGCATTCCCGGAGCCCAGACCTCATCACTTCCCCCATTAATTACCTAAGAAAGCAGAAGCAGACTCTTGAGCATGCCCTGAAGGTCAGAAATATGTGAGCAAAATCCCAAAGCTGGTAATAAATTCCCACTATCTACCAGGCTAAAGTGGGTAGGATATTCAGTGGTGGACAGAACAGTTTGCTGCTGGGCTTTCCCATCCAGCTCACCATGTACCTATAGCCAACCTCATGTACCTGTGCAATTTTCATTATTTATGCATTTGGAACTCAGTTTCATTTATACAAAGCCTTCTTTATGTGATGAAAGAGGAGCTTGGAGTGGCTGTAAATTACATTCATATCTCAGGCTGATGTGGTGGGGCATTAAGAGGACAGTGGTTGCTGGCCTCCAGAATTCAGCACCAGCTCAGGAAGGAGTTGCCAGGAGCAGATGGGTGCCTTTCAGGTGAGCTGTATGGGGCTGGGTGAAAGATTAACTGAGGGAATTCTGTGACGCAGGCTACACCTATGATGAGATTGAATACTCATGGTAGACACTTATAACAGTAAACATCCATTCATCGTTACATTTTTTTAGATATTTATCTCTTTTTTATTATTTGCAAATAATAGGTACAGCATTTTTGCAGTAGTAGGTGGATAGATACAGTAATGTTGTTACCCTTAAACAGGATTAACATAAAAAATCATGAATAAATTTTTAATAGAAGGAAAAGCCATGTGACTGCCAATCTGAACACGATAGCTAGTTTTGTATTTATAAACTCTGATGTTTCTGAAGCAGATTTTGAATGGAAACTTCATGTTCATACCGAGGTCATTGATGAAATCATTGCTATTCTGGTACTGTGATTAACTTTACTCTGCGTCCTTCCCATTTGGCTGGAATCTGCCCCTATCCCTCCACCACAACCTCCTCTGTCTTTGAGGATTAACAATCTGGGAGACAGGAATACATGATAACGATGCGATTATGCTCTGAATGCTCTGTAAATGTTTTTTTAAGCAATAAAAAAAACGTGTGAGCATAACCAGATAACCTTGGAAAACCTCTCTTATTACATTTTAAACTTCACTGAAATGTGTTTTCTTTTTGTGTCAACAAAAAGAAATTTCTCAGAACTTTAGGTCTAGATCAGGATTTCCTAAATGTGTAATCCCAGCAAGATATTCAGAATGGGTGGAATATTGGCTAGGGCAGCATGACAAAATTCTGCTGTTGAGTAAATGTAACAGCACAGCCTCAAATAAAAGATTCTTCTGTGGCTGATGCAAGGTTTTGCAGACTGCTGGTGGCCTGAGAGGAGGAGAAGAGGTGGGGAGAGAGTGTTTTGAAACCCTTAAGCTAATGATAACCCTGATCTAGATCAGCTACAAAAACACAAAGGTCATACTCCTGTAAAACCTCCACATTGGAGTGAAAGAACATTCTGTCTTTGAAAACCAGGGAGAGTTTTACCATATAATTTCTACAAATACCACAAAAATATGTACAACATGGCCTCCCAAGCAATTGTATCTGCTCAGCTATGGAAAATGTGAGCTGTAAACCCAAGTCTCGGGGTGGAGTGCGCAATAGGAGCTCTTTATGCTGGCCTTACCACCAAGGAAAAAGAGGAGAGTTGTAGAATTCTGTCCTAAAAATTGGACTGCCCGTGTGTTTTTGAGCTGTGTGTATGTTTGGTTTAAGAACACACCATAATCAACCTGAACTTCAAATAAGAGTTTGAGAGGGAAGGTTGAAAATGTTTGTGTTTTTGATTTATAACCTCGCTAACATTTAAGCAGGTCAGCAAAAGCAGAAAACATACAGTTTTTTTTTTCTTTTATGTACATGCATGAACAGAAATTTATTGCTGCCTGTTTGTGAGTATAGCTGTATCCAGCTAACATTGAGAATATATTTTGAAGTGGGTGTGGGAGTTTGTTTTCTGGGTGTGAAAGAACAAATAATACTCACCAAAATATAAATGACATCTCAGTTCATAAGTGTGCACTGAACACAGCTTCAACATTTATTATTTATTTTTGTTGTTGTTGTTGTTGTTGTTCTGCTTTCCAAATGGGCCCTTTCCAAATTTTTCTTCTCCTTTTTCCACCTATTAATGTTTCATGGCTTCTCTTTGTTGCTCCTTGTCTCTTCTTTCTCTATATTTTTTCCACTCTGTCCAATTTCCTCCTTTTCCTCCTCTGATTTCTCTCATTCCCTCTTGCTGGAGGTATTCTTTCGAAAATACTACTACTACTATAGAGAAAAAAATAGATCCACACAACCATACATCCTTACCATTTTTACAAATCTTTTGCTTTCTTCCCATAGCCTGTCTGTGACTGTGTAATCACTGCATGTGTTGCCCTGAAAAAAGCCTGTGGGCTGCTGCTATAAGCTGATGCCTGCGTACTGGTGAGCATGGTCTGCCATAGGCCTTTGCTAGCTGAAGCCACACAAACATTGAAGCAGAACAAAAGGTTGTGGTCCAATTACTTGAGAAACTAACCTTGGCCATAGTCAGTAGCTGTACATACTCCCAAATGAACTAGCAAGCTGGAGCTGATCCATCACCCACAGTCAGCATTAAGACCTAGGGATGCAGACATAAGACGTGTGCAGAATTTACAAATGGAAAGGGAAAATGGATTTTAAAGATTAAATAAAAGAGAGTAGGCATGGCATTTCTATACATAGTGCCATAAAAAGGAAAAGTATTAAACAACAAAAGCAGAAGAAATAAGGGAAGGTCATTCTTCTGTGTTTTGGGGGTGTTGATGCACATTGCTGGCACCAGCCATAAAGAGGTTCTTGCAGGCTGGCTTCCAGAGCCCAGGGAGAAGTGCTTTGCAAGAGGCTGAAGATAAATTAGTATACCCCCATTGTGCACATTAAAGCCCTTCCTTGATGTTCTGGAAAAGCAATTTAGAAAAGCCTCTCTGTCCCTTCAATGCAATCACAGGCTCCATAAACAGAAATTCCTCACGCATTGAAATCAATCTGTCTGTGTTACTCCTCCCCCATCGCAGACAGAGCAGTAAATCCCTATTTGGTTCCAGAAGCTGGCCTTGGAGAGCTGCTTTTAGGGTCCTTACAAGTTCCAGTGTATTCATATTACATAAAAGTCAGTGACTCCAGGACTTTGCATTTCCTGCCTGACCATGGGGGAAACAGAATTCCCTGTCTGTAGTTTCTAGCAAAATTAGATAGCTATGTCTGTCTAATTACAGGAGGGAATCGGTGTCTTTCAGCCACAGACCTGGTGCTTTGTCAGTCTGCTTTTCCTTCCCTTAAGACCTCTTGAGGCTCTGCATCTTGTCATGCCTACCCAAAAGGTGGTCAATACCTTGTTGGCCTTACATTGCTTCACTGTGGCATGGCCACAGACAACAAGAATGTTGATAGAGATGGAGGAGGCTGCCAGAGCAGGGCTACTCTCCTCAGCCCATAACCTCGGCAGGGAGAAACACACTTTTTTTGAGTTATGAAAGCCTGGACCCTGCTGGTGGTAGGTATTTAAAAACTGCATGTCTTGATACTTGGGAGGGAAAACACAAGAAAACTAAACACACAGCCTCTTACAATTGCTCACAAACGAGTAAAAATCATACAGTTCTTGCTTCACCTTTATTCTGGACAGACAGGCACACACACAGTCTGCTGGAAAACTCCCAAATTCTTAAGGCAATAGGCAAGTTTGTCTCGAGCAGTATCAGATTAATCTGTCCCAAATAAAATAGAAATGAAAGCCACAGATGTTGACTGCCTTTTTAAAGGGAATTTTAGCTGCCAGCTCCCTAATTATATTTACATGTTTCTCTGCCCAAAATGCAAGTCATGGTACACTGGTGAAATAGGAATCTTTTGCATTCCAGAGGGTCCAGACATCACAGAAACCACCGTGAAAAGTTCACACGGCTGGTCAGCTCGTCCCATATGTCTTCAGCCAGGCACCGTGCGTGTGTGAACTGGGAGAGTCATCATCAGAGCAGCCCTGGCAGGAGGGCAGGCACACCAGAAAGTGTGCCAAAACACCACTGAGGGCTGTGCGGGCGTGTGAGCGAGGTGGTGTTTAAAACCATTAGCTGTCTAACATGAGTGTACTCACTGTTAACTGAGAACATTACAGTTAGGTAATCCCCACTTGAGCTGATTTTTAGCTGTCAGGTAAACTTTATTAGAGATACAGTGCAGTTCTTTCCTTGGCCCATTTCCCTGACACAGCAGCATTCTCTGCAGCTACTTAAAAATGGCAGAAATCAGTCTAAATTCCTAATATGATGAACATAAGCTCTTCATGTCTAAATATATATATATATATTACTATATATATATTCTCTCTCTCTCTCTCTCTCTCTCTCTATATATATATTACTATATTACTAGATATATATATATATATTACTTTCCAAGCTTGACCACAGGACCATTTAGCCTTCAGCCTTTGTTATTCTGAGAAAATTCATCAAATACAGGGCTTAAATTAGAGAGGAGACAGAATCAAAGACCTGGATCCTCACCAGCACTCTAACCTTGGGCGTGTTTCCATTATTTTCTGAGACTTTCAGCTGGGCCACTTTCTATACTCTAGACCAAACCCAAACCCTTGCTCTGGACCTGCTGAAACTTTGCAAAGGGATTTACTTTCAGATCTAAACAACAGAGTTAGAGCATGCAAAGAACTGAAACCCAAGTTTGTTGGTACAAAATAATCATTTTGCATGACTCCATTTTGGGGTGTTGGAAATGAGATAAAATTAAAGATCAGAGATCATGATTTTTTGAATGCAGGTGCTTGAAACATTTTGAACATCCTGTTGTTCAAAGAGATATTTAGAGAGAACTACACCTCAATGATGGTAGAGGTGGTAGAGAGATTTACACCTCAAATCACTTATCACTGTTTAAAAGTCTTCTCCACAGAACTGTTTAATGGTGGGCATACCTACTTGGGATTCATTATTTCACAGGGAAGTAAAGTATTTAATAACAGAAAAATGTCTGATTCCATATATATTAACTCATCTGGCACATCCTGATGTATTCGAAAATCTAGTTCAATGTGTACAGCTCTATGCTTTCTGCTTTAATGATTTACCAGCAATACAATCTGTATTGTTCACTCAGAGACGTCCACTTAAGTTTTACCCTTGTGAAAATGGCAACAGAAGTGAAGCCCAAAGTGAAGTCCATCCTAAAGTTAAACCAGTTTTGTTATTTATTTAACATTGATTATGTTGTCCATTACACTTCAAGCTAAACTTCATGTCCATAAATGTCTGCAGTTGTCTTTCAGCGGAGAAGTCTATGCTTTCTTCCTTAAAATGGCACTGCACCAAGACTTTTGCTGTAACAATCACTGTTTACTGCCCTTCCTCTGTCAATGGCTGTGCTTTTTGTATGAAAACAAAACATACGTTTTTCATTTCCTTAGAATAGCAAGAAATCTTTTTACAGAAACTGCCGCCTAAGCAAGTTACAAGTCTATAATATTTCCATTAAGAGATCTTACTTTCCCAATGTTGAGTGCTTTTGGTGGTGTGTTATGGAGTCCAAAAACATGAAGTGAAAATTATTCCTGTGGCCACAGAAGCATTTTAGATTTTTCCAGTGAGGCCCATATCCAGGTCATTTAAATATGTTTGATTTATGTTTCCTTTTTCGCCTCATAAGTTATAGGGATATGGAAGAGATACAGATTTCTTTCTGACGAATGTTGTCTAAATCGGAGCAGAATAACTTTTACAGGACTTATGTTACACTTTGCCTTACTGGGGAGAAATCGGCACATTTGGGTGGTAGATGCAGCAGCAGCCCACAACTATCTCAGTATCTTTATGGGATCATTGCTGGCCGATGCAAGTTAAAATCATTGTAGCTTTCTGATGGGGCAGGACACAGGGGAAGAGAGGAGAGAAGCAAACCCTCAATTCCCAAAGTGATTCACATCACTTTTGCTCCCCACAATGGTCCTTCTTTTGGGAATGAAAGAACTCTTTTGGGCCCAAAATAGAAAAGCAAGGCAACAAAAGTTTAAAGCTGTCTGTGGTAAAATGTGTTACAGTCTAAAATATATGGCCTGAGAGCCTGATTTACATATGCATGCAATTAGGAAGCTGTTGGCCTTTTTATACACGTACTGTAGGTCCATGTCACACTGACCATCACACTACTCAGGTTTCAGTATAACTGCAGGTGCAATTTCACACAGTCACGTAATCACTAAATGACTTTTGCAGGTATTGTGGTTGCATGTCAATGTCCTCAGAACTTTGTAAACGGCTTGGTTGTGTGCCTGCAGACTGCTGAGGACCAGTTCCCAATGTATGAGGCCTGTAACAATGTGTGTGTGTATATCTAGTCACAGTTTTCTCCGACTGGTTTGCCACTTCCCATTTCACTCAGACTGAAGGAGTCAAGGGAGGGTCCTTGTATTTTATGAAGCTGAACAGATGTCACAGTGCAAACACCCCAGAGAGGCATGGTACACAGCACTGTATTTGCATTAGTTATCGGAAAAGAAAAAAAATCACCGAATCTGAGAGTCCCACTTGGACCACCTCCAGCTGCAAAGGAATGTAAGGATAAAGACAGAGTAAAAGTTTACTCAGGAAGAAACACAATCTGTCTTTGCATTACAAGGCTGGAAACAAGGCTACAATGAGTAAACAAAAAAGAAAATCTCCTTCTTCACCACCCTGTCCTTCACCTGTAATTCCTCCAGCCTGCTCTGTACTGCAGAGACTGGGGCACACATGCATGGCACCCACTGCCTCAGCAGCCAGGGGATCCCATTAGAGTCAGGCTTCTCTTCTGCTCCCCCAGTCACAGCTCCCCAGCTCGACTGGTCCTTTCATGCCCATGAAAAGCTCCATCAGGGCTGTGATATTCAAGTACTGTTTGAGTACTTCCCTTCCTGCCTGTCCTTTGTGATTAGGAAGGCCACTGTCTTACATTTTTCTCCAACCTCTCCTTCTCCAAACGGCAAAATAAATATAGGAAAACCCTTTTCAGCTCTGCCAGTTTTGCATGCTGCTATGTACTCTCTGTAAAACAGTTCTATCCTGTCTGGTGGTTGTAGTTTGCTACCAAAGATCTCACATGGTTGTGTTAAGAAGGCAGCCCCTGCCCCAGCTTGTTGCGAGAGGTCGCTGTACAGGATGCAGGTTCAAGCTGGTCAAGTTCATTGCCCAGTTAGCACTGGGTTTGGAAGGAGAAAATAAGAAAAGAACAAAGTAGGAGCTGCATGATTAGACCTAGGGGGAAGGCATCTCTGCATTAAGGTTGGGATGAACTAATGAACAAAAGTACCCACCCATGTACCCACCCACGGTCATTAGTTCATTGGCAGAGCTGCGAAATTCGAGTACTCACACCTGGATTGGATTTGACACTAGTTGTGAAGGGAAGGGGAAAAGTCTGCTGAACAGAAGCTGATTAGGTTGGGATGGGACTTACCCCAAGGGACCGCAAAGGGTTCAGGCTGAAGCTAGCACGGACAGGCAGGGCGGCTCTCTGCTGACAGTGCAGCAGGGCTCGGATTAATCTCAGGGGAGCTCAGAGATAGTATTTCAGTTGTCAGGAGCTGACGAATTGGGCTGTGGTTCAGAGGTGGTACTGAGCTAGGGGAAGCAACTAACAGCTATATTTCAGATTGGGGCTGGCTGTGCACATGTGGCCCACAAACCCGTTTGCTTAACCTTCCTGTTTGCCAAGAGTGAGTAGCCAGCTGGCCAGTCAGATTTCCTGTATCTCTGTGTCTCCTGGCTGGCTGTGAGTGCCTCTTTATCCACCCCTCAAGTCAAAGAAAAAAAAAAAAAAAGGATTTGGAGGAGAGAGGGGAAAGCAGAAATAGCGTGTGTTGGGAGCAGGGAAGGAGAGGTGCGAGTAGTCTTTTCTTAAACATGCCTAAAGATTTTGAGCCAGTGTTAGATTTTTAACCAGTACGTCCATTCAAGTGAGAAGTGAGTTAGGCACAACTGCTCGATGTACAGACACAGTGCGTCTTCCAGGCCTGGTCCTTGAAAATGTGTGAATCACGCTGTGACAGCAAACAACCTTTCATTCTCTAGGCTGGATAAAAGTAACAGTGACGCATAAATCCATCATCTCTTCCGCCTCAAGAACAGAATCAGGAGGAGAATCCATAACTTAATCTCAAATCTGTGTCTTCCAGACCTGTCTGACATGCCATCAATCTAGCTCCTGCTCCTTTCGCTCCACTGACACTCCTCAAAATATTTTTCTCCCTTGTTTTCCCTGCTCCATCCTCTCCTGGCACTCCTCAGACCTCCCTGATCTTCCACACTTGCTCTGTGGGTTCCTGGTTCTCTCCATGCTCTGGTCATTGCTCTCTCCAGCATATCGGGCTGATCTCTGTATTATTACCCTGTCTCTCTTTTCCCTACTTAGCTGTGGCTCGGCCTCTCCATTTCTGAGTCAAATTTGGTAGATGCTTTTCCCAACAGCTACACCTGCATAACCAGTTCCCACCCACACTCCTGGTTGTGTCATCCTCACGCCTCCTTCTCCTTCATGCTAAAACAAGCGTTAATGGTGTCACATGTGGTGTTACATGTTGGAGCTGATCAGCCCGTACACTAGGAGCCTATGTGGATGTGGAGGAAAAGGCTTTGCCCATTGCAATTTGCCTCTGAACTCCTTGGGAATAACACGGGGACAGTGCTGGGAGACGAACGAGTGCTGGGTGTGCTCGAAAACCACAGGCTTCACTTGGCTTCCTCCAGACAAATGCATTGCTCTGGGCAGTTTTCTGTGCCGTGGTGAGCAGAAACAGCCTCTCCTCGCCTGCTCTCCGTGCTGCCTGCGAGCTGTGTGACAGGGACCATGCAGCCCAGGGTCTGAATTAACAAGCTTCATTAAAGGCAGGGCATGCTCCATCAGCCTCACGCCACCCTCCCCTCTGCCTCGCGTGCTCGTCCCACCACTGACATGGACAGAGACGAATTCCTCTCTCCCCAGCTCTCTTCCTCTTGCAGCGCACAGCACCACAGGGGCTCCACATCAGCCATGTCCAGCACATTTTTCCTGTGATTTTGTGTGCATTCCTTGGATGTCAGTCTCACAGACTTCACACAGTCTCTGTGCATAACAGTGGTACTACCTAGCAGCTCTGGCTTGCTGCTTCTTTTTTTCTTTTAAATGGAAAAGGGTTTAGCATTTAATAGGGATGAAAATAATAGTAATATATTGAAACAAAGCTGGAAGCCTCTGGGATATACCCAGCAAATGAAAATTCGATACTGAATGTGATCCTTCTAGGTGAACTTTTAGCCCCATCCAAGGAATTTAATAGAAAATTCTATCCCTATTATAAAATGCTATATATTGGTTTAAATATTTTGTTCAAAGGCACTAACCTTCTGTGAAATTTTCTTGGACATTTCCATAACCTTTCTCAACTCCATCTGCTTAGTATTCTCCTCCCAATGGACAGGGTTTTCTGAAGATGCTTATTCTAAAGATTCATATTCTAGATTACACTTTCTGTCCACTGGTCTAATGGCTAAATTAAATAGAAATCTTAAAATATCAACTGATTGGCATGTTGGTGAGAAAATATTCAGAGATGAAAACTAAAAGGTTGCTTTGCTATGATGACTGGAATTCTTTGGCATGCCAACAGAGTTGCCAGCTGGCTATAGTAGAAGAAAAATGAGCAGAGCATCTGCAAGATATTTACAGTAAGGGTAGAGGGAGGAGGGGAACAGCCTTCGGAGTTTATCAGTGGTATGCAGAGGTCAAAACGTTTATCAAACCAATTTGATGTGAAAAACCCTAATGAGAAAGGGATTCTGAATATTCTGAGCAAGTCCTGGACTGATGAGTTGTGTCTCCCTAAGTTCCCTTGGGAATTGGAGGGAAGGGAAGGGAAGGGAAGGGAAGGGAAGGGAAGGGAAGGGAAGGGAAGGGAAGGGAAGGGAAGGGAAGGGAAGGGAAGGGAAGGGAAGGGAAGGGAAGGGAAGGGAAGGGAAGGGAAGGGAAGGGAAGGGAAGGGAAGGGAAGGGAAGGGAAGGGAAGGGAAGGGAAGGGAAGGGAAGGGAAGGGAAGGGAAGGGAAGGGAAGGGAAGGGAAGGAGTAGAGCATAGGGCAACGGTGCAAAGTCACTATCCTGTCACCTTTGCACAGCCAAAGGCTTGGCTTGGGTTGCCTGTGTTGCCTTACCCACCACCCCCATTCCTTCCACACTGAATAGATTTTGTTATTGCTGTCTGGAATGTACAAGACATTTCTTCCAGACGGTAATATACATATATAAACAAAGTGAAAAGGTGAAAGAAGCAGATGCTGGTCCTCCTCAACAAACTGCTGCGTCTCAGTTGACCCCTGGTAATTCCTGTCCCAAAAAGGAGGCTGGAGGAGGAAGGAAAAGGAAAATTCCCCTGCAGCCCCCGGTCCTGCTGTGTTGCAGCATGCACCGCTCTGCCCCGCTGCCAGCAATGCTCCCTGCAACCCCTGCCCCCTGCTTGGGCTTTCCGGGAAGGCAACAGTGGTCAGCCCTGGCTCTCCTCCCCAGCCAGGGCTGCCGGAGCCAGCGGGGGATTTCCAGGAATGGAAATTTGCCGTCACTGCCGGAGTACAGGGGGCTTTCCAGTGTGCAGACTCTGCTTTCTGACACTGACTCAGAAGGAAGGCAAGGAGGGGTGTGTGTTTTAGCCTCTCTCTCAGAGATGAAATGTGAGCTTCAAATCCCCACGTTTAGATGAACTGAGGTCCTCTGGTATGAAGGGTACGAAAGCTGGTATGAAACATGTTTTGTCTTCCCACGTTTCTGCTCTCATTTTTCATACACGAAGGCAGGTCAGTTCAAGGTTTCACCTCTCCCCACTGAAGAAAGCGTGCGGCTCCTTGGCCACTTCTTCCTCTGCACAGAGAGAGATGGGGCTTTGCTGAAAGGGAAATTTCAAATTTCTTTGCCAGGGGAGTTCACACCATCCTTTCCCTGTCCTCTCCATGTCCAGTCTCCACCCAGCATCTCATTAATGCTGATCAGTTCAGCCAGAGGCAATGTGTTCAGGCTGAGGAGGACAGATGGGAAAGATCACTGATATTTGCACTGTTATTGGGCAATGCAAAGAAGTGTGCTTACTAAGGAGCTCCTCGAATGCTCCTCAGAGGCGGGCTGTGGGGCAGCAGGACTGAGCAGCAGATATCTCCCACCACAGCCATTCCTGGCAGGTTAGTCACTGGCTTCCCAGGAAATGGGACCAAGTCCTGAGGGTCTAACATTGTTCTCTGGTTTGTCCATGGTGGTTGGGGTGGCTCCTCTGAAGCAACACGAGCACAGAACTGGTTTAAACAAGAGCCTTTGGCTTTTTCCCTCCACGCCCTGCCCAAGGACTTCTCTTAGCTGCTGGTGGTGGTTGTTGAGAGGGACACAAGTGAAAGCACGCTCTCTAGACCTCAGCTGTGAGTAATGGCAACCGGTTTCAGGCTTGTGACTTACAAGTAGTGGCACCTACTTGTTCCTCACACTGTGCTTGCACTGCTTGCAATTGCAGTGTGAGTTAGAGCTGCTTTCTGCCCGCTTGCAATGAAGTTAATTAATCCTGAGAGACCAAAACCACAGCAGCGATAGACTGTGTATAGTCTGTTTTCCCTCCTCTCCTTGCCCTCTTTTCCTTGACAAGCAGCCCTAGTCTGAGACCTACCTGAATCTCGTGTGGATGAGTCCCCTGACCCCTCTGCCTTCAGCCCTTTGGAAACATCTATACAAAATCCTGCAGCAAAGTGCTCCAGTTAAATGTGCATGATCAAGTCTGTCAAGGTTAGCAGGCTACATACCTGACCTCCCAGTAAAAGTTACATTAGCTTATTAGCTGCTGGTAATTTCCCTCCTGCAAAATCAAAACCAAATAGATCCTGCAGGGTGATTGTTTTCATTAAAAAGCTACCAGCTGCCTAGCGTGCAGAAAGCCTGGGCAAGCTGCAGGCGGAGAGGAGCAGAACAAACTCACACCCTGCTTCTGCCACATCCCATGCTAAGCTTTCCTGGCATCCACAAGCCTCTCTACCGCCCTCCTAGTACCCTGAGATATGCTTTGAGAGAGGAGCAGTGCCATTTTGGAGAGGGCAGCATTGGCTGTGCAAGGCTTCACGAAGCCTGGAGGACAGCTATGCAGGAAGCTCGCAGGCCCCTTCCTCCACCCCCGGTGGTGGAGGAGGGTTTGGTGGGGAATTCAGTCTGAGAAAACAGTGACAAATGACTGGTCTGTGGAGAAGGGATTAGGAAGAAGGCGAGAGGAGAGAAAAGAGAAGATAATAGGGTAGGAATGTTGTTCTTGGAAGAAAGTTTTAAAGAGGAAGCAGATAATGTAACAGCCATGGGCAATACCACTTGCATCTTTCGTAAAACCAAGGAAAAACAGTGTAATGATTCACCTCAGTGTGTGATACCACCAGTCCCGGACAAAGGGGCAGTGAGGCTCAGGGTTGACTGTGCAGCTGTGCTTCTTGGACAGTCACAAGCCGCCTGCTCCCCTTGCGACCTGATTTAACTGGGAAATCGAATCACATCCCTGGGACTATCGCTCCACAGTGCAACTCACCTCTGTCCCCCTTGTAAACAGGGCATAAACCCACTACAAGGCTCCACAGCATGCAGACAGCCCTGTTCCACTCCAGCTCTTGCGAGAGGAGAGGGATGAGTGCTGCCAACCCAGGGAGCAGAGGGGAGAAGGTGTTTTAATATATGTTTTAATATTCCTGTGTTTCATTGCGTTTGAAGTTACAGTCACTGCCCCATTGTTACTCAGCTCACTTTTGCATCTGGGACTCCTGCCTGTGCCTTTAGCTTATTTAACTACCCCTGTTACATCAGGGAAGAAACCAAACCACGTGTAGGAGCTCTATCATGCCTTCCCTATGCCTCTTTTCTCCTCAGGAGCTGCCTGAATGTTTCCACTCCCTCTGAGGCTGGTGCCGCCTGCTCTGTAACCCGCTTCCTCCTGCCACGCAGTTCCTTCAGAGTGCAGACTCCGTCTGGAAGGGTTGTGATAGCTCGTTGTCTGGCAGGACTCATTTCCTTTAGGTAAAATGCCTGTTTTTACGCTTGGCAGGGATGACAGTTTCCGAAACAACTTTCTGCAGGGCAGTGTTAACACGGAGCTTTTTTTCCTGTTGCTTTGCCCCAAGGTCTCTATCCAAGGAGACCGTTCAGACGGGGACCTCTCCACAGAAGTGTGGTCTCTGTAGGGTGTGAGCCCACCGGGCCCCTGCACAGAGCTGCAAACAGTGTGCCACTGCCCTTGTCCTCCCTCTGGTACCAGAAAAACACTTGTCAAGCATAAATAGGAAGGCACACCCAGCACTGCTGGAAGGGTTGCTCCAAGAGCTGTTAACTTGCTGCTTTCATATTTATTTATTTATTTTCTCAGTTTGCCACAGAATCCAGGGATGGGAAAGTAAATGCAGAATAGTCCTGGCTGGACAAGCCTGCCTCACAGTGCTGAGGGATGCTGGGGACATCGCATCCCAGCGTGTCCATCCGTGACAGGAGCAGGCGGCCGGAGGGCTGCCGCCAACCTCAAGCAAGGAGCTCGGGGAGGATGCTCGCGGCAGCCTGGCCACACTGGTCTCTCACCACGGCACAAATGTGGCCTGAGTCTGGCCCAGAAGCCCACATACCGCAGGCTGCTTTTCCTTCGAGGCAACCACAAGCAGACTGATTTGTCTAAATGAAGGGGAAGCAACAATTTTAACTCCTTGCTGGTGCAGCTGGTCAGTAGATCGCTCCGTCATGTAGCTACCTACCAGGTGGTCTGAGCCTCCTGAGTCAGAGCTCTGGGATGGTGGGATGCTTTTTTTAATTCTTCCTGTCCTTGGAAGTGATGGGGACCTCCCTCGTCACAGGAGTTAACGCTTTAAACCACCACAGCTGTTTCAGAAATGATTGTGCCCTGAAAGCCCTGAAAGCATGTTTTTGCTATATGAACCCCCCCAGTTTCAAAGTAACTGTGCTGATATTTTTTTTCTCCTTTGTTTTGTGCTCCAGACACTTCCAAGTAGCAGCTCACCCTCATCCTGTAGGTGCTAAGTCTGTGCCCACGCTGTGCCCCTTGCAGCACTAAAACTTCTGCTTACGCTGGGACTTCTCAGCTTCCACCACAGGCTCCACAGAGAAAATACCACTGACCCTTGGCTTTGTCCTTCTGCAACTCTGCCACCTTAGCATGTGTCACTTGGAAAATGCAACCAAAGCACATATCGATGCTGCAGGAAATGTGCTCGGCGGTGCGAAGGCTTCGTTCTGCTCCTTGCCTCAGCATGGGAACTCAGCTCGCTCCCTCCATCCCGCTGCCAGCTTATTTTCTGGGCTGTGACATTTTGCTGCGTAACCTTCCTGCTCCATGCCTTATCCAGCAGAACTAACCTGACTTGTTTTTAACAGCTTTGCCCTGAGCTATGCAATGGTCTATTATTTATAATTCTGTAAAACATACTGAAGCTTTAAGAAGGTACACGACTACATTTCTACTCTTCTCTGGCAAGCCTTGCTCCTCTATCAGAAGGTCAGAGACTACTTGAAACACACGCTGTTTCTGTACAACTGCTGTAGAAAGGCATCAGGAGAGGAGAAGAAGGGGAAAATGGGGGCCGGGGTGCAGACTCCCTCATAGTGTATTTGTTTAGCCATGATGGCAAGTGGTGCTGGGGACTCTGGGCACATGCAGGGGCAGCAGATGTGCCCATGACACCCAAGGCTCCACCACTGCAGCACCCAGCTCTGTGTTGTGGTGCTGCTGCCCATCTCCTGGTCTGTTGGATGTGCTGCTGAGGCTCAGACCCCAGGAAAATCCCACCTCACTCCAATCCTTGCCTCTCATGTTTTCACCCCGCATGTTGATTGAAGGAAAATGTTCCAAGAAAATGCTTTTTTTTTTTTTTTTTCCTGAAAATTAACATCCAGCATTCTGCTAAGTGATTGTGGACCCCAGATAATTTAGCCTGGATTTTCTTTGGGTTCAGCTGCCTGGGGCCCTATTTGTCCTCCTCTGGAATTCTTCTAATTGCACTGAGAGCTGAAACCCTGCTTGGACCGTGCTTTTCCAAATATGCAAGAACACTTGATATCATTTCACTGCAAGTGAAAGATGGAAAAGCTGCTATCTTTTAGCAGAATCACTGGGCAGAAGACCTAAAGACCTTTGTGACTACAGAGTGGAATACCACTCATTTAATTTTAGCCATCTAAAAGCCATGGCATCTCACCTAAGCAATTTGTCTGGTCTCTCTCTATAATCGGTGGCAGGCGATAAGCCTGTCTGGGGATGACTCACTCCATCTATTTTAGGGTGGGCTGAATCACCCCCTTTGCAGCTGCCATTCTCTATCTGTTCACTACACGAGGAATCAAAACAAATCCCGCAGACCAGAGATACCTAATCTGAAGGAGCTAGAATTACAGCTAGAATCCCTCACCCTTGCTAATACTGAGAAGCACAGCCCAAGAACACTTTCTGCTGCCTACGTGTTGTCCATCCAGCATCTTCATCTCATTTCTACACGCTGCTATGAAGGACACAGCAGTGCCTTTTAACCTACAGCATTTTCACTTTCTGTATCTTCCTTGGGTGCCAGGGGCATTTTAACAGTTAAAGAAGATGACTGTGAGGGCAGCATTGGAGCTGTCCCAGCTTGTGTCCTGCGTGCTCCCAGAGGCATGGGGTGATGGAGAGTCTCCCCAAGCCACACAGCGGACAGGTGGAGGAACTAAAGTCCATTTCCTCCGCAACTTCGCCCTGGATTGCTGGCTGGCTGCAGGAGCAGGAAGAGCATAACGTATGATATAATGTATAGAGTAACTATACGTGCAATTAAGCACCACCGTGCCTTTCCTATGACTTTGACCCAGAGCTGCCTCTGTTCTCTATTTCCTTTTGTGTATGAGAGCTCATTTTGACCTTGCTTACAGCAGCTGCACACCGATACATTCTCAACTGAAATATTAGTCCAAGCGAGATGTGAATCAGGCCCAGCTCCTCAAACAATTGCTGCTGTCTGCTGATTCAACAAGAGCAGCTGTAGGGGAAAACTCCTTGTCTGGCCCAGGTGGCCCAGCTTTCACCGTGGCTGCTGCACCTCCACCCAAGGAGGTCTGCAAAGCATCACTGGGAATGTGTTGGGGGACCAGCAGATGCACCATGTGGACGCGTTGGCTGGCTTGGCCCTGTGGGAAGCTCCTGTGAAACTGAAGTGGGGTGGTGTACAGCAAAAGGGAAAAAATTAAAGAAAAACAATTTGGAGGGCGAGGCAAGTGGTTGTTTTTTTAACGGGTGTGTAACATCACTCTTGTAATCTCTGTCTTCATGTCTGTGTAGGTGCTCAGACAGTCTCGTTACTCTTACTTTTGTCACCAACTAAAAGTGCTTAAATTGTGTGTAAATTACAGTTACAAAGTATCCGTGCTAGCTCGTTCTATGGCTGGTTTTGTTACTCAGAAGTAGCTGGTCCCAGGCCAAGGTCTTTTCCACAGGATGCCAATGTGCTACGTGGCAAGCAGCTTCTGTTTCAGAGTTTTCCATCCAGGCCTTTGGATCCTAGGCAATTGCCAAGCCGCCTGCCAGGCCAGTTGAGAGATCACTCAGGGTAGCAGCCCAGCATCTGTTTAACCAGCATTTTCCTACAGTTACGTAAGGAGGGTGTAGAATACCCATTAGGAGGAAAATTCCAGCTTGTCCCTAAAAGACGAAGTGAATTTCTCCCATCTCACCTGCAATATCTGACCTCACCCTCTACTCTAGTACCACCAGCTCTCAGTCACTCGATAGCTGTTTTCACCCTTTATGCTACTGCTGTTGTGGAAACCTCTTGTAAGAGCTCACTCTCTGGCCAAGAATACTTGCTTACTGAGTATTTCTTTATCAGTCCTGGCTGATGTGCGTTCCTGCGGATTGCAGCTTCTTCTTTAGCTTCTTTTCCAGTATGTCCAAGCTGGCAACACCGTCTGCACTGGTTCTGCACCGTGTCTAGTCCCACCTCAGGTCCCTTCCCCAGGGAGGAAAGGATACTGCTCAGCTGGAGCTCCTATCTCTGGAAGGCAATGAGCATTCAAATTCTCTCTGGCCATTCTAATATTATTTTTAAAAGAGCAACGATGTGAACCCTGGCATACCTGGGCAAATTCCAGCTGGAAAATCTTGCTTAAATGAACTTCCTTTGGTAGCAGCTACAGGAAACGTTATTCTTCCCTCTCTGTCCTACTGAAAGTGGGTGTGATCTTGTTGCTGTCATCCCATCTTTGGCTGAATTTCAGTGGGGGGATGGAAACACGATGAAAATGGTTTAATGACAGATTTATATGAAAGTGTCCTCAAATAATTAATAGGAGGATCAGTCTAGGGAAAAAAAAGTTATTAGCTATTCACATGTGGGTGTTAAGTATCAACCCCCATAAACTGCTTCCATGAGTCACCTTAGAATACCCCAGTGATACAATGAAAAATTGTATCTGAAAAAGAGTTGTCATGGAAACACAAAAATAGCTCTAGAAGGGATGTTGAAGGGCCAGCCAGTCACTTCCCCTGTTACAAGATATGATCAGATATAATTTAACCATTTCCAACAGAATTTCTCTTTGTTCTTAGAAACCTCATCAGCCTCCCAAGGTAACCTACTCCGTTATTTCAATTTCTCTGGAAAGAAAACAGTTTCCAGACAGCTGATTGTTCTTGTTGGCATCCTTGCACCACTTTGTCTACCCCTTTTATGAAGAACATTTTCCCAAAACAGATGGGTTCTGTAGGTGAAGCTCTACCAGTGCTGATTTGAGGTGAATTATTACTTTTTGTGTCTTGTTTGTCATCTCAGTATAGAGCTTTTATTTTTGCACCAGGATAGCACTGTTGGCACATGGCAGGTTGCAATCTGCCAGAGCTCCCAGACAACATATTAATTCTCCAAAACAGAGTGAATGAAATGAGAATGCATTGTGTAGTGCTAGCCTATGTGCATTACCAAGGGAGCCTTCCCTTTCAAGTGCAGAGCTTTGAAAGCCTTATGTAGCAGGCTAACATGGGTAGTGGGAGTCACAGCTTCTGGAACTGAAGGAGAATATTTCAAGGTTCAACTTCTCTGCTAGTGTAAAGCTGTCTCTTGCTCCCAAACAAAATTTAATTATACTGTTATACAAAAAAAAAAAATAGTTTATGCCTTGAGCAGCTCTGGGTTTTGCTGTGGATTTGAGAAGTGTCCATGTGCAGCAGAGCAGGTGGGATGCCCTTTGGTGGTGGCACATGGCCCTTACAAAGGAAATCCTTCCATTTGAAATTTGCTGCTTAAAGTCATCTCCACACACCCATTTTTGTAGTCATCCTCAATTTACCAGGGTGGGGGCCTTTGGGCCTACACCTGGATGTGGGAATGACTTGGTGCCCAGGAGAGAGCAAAACCCTGTGTCCTCCACCAGTTTTTTTCTACTGAACTGGACCCAGTGGCTCAAGCACAGCAGCACCACACCACCTCATCCCCTTTCCCCCCTCGGTAGCTGTGTTGTTCCTGCAGGTGCCTGCTGGGCTCTGCTGGCTGTACAGACACCCTTCATGCTCCAAATTGGCTTTAATTACTCTTTAATACTGCTCACCAAGCTCAAGGAGACATGGCAATTTCATATGTCAGAAACAAGAGAGAGCAGAGGTGTTGGAGGCAAACTTCCTGCCAGTCTTTGTCAGCTGTAAGCAAAGAGTTAAAGCTCCTCGGCTTTACATAGCAGGGGTAAGCATGTAACCAGCAATTTCAATCTGCTTGCTATCAGATAAATGAAAACTCTGCAGGGACATTGTTGGTTTAGTGCTTGAACAGGCATTTGACATGTGGTGAAGTGGCGGGTGAGTATTGCTCAGGTGGAGACCTGGATATGGTTCAAGGGAAAATGTGCCTGGCAGGAAAGGAGAAGGAACCTGCAATAAAAGCAGCTTGCAGTGACCTGAGAGTATCCATTCCAACCCTGGCAAAGGGTATGGAGGACCACCACAAGCAGCCCCTGGCCAATTTGGGACTCACGTTGTGTCAGGAAAGGGCTTTGTGCAGGGGGACTGTGAATCCAAGTCACATTTGCCTGGGCCAGCTAGAACCAGGGGCAGGGGTTCACACAGCCTTTCCCTGCTGCTTAATCATGAGCTCACATCTCACACTATCCCAGACAACACCAGGGGCAGTGGGAAGTATGAACCAGGGGATGGTTTTGCTAGGGCAGGGATGAGGCCACCCTCTTTTTGAGGGAGAACAGCTGTGAATATGAACATTTATGTGCTTGTAGCTCTCAGGATACCATCATTTCCTTTCTGAAGAGAATGGGGATCAAATGAAAGTGTGGGATTCAGAGGACACAGCAGGCAACCTCTGAGCCACAATGGGCCACACATCCACTGCAGAAGGTGTTTGAGGGAAACGCACCATGTCTTCTCCTCCAGCATCGTATCAGATGTGCTCCAGAGAAGGACTATCTCATCTATGACCAGAGTCTGTTGTGCGTCCCCAACTGGATGTGTGTCCATCACATCCCTTCCGGGTCACAGGACGGAGTGTCATATCAGCATCCTGATGGGTGACTGGAGGATGAGGGTCTTGTGCCTGTGGCCATGTGGTTGTACATCCTGGGGACTGAGGAACAGGCAGAGCAGTTCAGACAGATCTTAAAAATAGATGGTAGAAGACCTGGTCAGGGCATAAATCTTTCTGGGACTTCCCATTGATGTGGGCAAAGGAGGGCGCTCTTGCTGCTTATGTTGGCATCTGCTTCCCTATGTTTACCCTGAGGCATCATCCTGGTCTCTCCTACCACTGGCTCTCCATGCCAGCACATCCCCATGATATCATTTCTAGTTTCTGTTAGGCAAAAAAAAAAAAAAAAAAAAAAAGTAGCAGTGAAAACATTTTCTCCCTTTCTAAAGAAAAGACAATTAAAAGGCTAAGCTTGATCTCTTTTCCATTCCCCAATAAAGACTGACTTTTGCATAATAAAATTATGAGCACCCAAATGGAAGAGGGGCAATCACTGAATTAGAGGCCAGATTTCTAAAGCTAGAAATATGACTCAGTTGTTTGAATACCTGCATCTCTCTAAGCAATATAAAGGAAGAGTGCTATCACCTTGCTTGCTACAGTCGATAGAGCCAAGACTTTTGAAAATGTCTGCCTGAAGCTGTGTCTCCGAAGTCCACTGTTCAGCCATCTGAATAAGCCAACTGATTTTCAGACATTCTGAGCATTTTACAATTCCCACGTGATTCTGCTAACAGAAAATCTTGGCCTCAGAGCCTTGCTGTTAAATTAAGCAGCACCAGGTCTGGCTGCAATTATTAGAGCTGAGAAAAGCCTCCATTTGTGTTTCGCTGCATGCCCAGCAGAGCTGGCCCATGTCCTAAGCAGACCTATGCTAGGTCATCTTTTCAAGCAGATTTGCACAGCTTTGCTAAAAACAATCCTCCTGAAAATGTGATCCCACACATAAAAGAGCTGAGTGATAGGACTCCTGTAACTCCAGTATTGCTGCAAAGCAGCTCAGAAAATAGAGTAAGGCACCAGCAGTGGAAAGGGTGAAACATGCTGTGGTGGAAGAGGCTGCTGGGATCTGCCCGCCTGTGGAATTTGAAATGTTCTCAGAAGTGGAATTGAATTTGCTGAGGTTTCAACTCAAAAGACAGGAAAAAAAAAAAAAAGTCCTGTTTCAACATATGTTTCTAGTTTGTATGCTAAACTGCATTTGCTTCAATGTTTTTGTGTATTTAAACATCTTTAAATCGTATATTATATAATGAAATAAAAAATACAAACAATTCCATTTTGTGAAAATGAGATTTGCATAGGCTTGAGAAAAGGTGGTGTTTCTTTTTTGTAAGATAAATTCAGAAAGTTTATTTCAGCTTCAAATGAATCAACCAAAAAAAAATCTTTAAATATTCCATAGAAGAGAATTTTCTTCCTCCAGACAAAGCTCAGCAGCTGCCACAGCTGGTGTGTCTGCCTGGATCAAAGGGACCCTGAAGGGGCAGTGAGACGGTGTAACATTCATCCAGCATGTGATAGTGAGTGCAAAAGTTAGTGCCTGGAATCATGATGTCATTGTATGAATTACAGAAAATCATAGGAGTTCAGGGAAACTTTCATATCCCTTTCCTGTTGTGGAGAATACTTACATTGCAAACTGGCTGTGGCAATATTCAATTACTAGTTATGGTCAGTCAAACCTTTACATTTCAGTGGGAGTTTTGCATTAATCAGGAATAAAGGATCTGAAAGATAGACTGTCACTTCTGCAGATCCACTCTACTTCTTGCCTATGGAGACTTCAGAGAGTATTGAGGACAGAGACTTGAGTATATTGATTATCCACTCTACTTGCCTATAGAATTGAGTATTTTGTTTTCACTAAATGAAATACTTGGCAACAATACTGGGTTTTAGAATGATAACGTTCATCTTGTGCTCTGTTTTTTGAAGGAATATTACGCTGTCAAGGTTAATTCAAAGTAACCCAGAAGTTCGCACTTCCCCAGTGGCTTGTTTTGAACATAATCAGTGAGTTCATGTGACTTTGAACTCCTGTTGTACTCCTCCCTCAGTTTTAGTTCTTTAATGATGTCTTTTTGTTGATTCATTGTCTGTGAGTGCAGAGATAACCTCTCATTTTCCTTGTAGCTCACATCATGAGCACAATACAGACTATATGATTCAGCTGTGATTATCAGAGCTCCCTGAGTCTGGAAATGAAGCTTCAATTCCATCAGTCCATCAATTTCCAGATAATCTCCGAGCAAAACAGTTCATGAATTATAAATCACAGCCCTCATGCATGGAAGAAAACCAAAATTGGTGCAGGTTTACCTTCACAGCTGGGTTATAGTTTATGGCAGTGGTGTTTAAGGAGACCTTTAGCTGTGCCTGCAGCTGGGGTGGGAACCTCCAAAAGAGGGTGGGATAAAGGGGGATCAAGTGGTCAGGTCAGCTCTCCCAGACTGGTAATAAGCCCCTGTTAGTGAGTCAGAACCCTCACCCCAGCTGAAGTCATTAAAGCTTTATGTGTGGGTGTCAGCTGCTAGTGTTGCAAATCACACTTCCTTGAATGGGTGTAGTGAACCACATAGGGGGAACCACAGACACTGATTTTTTTTGAAGAAACATAAAAAGCTTTGCTTTGGGACCAATGTATCAGACAGGTTTATGTATGTAACTGCCCAATGCTTTACAAAGTTTTTTTTTTTTTTGGTTGCTTTTTGACTTCTCTTTTTTTTTTGGTCAGAAACTGGAAAAAGTTATTTTAAACTAAATGAAGTTGTGATGATACTTGATAGCAAAACTCTGTTGGTGTAAAACTTCTCTGGGAGTATATTCTTTGGGAGGTGAAGGTGATTTAATACTGTCTACAGTTATCTAGGTAACTAGTCTATCTAGGTAAGGTTGATCCAGTCAACTCCTCTCAAAAGGTGTGCGGTGGTAAGACAAGAGGTAATAGACATACAAGCTAGAGCATGAGAAATCTTCATCAGATGAAAAGAAAACCTTTTTCTTTGTGTAGGGGAACAAATCTTCAAACAGAGACCAGAGTTGTAGGGAATTTCCATACCTGGAGATCTTCAACACTCAGAAAAGTACCTGAGCAACCTGATCTCACCTGTGTTGAGCTGTGTATGTTGGACTGGAAGACCTCCACTTTGGTGTCCCTCCCAAAATAAAATTAATTTATTTATATCCATGGCTGAAAACACTATGTATTCCTCAAAGAAAAGCAGATTTGTTAAGAAAAAGTTCCTAAAGCTGAAGTTACAGGTAACATCTAACAGCTCCCAGCCACCAAGAACGGTAAGTCCTGCCCCTCTTGCTCACTTCTCTGATCCCAGACATGTTTTGCCCTCTCCCTTGTGTTTGTTCTGGCACTTGCTGGGCCTTTCACAGATCCACCTGGATCCCCAGCCTGGCAGAGCACTGTCGGAGTGGCACACGCCCAGGGAAAGTCAGACCTGGCAGAGTGAGGGTATTCACCGTGTTTGGGATGGGAGGGACGTGGCAGAGAAGGAGCCTTCCTCCTTCCTTCTGGCCTTGGTGACCTACTCGATTAGCTCAAGTCAATCTGTGTAACTGAACCCTGTTGAAGCATCAGTGAAGGAGACAGTTTGAAAAAGCACAGCACTTCTAATTCAGCATATGGCAAAGAAACCTCAGATTTATTGGACAATTATCCCTAAGTAGCTCTCAGGAAATATTAGGAAATCTGAATACCAGTGTGCTCATGATACAGTCGCTACATACAGTCTGTTTTACACTTCCGGAGAGCTAAACCTGGGGAGCTTTGCAGGGATCTTGGCCATCCTAGACCTGTGATTGCCATCTAGTGGGCTCTGCTTTTCATGCAAACTCAAGAGAAAAGTTGCCTCCTGGAGCAGCCTGCTGGAAGCGGCTGTGCCCTGCATGCCTTCTGCCTTGGCTGGCTGGTAGATTGGCCTTGCCTGCCCCTTTTCCAGTGCTGTGTGTCCCCCCTTGCTCTGTCCCACAGGCATTTTCAGCCAGGGCTGTCGCTGACCCCACGCTGCCCAGCCCTGTGGCTGGTACCCAGCTGAGTCTCCATGCATGGGACAAGGCACGTACAGAGGAGACCAGGAGGATGCACGCTCACCCTTGTGCCAGGATGAGTGACCAAGGTGTCCTCTAAACAACCCAAGACACCGTATTGATCCCCTGCCACATGACACTGTCCAGAGAGCAAGTTTGGGAGGTCTCTTGCTCAAAGAAGCTAACCCAGGGTATTTTCTGAGCAGTGACAATGCACAACACCAAGCAGGCCAGATATAATCTCCTGGGGCATGAGACCATTTTCCATCTTCTGCATTCTTGCTTTGCAAACTGCCTGCATGGATGGTCATCTCCAGTGGTACATGCCTCTTCTCTGGCAGGAGCAGGTGGCGTGAGCTCTGACATGGCCTCTGCTAGATTAGGCTGCCTAAGGGACTGCAGCTCTTCCACACAATGTCTTCCCACAGTAAGGGATGATGTATTTAGCCTTAACCAGAGCTCTGTATGGGAGACAGAGACGGGAACCACAAGCTGGGTGTGGAGACTTGGGCCTCCAACCATGTGCCAGGAGAGGTAGAAGCCTGTCTGGGCAGGGACTGAGTTTGTGTGTCACCACGCATGGCCTCGTGTGATATGTCTGTGGCCTGTGGCCTGAGGATGAAACTGCTTTATTTGTCTGACTTGTGCAATTAACTGGGCCTGCTTGTCCTTCCCATAGACTCGATGGATGAAATCTTCCCTTCAGGGGAGGACAGGAGGGTAAGAAGCTGCTAAGGGAAGCCATGTAGAGGGATGAGCAGCCCTCATAGGATTAGGCTGTAAGGCACAAGCCGAACTTGAATACGAGCCATGGTCGAACCTGAGCTGTGCCACCCTCCTTCCTGCTCACAGGCATCACTAGAGGGAGACGGAGCACTGACTTGTGGCACTGCCCAGAAGCAGCTCCTTAAACCCCAATTTTCCGTGCCTTTTCGTTCAGATTATTGCCTGAAATGCTGCACTGTGGAGTATGACAGATTCATGGGGCCCTCGGCCTCTTCCTGCTAGGACCATGTGGGTTTGCTCCTGCCAGCACCAGGGACACAAAGCCCTGTGATGCCAGATGGCACCAACACACATGCATACCCTGTCTGTGAAGCAGCTAAGAAGCTGTGCATACATTAGTGTCTATAGCAAACATGCAGGAGGGCATGAGAAAGAAGAGCCAGCTGTGGAGGGTTTGGGCTGCTGTAAAGAAAAAGCAGCAAGAAGTAGCCTGCTGGTCCCACTGAGCAGGAGTGTAAGGGGCAGCAGGGGGATGTGAGCAGCTGAAAATGGCCAACCTGCAGAAAAATACATGTTCTGAAAAAAGAAATCTGTTCTTACAGAGAAGAAATGCCCACATAAATACAGCCAGGGGAGACTGCTCTTTGCATGCACAACAGATAACCTAAACCTTGGGTTAAAGCTGTGGGGGACTGGGAGCTGAGCAAAGCCTGAGTAAGATTTGCAGCTGGCCTGCTTGGTCACTCCAGATCCAAAGGGACCATCAGGCAGAGCTGGGACTCACCTCACATAACTTTGTCCCAGAGTTCTAGACGAAGCTGTCTCATTTCCCAGTCCAAACAACAGAGAAAGACAGCCCAAAAAGGCAATTCATCTCCTCCTGAGATTGGTGTTTGAGATAAATGGTGTGATTCATTCTCTTGGCTTACCTTCCCTATTGACTACAGAACAGCCTTGACACCTTACCTACAAGAGCTGCCTCGCTGTTGGCTTGTGCTGGCTGGACTGAGCGTAACTTTTAATCTGATCCATGGTGTATCTATCTTAGCCCATACCACAACATCCTGTTTCTCCTCTATCAAGCAAAATCATATGTATCTTCCAGCAGGATATCTGCCAAGCATATCAAAGACTGGACAATGCACTACTTTAACAGTTTTTCTGATTTCTGATTTAAATTCACCTGGTTTTAGGGTCTAGTCACAAGTTTTTGAAATGTGTTTCTCCATTAGTGTTTTCTTCCCATTTATTTAGATACTATATGCAAATGTGTTCTCAATTTTCTTTTTGATAAGGAGATGAAGGAAGATAGTCTTTAAAGGCATTTTGAATAATTTCATGATGCTCTTATTACATTCTTCAATTTTTTTGAAATCTTGAAAAACACTGCCAGCAGAACAGTTTGCATGGTTCCAGAGCTGAGCTCATCAAGACTACATACAGGACCAAAATTAACTCCCTGATCATGCATGTTTGTGTCTTAGGTACAAACTCAGTTTTGTCACATCACACTGGGAGCTAAGGTTAAGCTGTTGGACCACTATGGCTGTTGTATTGTTTCACTGCCAGAGGTTCCCAGGATAGGCTCCATAGCATATGCCTGATATTTTTGTCTACAACTTTGTAAATTTGCCTTGGTTGTATTAGAAATACATTTTACAAGACATCTGCAAGATAAATACTGTAGTATTAGAAATTTTGCCCCTGGATTTTCTCCTAGTTGAAGAAATAAATGTTTTTAGAAAAGGCTAATTCTGTCCTGTATTTACGCCTTTTCTGCCTTTCCTCAGGACAGACTTGCAGATACAGATGAATATGCATCTCTCAAATATTTGTTTTCTAGTCTTTGTTATGTGGATTATATTACCAATTCAAAACTTAAGGAGAAGCAAGTCGGAGTGTTTGCATTCTGAAATATGTATGCCACATTATATGAGAAGATTATAGCAAACAGCATGAAATCCAGCTATCATGCTGTTCTCAGCAGTTATTTTTCTCTGATACATTATACTTTTAGATTTATGTCACTGCTGGTGTAACACTATCGTATGTATAAAATCACTACAAATTTTGTTCTTGAGAAGCTCTTGTGTTTTCTTCAGACTTTTTTTCTAGAGAAAGGAAGAAATGCCAGTGACAGGAGTGGAAGTGGGAGATGCTTGGGAACTGGGGACTGAATTTTAGCACTGGCTTTGACCAGTGGTGAAATAAATTCTCTTTTTATTCTATTTGACTTATGCATTTGTCAGGTAACAACAACTATAGTGCCATACTGCAATAGCTCACAAAGTGATATGAGACTTATTGACAGAAAGGGTGTTTATAAATAGAGGCTTATGATTAGAAACAAACAATCTGCATAGCATCAGCTATCAATGTGCATATAAAGGAGGTTGGCAAAAGTACGCTGTTCTACTCGTATTGTCATCACAGTCCTGGGTAAAAAAAACAAAACTCCCGTACTGCAGCACAGCTGTGGTGAACGAAGAGGAGGAATGCTGGTGTCTGGGAAACAGCCAGCTCTGCTCCAAGGACCGCACCAACCGGGGATGTTCCAGACCTGTCGGCAGCGGGAAGGAGCAACCTTCCTCGAGCTGCAAGGCTGTTTGGTCTGGCCAGAGGAGACTTGTGCTCTCCTCTGAGAGTATCACTTCTGACCCTTTGGGTCCACAAAGCTTTTCACAAATGCCCCCTTCAGTGGGGCTTGGCTGCCTGCCCTGCCCGGCTGTGTGAGCTCTCAGTGAGGCTGACAGCTGCCTTTCGTGCTGTCAAACCAAGCTTTTCATCATCAGAAATCATTGCCTCCCTGGAGACCCAACAAACCACCTCCCAGCTTTCTCAGAGACCATTAGAAATGCCAAGGCACTACAAGCCTGCCTTTTTCCACCTCCAGGCAGCCTTCCTGGCTAAACAGAGCCCTTCATCATTTCCTGCCGAGTGCAAGTGCTGCACAGGGTACTGCAGGCTCCCAGAGCTCTCTGCCCATTAGCTTGTGTTGCTCTGCATGCTATCTTGTATCTACCTCCTCTTTCCTAAGCCAGCCTGATCACCATCTCCATTACATCTTTAAAGAAATGTTCATCTATGGAGTCTCCAGTGGTATACTAGCCAGGAAAAGACAGGGAGAGAGAAGGAAGGCAGGAAGGAAGGGAGGAAGGGAGGAAGGGAGGAAGGGAGGAAGGGAGGAAGGGAGGAAAGAAAAAAGAGAGAGAGAAAGGGAGAAAGGGAGAGAGAAAGAGAGAAAGAGAAAGAGAGAAAGAGAGAAAGAGAGAAAGAGAAAGAGAGAGAGAGAAAGAAAGAAAAAGAAAGAAGGAAAGAAGGAAAGAAGGAAAGAAGGAAAGAAGGAAGAAGGAAAGAAGGAAAGAAGGAAAGAAGGAAAGAAGGAAAGAAAGAGAAAGAAAGAAAGAGAAAGAAAGAAGGAAAGAAAAGGAAAGAAAGAAGGAAGGAAAGAAGGAAAGAAGGAAAGAAGGAAAGAAAGAAAGAAAGAAAGAAAGAAAGAAAGAAAGAAAGAAAGAAAGAAAGAAAGAAAGAAAGAAAGAGAGAAAAAGAAAGAAGGACCCCAGCATTATTTCTTGGTCTGAAGGAATGGAAAGCAAGGGGCAAGCTCTGTGCTTTGATGAGGCCGCGCTCCATCAACAGAGGCAGCTAAGCAGAGGCTGACTAGAGTTATATCTCACATGCATGTAGTAGCAAACTGTGCCTTCACTCGTGGTGTCAGGAAGCATGAGTAAAATTTGGAGAGAACAGAAAGGGAGGAAAGGGAATAGAGAATACAATCTGTTCCAGTGCGGATTTCCGGAATGTTAGTGGTGCAGTGAGGCCCTCAGAAAATGCTCCAATTCCCCCCTTTTTTTTAAGAAGACAATGAAGATGAGCAAATTTACACAACCATCATATTTCATTCAGTCTTCTCAGAATCACAGAATGGGTGAGGTTTGCAGGACCTCTGGAGGTCATCTGGTCCAACTGCCTGCTCAAGCAGAGACACCTACAGCAGGTTGCCCAGGACCACGTCCTGGTGGCTTTTGAAAAGCACTCTTCAACTGCTGATGGAAAACTCCCAAGAAAAATAGTCTAGTTAATATGGGATCCATGCCTCAGAGCTACAGATCTTGCATCTTCTGTGATTGCCTGTGACAGAACTGTGATATTTGGAACAATATAAACATTTAAAATCTGACATGTGGGAATTCTCCTGTTGAAAGTCCTCAGATAACAACCCTGGTAACACTGGTATTGTATTTTACAGATGTGGCCCTCAGAAGCTTGCACATTCAAACTCCACCTTAACAGCTCAAAACCCCTAAGAACCAGTGAGCCTTGTGTGCTCCTATGTATAGGTCACCTGTTCCTGAAGCTCCTTTCTGTCCCCACACATCCATTGTGAGATCTTCTCTTGCCTGTTTCTGGGACATCTCTGACCCCTTCACTGCCCACACTGTGCCAGGGCTACTGTGGGGCACCCCATTATGCTCTGATGGTGACACTGCTCTCCTCTGTGTGTGCCCCCAATTCCTGTCCCTGCACCATGCTAGGGGATTTCACACCCATCGATTTGTTTTCCTACAACTCCAGTTCTCGCTTTCCCACCTCTCACATAGTGCCCCGCTGCTTTTACCTTTACTCCCTGCCCTGTGCACAAGGGCTGTCATGTAGCCTTCAGGCCTTTCTCCACCCTTAACTCCTTGCCTTTCAAAACTGCATGCCATCAAAATCCTGTCTGGTTCATGGATTAAAAGGGGATGAAATTCAAAGTTGATCATACCCAGGGATCTGGCAGCCAAATATACAGCACATTTCTGAAATGGAGATACTATTTGTAATTTCAGGCATGTCGGGCATTCAGACATTTTCTTATTTTTGCTCATGCATGTCTTGAATTAAGACCCTTAAGGAATAGCTGTGTGAGTATGTGGTCATGCTGGGATCCTCCAACAGATGCCAGGAAGAGTCACTGACCCCAGGCAAATGCTGCTCTGCTGGGGAGGGGCTGTGGCACTGGTCTGCACCACTTCAGTTTGAAACAAGGGGGCCATTAAATGCCCCTGCCTTTGCGCAGGGCTGAGGCAATCAAAACTCTTTCTGCTTGTTCAACTTGTTTGCAGGGCCACAGGACTGAGGGTATTCCATGTTAATAAACTGTAGTGTACTGGAAAGATAGCTGGATTGTGTGGTCAGCTTTTTCCTCTTAATGGAAACAAGGGCCCACATATCACTAATCATCTTAATTTCAGGCAGCAATGTGACTGATTCAAGAAGAAGAAATAAATGCCTATTTCCCAGAAGGAATCTCCATGGCAACAGGAAGGTATGGGACTCATCTGGTCCCACATTTCCAGGATCAATACATACATTACAGATAGCATTAACCAGTGTGTGCACTCCCATCACCTGAAATAACAATCTGCCATCAGCCTGTTCACATCTGTCACAGCATAATTTTGTCCCACGGGGGTGAAATTTGCTCAGCCTTTGAAAGGAAATAAGTGGGGGGGAGCATAACTGAAGGTCATCATGTTTCTTTCTGAACCTGTCTGCCTTCAGCAATATCCAGCTGAGCTGCTTCAAATCCTTGGTCAAGGATGTGGAGCTTGGGTGGATGACTTGCAGTTATGTGTGAGAGCTGTGGGTGGTTCTCTTTGGCTTACACTAAGCTCCAGACAAGGAGCTTCTCCAGATGTCTTTTCTGGAGCCCATACTATTAACCAAAAGATTAATCCATAGGTTAATAACCTGTAAGGTAAGATACATATGTGCACTGAGTATACAGTTTAGCTGTGGTGTGTAGAATGATGTCTTCTGCTAGCTGCTAACCTGTATGAAGGACACTACATGCTCCATGCTTGCATGGATTTGATTCTATTATTTTGAACTTGGATGCAAATGTCCAGTCTTGGCTCCATCTCTCCCAATTAGGGAGGTCTTATGATTCACTGTCGTTAGATTTAGTAGATCTCTGTGAACAAACTTTGAAATATCAAAATTCCAGGGCACAAAAGCTCCTTTATAACCCTCATTCGAAATTAAGCTTGTGCTGCATTCTTGCCATTTTGTTATGACCCTTGTCTTGAACACTGCGTCTTGTGATGTGTAAATCAACTACAGGAAAATGTTTCTAAACTAATGTAACTTTGTATTAATGCAATAGTTGTATGTCCTATCTACATATCTCTGATCTAGGGAGTTGTTATATCACAATCCTTACCACAGCAAGGGATAAACAGCAAGGGAGAAACAGCAAGGGAGTATTATACAACATTATTGTGTATGAACAGCACATTATTTTACAATATTTTTGTAACATGAGTCTGTTCCAAGACCCAACTGGAATATCCAGAAAAGCCCTCTTAATGGATGGCTCCAAATTCCTGACTGTCAACACGTTTCAAAGTGGCAGCTCTAACCTCCTCTGTCCTTGCCTGCATTTCTCATCTCATCAGAAATATATATTATTTATACATAGCCTGGCGTAACTCCAAGGAATCTGTTATAATTCATCAAGTGAACATCATGCATTTGGAAATTGTCTGCATACTTATCTACACAATAGACTCCTCTGCTACATGAACTCCCACATATTCCCTGGAGACACGGCTCCTTCCCCAGATCCCCCCCAGCCTCTTCTTGTGTTTCCTTGTCTATCCTACCGCACACTGGAATTTCTGGCCCTGTGCCTCGGAGCTCTGACATGGCTTTTTGGGAACAGTGCGTCTCACTGTCTGCCGAGATGCTTGCTCCTTGCTGCGTACATCTGTGTGTATGCAGTGCCTGATGAACATACCTTCATTTAAACGAAAATCATATTTATTTTTCTGGAAGCTTTAAGGCACATGAATAAGCACTGCTGAGGTCAATCCATTTCCTGTTGAACCTGCAAAGTAGCCACTTTAATTTAGGCAAGAATAAACCTTGTCTTCCATCACGGTCATTTTCGTAACAGAACTATAATCCTTGTATAAATTATACTTCACTCTATACACCATACTACTTACTTCACTTACTTGATACTCCAGAAGTAGGTTTTGCTAATCTGGGCCATGTAAAGCTCTGGCTAAACCAGCCTTGTGGCCTACTCCCCCAAAGCTTGCTCTTCCCACATGAGCATGCTCCCAGTGCTCCTCTCTGCCAGCAGAAGCCTTTCACAACACACAGCTCAGCCACGTGAAGTAGTTGCTCTGTTTTCATTTATGCTGCAGGAGCGAGTTCCAAACTGTAAGGACCCAGGCTGAGCACTGTGTTCAGTACCAGCTACAGCAGCTTGGGGCTTCCCTGTGGCTTCACCCAGGCTGGGGAGTGGTGCAGACACCTCTTCTTCAACACAGGCAGACACATCAGCACAGTCCCCTCTGTCCACTACAAAGATGGGAAAACATGCAGGAGAAATACTTCCTCCAGCTGTCAGGATTTCTCCCTATTTCAAGCCACCTCGCCTGTCCCATTGGGTGGGAGGCAGCATGTGGATAACCACCACAGAGCAGACAGCACAAATGCATTTACTCACATGGAGGCAGCAGGCTGAGCTGAGGTTGGGCAGAGCAGGGTGTACAGTGGGATCATGAGAGACACAGAGAGTGGGAGGGTTTGTAGCAGAGGTGAAGGTATGAACGATTGTGATTTTCTAAAAGAAAAATTTATCCTTGCAGCTGTGGGTCTTTCTTAGACCCTGTTTGTCAGGTCATCAGCCGGTGCACTGGGACTCCTAATTGTGAGGGAGCTGCAATTAGGCTTGCAATTAGTAACAATAAATGAGGACATTTACAGCTGGCAAGCTTGCCACCCCACTGCTCCTCTGTTCAGGTGGGTGCATCTGTGGTAATGTTAATGTTAGACATGTTCTGAAGTTATTAGTTCAGTCCTACTGAGAAGGCACATCTGTTCTTGCTTATACTGGGTTCATGCACGCCAGCTTCTCTTGACAGCTGTGAGGGGCTATGTACTCAACATGGAAGCCCAGAGATGAGCCCAGAGGTAACCACTTCATCTAAAAAGCTGGGATGTATGTATAAGCAAAAAGAGTTTGTGCATGATGTACAGTATAGACCCTGGTGCTGCTCACAGCCTGCCATGTGAATCCCAGTCCCTGCCTATATTGCACTTTGAAGTTAGCATCGAAGTCTGCTATGCTGTACTGTGAATTTCTTGACCATGGCACTAAGATGTTTAGAATACACCTTCACAGAGCTGGACCATGGGCTTACCCCTCCTTCTGAGCTCTCCTCTTCTGGCAAGAGCAGAAATGGGTGCAGAAGACATCAGGAGGAGGGAGCTGGGAGTTTTGGTGTCAGCATGTGAGAGCCCAGTGCACTGCCTGGAAACGGGGAGCTGGGCAGCTGCTGTGAGTTTGAGTGCTGATAGTGGAAATGGGTCTTGCAGGGGCATGAAGGTGCGTTTGAACTAGCAGGATGGAGGTACCCACTGTGCTGTTTTGCACTGCCCAGACTACTGCAGGTAGGGAGATGGTTTATTTAATACACCATACTAATTAATTCACTCAACTGATACCAGTTAACTTGAAAAACAGCTGGTTTTCAACACTATCCAAATTTCTCAGGACTGTTTTGACAAAATCTTCAGACACTGGTTTTCTGCGTGACTGTGTGTGAAAGCTGTTCCTTTGTATCATCCACAGGGGGACACCCAAGGGGAAGAACAGCCCTTCTTAGCAATTAATCTTCCCCCCAGGAGCATGGATAAAAGAATGCTGCAGCACAGAAAGGATATGAAGCCAAAGGATCAGAAGTATAGCAGACGTGAAACTACGGAGATCTCCCCTTTTAGACAGATTTTGTTCCAATTTCCTCCCTAACCTACTTCAGGCACTGTGGTGCCATCAGTTTGAACATTATTGCCTTTTTTTTTGTTTGTTTGCATGAAGACCTTTGACACTGGTATCAAACTGTAGGTGTCATCACCCCAGGACACAGAATGTGCTTGTAAGAAACTCAATAGCCAGTGCCTTGGAAAACAGAGTACAAGAAAACACTTTAACTGAAAATCAATAATAGATTTTTTCCTCTTAAGTCTGCATTGCTAATGCTTTGTGGGATTACTTTTGTGTTTCTTTTCAGGTCATAAGGAACATGTTAGCCCTGGACACACATGAAAAAAATGCATCAGAATTTAAGTACTGAAAGGATTGTTCTTGGACTAGCATGGAGGATGTCTCTCTATCAGCAACCATCCTGGATGTTTTAAGAAATCCTGCTTCTGTGATTGTGCTGGAGCCTGAGGTGATCACATTTGGGCAGGACAGTTGGAGCTGCCCTTGCCAACAAAAGGAACAGCTGGCTCAGGGCTACCCGCAGATGTGGTTGATCTCTGTGGGACTGCTCCGAGCCAGGTTGCAGTTTTCTTTTCCCACAGTGATACTGAAATCCTGAGCAGAGGTGAACAATGCTGAGTGGCTGGAGAGGGAAAGATGTTGGCTCATGAAGTGGAGGAAAAGACTTGGAAACGTTTGACAATTTTGATATGAGCATCCTGACAGCTACAAACAATCAAAAAACTTGCCATCTACCTGTTTCTTCACTTTGAGGGTTATACTGAAAAAGATATGTCTTCTTTGGGAACTGACCAACATTTTTCACAGGGATGGGGAAAGTGCATGGTGGAGGGAAGGCTCGTATGAACACCACCAGCCAAACTGCAAAAAGTGTCCAAAGAAAGAAGCCAAAGAGACAGGGTTGGAAGCTTCCTTCAAACCATTCTTTCTCCCACTCCTCGCCCTCAGCTTGGAAGACCCTGAGTAAACAGGAGCAGGACCCTGAGGTGTGCCATGCCTGCCCGCAAACCTTGGCTGTGCCATCCTGCGGCAGGATGGCAGGGTTGAGGCCATCCTGCGGCCTCTCTTGAAGTTTCTGTGTTCAGGCAGAAACGAGGATGGGTTCAGCTGTTACCACAGCTAGTTTAAATGACTTTTTCTCAGGGGGGTGTTTGTACAGTATCACGCGGTCCCAGAGACCCAAAGCTGAAAGGCACCTGTGTGACAGCAGTGTTGCACCCAAGCTTTTTTTTTTTTTTCTTTTTGATTTTCTGCTTCCTAGGCACATATTTCCTTTGTGCCTTTGCCAGCATACACACTCAGAAATGCTCTCCCCAGCAGCGATGGGATCTCTGCTTTATTCAGCATGTAAGATTCGGCCTTGCTGGCTTGCTGGTGAGAAATTATTCTGGTTTCTACACTACCCTGTTGGACCCAGGACTGCTGTACAGAGCTTCATGTGCTCTTCACTGCCTCTGGTCTGGTGACCCTTTCTGTGGGTCAGTCTCAGTTCAGTTTGCTTTTTCAGCTTTCAATTTTGCCTTTTTTCTGTTGTTTCCTGACATGACAGATCATCTTTAGATGTTCGTCCCATACTGTGGAGCTGATGCCATACCACTAGAGATAAAAATGTTTCTCTGTACCTTTTTTTTTTTTTTGGGCGGTGGGGGGGGGTTGGGAGGTATGCTTTCTCTGAGCTATTCGCTTTGTTCTATCTGACAACAATAAACAGAATAGACAAAAGCCAAGCACTGACATACGTATCTACTTTCTTCAGTTTTCCAGATTTGATAGAGGAAGCACCATCACACCCAGACTATACACTTTTGGCTGGAGTGCACTGATATCTTTTTTCTTCTTCCAGCAGCAGTTGCTTCCCTAACCTAGATGGGGATAAGTTAGGAGGGTGATATTCTGCTATGGTTGTGCCTTGTGCTGCAGTGGCCAGTGTAAATGAAGGAGAGCCAGCTGCATCTGGCTTTTCTGCAGAAATTAAATTGTGAGCTGACAAGTCAGTTAAGGGAATGAGAGCATAGTTGGAGGAGCTGATAAATTCCTCAACTTTCAACATTAAGTTTAAGGCAAGTGGCTAAGAAACATAAAGTATATCCACATCAAACTTCTCATGCTAACCTGGGCATCCTGTGATTAGCAAGTATTACATGACATTTTGAATGCTTATTACCAATTTCAGCCATCCCCATGTGTTCTGTCTGCATGGGAAGGGCTCTTCAAACATTTTGGCCAAATATTTTTCCATCAAAGTCTGTAATGTAATTAATGTTGAAACCTTTTTGGAAGCAGCTTTGATTTTTGACAAAAACCTCGGCGTGAAAAGTACAGGTTGGTGTTGTTCTGAAAAACAGCTAAAGTGCAAAAAAAGTGACTTTTAGTTTCACTGCACTCTTTAGTTTATTCTGTTTCTGCCTTTTAAAACTCTGTTTCCCCCCCCCCTTTTTTTTTTTAATATCTCCCCATTTTTTTCCATGGGATAAGAAGAGAAGCTATTCCACAAAAGTGAAAAGAAAACCACTTTATTATTATTATTATTATTATTATTATTATTATTATTATTATTATTATTATTATTATTATTATTATTATTATTTTCTGCACATGTTAAAATTTGAAGTCAAAACTGGGACTTGATGTGAAACAAATGTCAGTTTTAGTTTGGTATTTTATGTAAGGAAACCAAACACCTGACTGTGGGGAGAGAGGAGGGGAAAAAGTCTCGTTTTCCATCAGCCACCCTTAAGGTATCTTGACCATAACTCCAATGTCCAATTTTCCAAACTCAACTTTGAAGTGAAGGAGAACAGCAGCTGCCAGCCTCTGCTGGGTCTTTCAGCACTCTCCTTTGATCACTCCAAACAAAGTCATTTGTTTTTCTCACTTCATTTTCAAAATTCATAGGAAGAAAATTATTGGCTCTAGGCCTGTGGAAGAGAATAGGTGAGGGCTGCAGTTGTGGGGTGCTCTCCTCTGGTCTGCGAGAGGGCTCTGGAGACTTCATGGATTTTTTATGTCAAAGGATGCTAGGGCTGTGTACCTGGGGAGAACAGGGCTGAGCGGCGCTTTTGCCCCGAGTGAGCTCCTGAGCATTGCTGCAGGTCCCATACAAATACGCCATGCAATATGTGGACAAAAAAAGCACCTTCCTTGCTATGCAAATAACAGTCAAAACTGAAGATTATAACTGCCATATGTTTTTCTTAATAACTTAGACTATAAGACACTCTTTACAGCAGATCAGCTGAAATAGAAAGTCCTCTCTCCCAAGTCTGGTTATGTAAGAGGGCAGAGATTGCCAAGCTCACCTGGGCTCCTATACCATCCACACCATCTGGAGTTCCCAGAGTAGGATCTCACACCTGAGATAGATGCAAAACCTAGACAAACAGCAGCATTTGTCTGCTAAATTGTGGAGAAGGATCTTCACCTCCAAGAAGGAACTGTGAAATGGTGAATGGCACAAGTGCAACAGCCCAAGAGCATCCTGTTAAAATTTCTGCCATGGTTTTCCCATGTCTGTGCTTATCCCAGATGTTTTTTCGTATATTGGCTCACACTGCACCGAGAAAAGTGGAGAGAAATTTTCCACCATTGCTATCAGGGTTCAGCCCCGGCAACATGAGAGCCCGACTCTAAAACAGCTTCCAGCTGGCAGCAGGGTTTTCAGCAGTGTCATCTAACCCTTCTGGGAGAAAGTGTCAGGAAAGCAGTCTGGAGAAATGTCTTGTCTCAACTTGCCAAATAATGGATGGTGTTATTTGGATAAGATGCTCCACGAGACATATACTCAAGCTGACATTTAGGGATCAGGCTAGACCAAGAAAATATTTTCCATCCCTAGTGGTTATAACTTTATGGGGGTCATTCCTACATTGCAAGCCTTCTGAAGAAACATGAAACTGCTTTTACCATTTTTTTTTTTAATCTCATTGATTGTTCATTGTTTTTGTAAAATGAAAAAGCAGCTGTGATTCATCCCTACACATCCAGTGGATCAGGTTAAATTATTCCCGTCCAAGCATACCTTGAAAATAAACATTTTCCTCCTCGTTTAATTTCTGTTGCATATGATTCAGTTCTTGTAATCACCTTCTGGGCAGAGAAAAAGCTGCTGTGATTGACAGCATGGAGAGCAACAGATGGTGCTGTTTCTGTTCCATTGAGAGCTAGAGAAATAAGCCTATTCACTGGCATTACAGACTGGCTACTATAGATTTAACTCTTCGTTTTAGCTCAGTTTTTGTGCATGTATGTGATGAGCTCTGTTAATGCCTTTTAAATCAAACACTCTGACAAACATCAACTTTAAATTAAAAACAAAAACATTTATAGTCTTGCAAGCCTTACTAATATTTCTCACAATTTTAAATGCAGATGGTTTTGCACACAAGCATCAGTAAGGGTGCTGGGGTGCAGAGCAACATATTCATGGTGTAAAATTCCAAGGTGATTGCTCAAGGCTGGTAATACTCATTACGTTGTACCATGTAGTATATATGGGAGGATAAAATCATTGCAAATTTCACAAGAACGAGAGCAGAGTAAGTTGGTTGCCTGAGTGTATATCCAGAGTAATTGTAGATATTGCTTTGAAATGTATTGGTATAAGTGGGAATACCTTGTCTGGGTAATTTAGATAAAAAGTGCACAGCAAGTTTGTACCTTGGATTTCCCAGAGAAGGCCTTTTTTTTCTGGGCAGTCAAAACACAACAGGGCTGGCAAGTAAAGCCCCAGTAATTCTGACGTTAAGGAAATCTCCCATGCAAAGGAGAATTTCAAGCTACTCGTTTATCTTTCCTGCTATTTTCATGCAGGCTTCTGTATGTTTTTGATTGTCTAGACTAGATATTTCTATTCAACACTACTGCATTTTCTAAACTTTAACTTTCCCTCTCTGAATCAATTGCCTTCTAGCTTTCCACATCACAGTGTAAGTTACAAAGCAGTCTCTTGTAGGACATTGGACGGACAAGGCATTACCTCAGGGCTGTCATGTGGATACACTTTCCATTGTTTGACTGCTCGTCAAGTCAAAAAGGTCACCACTGGAGCAAATGTCAGTTGCAGTGCTGCTGATGCTAAGCCAGACCAAGAGAGCAGTACAAAGGCTTTGCTGAGTTGAGGGAGATGAAAACACAGGTTTAAGGACTTTCATTTTGGGACCAGAAAATTTGGTGCTACCTCTGAGTGGCAGGGATTTGTATAGTACTTTAGAGACTTTAGTTAATATATTTGCCAGATATGTTTTGCAAGCATGGATCTTCAAAAAAAAAAAAAAAAAAGCTGAGTGAAGCTAACTTTGCTGAGAGGGGTTCTCTTTTTTTCTCAAAAGGCATTTACATTGCTCTTATCCAAAGTCCCTGAGGTCTGTGTGTATGAGAGAGAGACTAAGCACTTTAGTCTGCTTTAGCTTTGCAAGTTTTTATCATAAAATCATGAATAAGTTAATCAAGTTTTGACACAAACTCAGTGTTCAGGTCTGTGAACTTGCATTAAACCACGATCTTGTGGCTTGTAACAGTAAAAAAAAAAAAAAAAAAAAAAAAGCAAGTAAGTCTTGCAGTTATTTTTCCAGCCCTATTGCACACCAAGGCTCAGATCCATGCAAATGCCAGCAACGGTGTGTAAACTTTCAAAGACTGTTTGGATGCCACAAAGATGGCAGTGAGCTGTAGCACAGAGCAGTAGAGGGAATCGTATAAAACTACACTGTTCTGAATGCAATTCTGTTCTTCTGTTAAATACCCGAAGAAGAGACAAAATTCCTGAACTAAGTCCATGAGAGCCACGAGCAAGATACCTTGCCTACAGCTTTCAGCATGGATTTCTGAAGTAAGGTTATTAAAGCCATGGGTGGTTGGGTGTGTGGATGGATGAATGGATATACCACAAGAACTGCTCTTACTACACGTACAGGCTACTGAGTAAGTAGGTGCGGTATGAACTGGAGGGTTCGATTAACGTCTCTGAATCTGAATGCCAGTTTTCTGCCCTCCAGGTTGGAATGGGAGTTATTTGGTAGGTAAATGTATTCCTTCACTGAACTCCTTTCTTTGAACACATGCAGTCTGATATTTGGAAGGTATTTCCACAGCGTAAGGTGGTTTGTAAAGAAGCAACACTCTGTTCCCATACAATCAAAATTAGGTTCAGTTACTTCAATATTTTTTTTCTCCCCCTGCCCTTCCTACTCTCAGGAAGAAGCTTATGGTTTTGTACCTTTTGCTGTGGCCAGGTCATTCTTTTCAGTTAGCACGGAAGAACGTGGTTGGTAACTCACCCTTATCCCAACCCTGCGACTCCAAGCAGAACCAGCACAGGGACAGCAGCTGCCCCACAGCTGTCTGCAGAGCTCGCCAGCAGCATCCTCCCGCTGATGGATGTGGCTGACCGCTCCCTGGCCACAGTCCTCATATAGATCCAATCGCCATGTCTGACACTGGGTCCAGTTTCAGTTTAAAAGGGATGCATGGTCTCATTTGGCAGGATCCACCTCCTTTGTCAGCAAGCTGCCCGCATGCCACGCGCTCTGAGTTTGGAGATGTGTTGAGCTGTCTCCTAACATGGCCCGTCTCTCTGATGATGGAGTTTACACCAAATACAAATAATTTTGATGTGGATTTCCCTTCCTCTGGTTCACCCTTCATTCCCCCACTGCACCTTAGGGGGTCTGCACTGCACAGCGCTCTGGAGCACCGACCTCGTGGCAGCTCCTGCTGCTCTGCTCATTGCATGCATAGCACATTGGGGTCCTGTTTGCTTTCAGAGTGAAGGAAAGCCAGACCACTAGAAATTATTGTCCTTTCAGGGTTTTCACCCCACCTGAAAGCAAACTTTTGCTCTTTCTGCTGCCCATGTTAGCAGGACCCCATGTTGCACTGCAGGTTCCTGCACAACATGAACCTCAGTTTGGATGCAGAAATGAAGCTACAGCAAGACCCCGGACCACAGCAGGCAGAGGAGTATCTTATAGAGCACATTCAGATATGTGATGGGCAGCCTCTGACTGATATTGTGCAGACTCGGGGCCTCTGCTTGGGTTCACTGCCTGAAAGGAGGCAGGTAAGTCCCTCTCAGTGTTGGTTGCTGTGTTAGAGGGTGCTGGGACAATTATGCAACCTCTGTTTGAGTCTAGCAAACTGTTTGTTGTCTGCTAGATGTAAAGCTTCAGCAGGTCGTTTTAAACCCCCTCCAGTTCCAGACATATACTCTTCACTGTGCTGGTAAATCTGCATTTCTGAATTGCAGAAACACTTCTCACCCACCAAACCAGGTGAACACCTTTATCTCCTGTCTCTGTTGCTCATCCTTGCCCTGTTGGCTTAACCTCCTGGCACACTTCTGCTGGTGGGGATTGGTTTTTCTTGGTTTTCAGGAAAGCATGTGCTCACCTGTTGCCCAGGACACTGCTAATCTGTGCAATGTGGTATGTTTCAGGGGGAAAACAGGGTGAGGACTAATGGCAGAAAATCCCATCAGCTGGAGCACATGTTAAAGATATCAACCTGAGGACTTGCAGAAGTTACTTGAAAGGACACAGTTTCCTTTCCAAAGTCACCCTGAGAAGCACAGTTTTTCTCTGGAAAAAAAAAAATATATTAAAAGGAGTGCATGTGGCTAGTGTCCTGGATCAGTTTTATCAGCAGATGGGAGAAACAAAGTCTCCAAGAGGAGGTAAAGCTGCTGCTCTGGGGAGAAGGGGGAAGATGAAGGCCCTCCAGTCCAGGAGCACTGCTTAGGCTGTGTGAGGTGGCCCTGTCCAGTCCAATCCATCCTCCTGCCATGTCTTGAGTCCTGCCATCTGCCTCACACCTGGGCTCTGTTTTTGCCCGGCATGTCCCCACATCTCTGAGGCCTACCTCCTTCCCTGCCTCTCCTCCCTGACATGGCCGCCTGAGGGAGGGCAGCCCTCTGCCTCGGCCCCAGTTTCTCTTTCTGGCTTATCTCTGAGATGCCATTTCCATCCTTCAGGCTGCTTTTGGTGGCAGCCTACTTTACCTATGCCTACAGTTGGCCACAGGCACTGACCACAACGATGGTGTCGCTTTTCCCACATACCATCCATACAGCTCAGCCTAAAGGTAGAGGCTGGGCTTTGCTGCCTACTGTGTTGGGAGTTTCTTTGCTTAGAAGCTGGCTAACAGTCCCATGGCAGAGCCTTTCTTAACAATACTCAGGTTTCTTTCCTGCCAGAAACTGAATCCGACATTACTGATGAAGTTAATAGAAGTTACAGACACGGGGCGAGACTTGTTGAGCCAAAGTGTCCCACTGCAGAAGATCTTTTGGCCATAATCCAGCATCCCATCTGTTTTTCTTATGAACCAATGAGGAACATTAAAGTTAGATCAGTAAATTTAATGTCTGCTTTAGCAGCTTCTGTGTCTTGAGGTTTTCGAGGCATTTCTAAAGATGTGTTGCAGGAATAATGTCTCTTTATTTCTCTCCAAGGCCCATGTTGGTTAAATGAATCTATATAAGAAAAAAATTACGCATACCCCATAGCTTAAGCCCCAGAAGGCAAAGGCAGGGACTGGGAGAATGAAGAACCTCCCACTGTTGGAGAAAATCAGGTTCAAGACCAGCTAAGGAACCTGAAGGTGCACAGATCCATGGGACCTGATGAGATGTATCTGGGGGTCCTGAGGGAACTGGTTGGTGAAGCTGATAAGCCACTATCCATCATATTTGAGAAGTCATGGCAGGCCAGTGAACTTCCCACTGATGGGATGAGGGGAAACACAACTCCCATTTTTAAAAAGGGAAAATGAAAGACTGCCATTGGCCAGTCAGTCTCACATCTGTGCCCGGCAAGGTAATAGAGCAGATCCTACTGGAAACTATACCAAGGCACATGGAAAATAAGGAGGTGATTAGTGACAGCTAACACGGCTTCACTAAGGGCAGATTGTGCCTGACACATCTGGTGGCCTTCTACAATAGGTTTACAGCATTGGTGGATAGGGGAAGAACAACTGATGTCTTCTACCTGGACTTGTGCAAAGCATTTGACGCTGTCCCCCATGATCTCCTTGTCTCTAAATTGAAGAGACATGGATTTGATGGATGGATCACCGGTAAGGAACTGTCTGGATGATTGCACTCAAAGAGCTATGGTCAACAGCAAAATGTCCAAGTGGAGATCAACAATGAGTGATGTTCCTCAGGGGTCAGCACTGGGACCAGAGCTGTTTAATATCTTTCTGGGTGACATGGACAGTGGAACTGAGTGCACCGTCAGCAATTTTGACAATGACACCAAGCTGTATGGTGCAGTTGACTCACTGGAGGGAAGGGATGCCATCCAGAGGGACCTGGGCAGGCTTGAGAGGTGGGCCTGTGCAAACCTCATGAGGTTCAACAAGGCCAAGGGCAAGGCCCTGCATCTGGGTCAGGGCTATCCCAAGCACAAACACAGGCTGGGAGGAGAACTGAACGAGAGCAGCCCTGAGGAGAAGGGGCTGGAGGTGGTGGTTGATGAGATCAGCATGAGTCAGCAATGTGCCCTTGCAGCCCAGAAAGCCAACCATGTCCTGGGCTGCATCAGAAGCAGCGTGGCCAGCAGGGAGACGGAGGGGATTGTCCCCCTCTGCTCTGTTTTCATGAGACCCCGCCTGGAGCCTTGCACCCAGCTCTGGGGTCCCCAGCACAAGAAGGACATGGAGCTGTTGGAGCAGATCCAGAGACCGCGCGGATGCTCAGAGGGCTGGAGCACTTCTCCTATGGAAGAGCTCAAGACCAGTCTGGATGGGGCTTTGGGCAACCTGGTCTGGTGGGAAATGTCCCTGCCGATGGCAGAGGGGTTGGAATTGGATTTAAGGTCCCTTCAAACTCAAAGCATTATGTGATTCTATGATATCCTTCCTGCACTTGTCACCTTTAAATTGCAAAAGGTGCCAAGATGATTGACTCCTCTAAAAATATTTATTAAAGACATTTTTCTCTACTAAATAGAAACAATAGTGAGTCAACAAGAAAGCAGATTAATTTATATACCTTAAGGGTAATTGGTTCAGGAAACAATTTTTATCTCTGTCTGGTTTTCCACAGTAAGGCTTGTAGAAAGAAATGTTTTCTTTCCAGAAAGCATATTAAAAACGGAAAGCAATATCTTTCCATAACAAAATTCTAACAAAGTAAGTAGACATAGCAGTACTGTGGGTGGTCATAACAAATTAATTACAGATTGATAGGGAAAGTGTTTTTGGAAGTGAACATTCTGGCACAAGATGATAGCGAAGATATCAGCTCAATCCATTCACTTCTTAAATGAGTCGAATATTTTTTAATTACATTTTTTCTTTGGAGAAGGGCTTTAAAAAAAAAACTTTGGGATGTGTACTTGAATCTGTACCTTTGGCAGGGTCAGTGTCACCTGCAACAGGCAATTGGGACAGCTTTGACAGTCTTTCACTGACCTGCCTCTTGTTCATGTGTGGTTTACACCTTATTTGAGGAGAGGAATCATTTCAAACAATGTCCTCAGTCACTGGCGTGACTTTTATTTTTATGCTACAGAAAAATAAGCTTTTTGGCTATCCTATTTTTTGAAAAAAATCCTGCATGATCAGTACATTGTAAGAGCAAAGTAAGGATCCTGCTGTCCTGAGTATCGAGGTACAGAGCAATTAGAGGATTAACTGACATTGCACAGATCACGTCACTGTAGACTTGAGAAACAACTAACCCTTGTTAGAAGCAATGAGCAAGACACGGAAAGAGGGAAGAGAATAAATTGTACAATAAATTGTACAAGAAATTGCCCAGCTGAAGGGAGTTTACAGCTTTCCTGAAGCTGCAACTAGGAAAGTTCAGGGAGAACCAGAACTTCTCTGTGAAGGAATTATCTGTGATTGTACAATCCTACATCCATCTCAGATGGAAACATCACTGTCAGCACCCAGACCACTGCCAAAAAGGCTGTTCTAAACTTTTTATGGAATATCCCATCAGCCTTACCAAGAAAGTGGTAGGACCTAAAACAGTGCTGCCAGCAGAAAGAATTTGGGGAAATCATACCACACTTGCAGGCGTAAAGGGCAAAAACCTTAGGTAACATTGCTTTTCAGATTATTTTTACACTGTTTGCTGGACTGCAGTCTGTATTTGATTTACACTGTGACAGAACATACTATTCATTTTGTAAATGTGCTCAGCTGTGCTCATGGAAATCAGCTCACATGATGCTTGCTGTTCCCTCCAGGGCAGCACACCACAGGCTGGACACACTCACAGCCTTACTGCACCTGACCTCCCCATGCTAGCAGAAGAAGGGACTACCCCAGAGTTGAAGGACAACCCCTACATCCCCTGGCTAACACCAAAATATTTTATAACACTCAGAAGTTATCATGACTCTCAGAAGCACCTTCAGCTCTGTACAGCACCTATTCCTATCATCGCTATCTTCTGCAGAGACTATTTTGATGTATTTGGCAGGTTACAAGATCACAGCCTTGATACATAGCCATAAATAAGTTGTTCAGGTCCTTATTTTGATGCCCCAGTAATTTGGGTCCCTAATTACAAACACCTGGACAATATGTAGCATTTGCTATGAGATGTAAACTGCCTACCTTACGTAAAGAGCACTTAGAGAAGACTATGTGTGGATATTCACGTGTCAGACATGGAGGCAGAGTACAGCAAATAGCCCAGGAGCTGGCATACTACTCTCTTTAATACAGTGAAAAATTCAGTTAAAACAGACACCTGAAGCAGACAGAGGAGAACTATGGCACTGCTAGAGAACTGAGGTGTCCAGCCAAAAAAATATTTAGGTCTAGCTTGCCACAGATACAGACAGCCTTTCATAGTTTTGGGCTTTTATTTCCACTTCAATCACTCCAAGTCGGCCTAGGGGATGTCATAAGCGGAGGAATATTTGGTAACAGCTGGGGCTTCTAAAAACTGGACAAACTCCTAGAAGTCTTGCAAAAGCCATCACCTCAACCAGAGGGAGTCATTACTGACAGTCTTGAGACTAAAGGCCTGGACATGGTTGGTAACAGGTCTAGAGAAGGTCTGTAAATGTTTGGAACATTATAGAAGAAGGTTTGTCTGCTACTCCCCACCCTTTCCTATAGATGCAAAAGGAATTCCTCAAGTGTATAAGGCCATAATCTTCCACAAATGCCATTAAAAAACCACCACAGTGATGTAATTTCCTTTTCAAACTATCTTCTTTTCTTCTCTCCATGAAAGTGAATACTTAGAAACCAAATTAGGAAGACAAACACAGCTTTTTTTGCATTGCAGGAAACTCATTCTTTTCTGTTATAAATGGTGCAGCTTGGCTGGGCTTTTACCCAGCAAGGGCTGCCAGTTCTGTACGAGAGGTTACTCTTCTCTCCAGTCCATGTGGCTCTTTCCCAGTTGTTATTATTATAGCATATATTTTTAAATATATATTTTAGCCCAAACAGGCAGGCAGTGAATGAAAATTAACAAATTCTATCTCATGTTGTGCCAGATGTCCCTCTTAATTCATGGCAGCACCATTTTCTGACTCTTCTGGGGTAAAGAGAAGTTCATGGACTGGGCATTTATCAGAAACCATTTACAAGGGGATGAAAAGAAGCAAAGAGCTAGTCCAGCAGCACACCATAGTTGCTGGGTTTATATGCTATCTTGGCATCTGTCCTGGGTTGTTCTTATAAGCCCAAACTTTTTCCCTCTTTCTAGGGCTGGCTTCTTAACTCCTTGCAAGCCAGCCCATTCAGAGTGTGTAGTGTTGGTAGGAAATGCAGGTAGGAACAAAATCAGAAGATCAGTTGGTGACGGACACCCTTCCCTTTCCATAATGTGATTTATTTAAACTGTTTTGTGATCTTTGGATCCCAAGTCTGGTGGCAGAGGTTTTCTCATTTTGGAGCCTGGACACAGTGTGTTCACAAAGCCAGCATTTGGACTTTTCTCCTGAAGATCTCTGCTGAGCTCACCAGAAAGATGTAAACCAGAGCTTTGGTGCTGCCTTCCTGGCATTCGCCTAACAGCCCAGCTCTTGAACTACAGTGTCGCAATACAAGCATAAAGTAAAGATTGATAATCTGATATGAATTGTCAAGAACTAGTCCAGCGATCTTACTGGGTCAACAGATCACAGATCAGTCACAGTTCACCCAAGGAGGTGCCCAAGTAGGGCACTTCTGGAGGAGTTTGATTACTTATACAAGCCCCATTTTTCACTTGATATCACACTTCTCTGAAGACTTAAAGTCTTTGATATGTCTCGGGAATCTGAGAAACTCTGATAAATCTGGACCTTTGAAAACAATTTATGTGAGATCAGGTCACCAAAGCAATTCTGCTTACATACCCTGGACAAATGTGCAATTCTTGACCTCTCATGGATACTGAGGCACACTGAGAGCATTTTGTCTTTATGCTTTTCATTCCAGGCCAGAAGATTAGTCTTGGGTAATAGTGTGCCTGAAACTGTGTCTTAGCTTCCCATCTAAAAATAACATACCTTATCTGAACTACCCATACCTCCTGCATGTGAAAAACTTGAGCTGGGGATGTACGCAGAGGAGGATTTCTCACAAGATATTCCTTATTTTTTGCTGGGTAGTTAAAGTAATGAGCAGTTGTTCCTGTGGCATTTCATCCATTACACTCTCAGTCCTGGCCGGAATAGAGAATTGCAGAGGAACACATCTCAAGTAATAAATTTAAACATTTTGAAACTTGAGAAAAAGGTGAATTAAGAGAAAGCCAAAGATTCAGGTTAGATCTTGTTTAATCCAAACCAGGATATCCATCCCTGACAAAAATGTTGACCACGGCTATTTTTTTGGCACAGTGTTTGTTCTCTCCCCACCCTGGTTTCTTGGAAGTCACTGTGCTCTGGCTCTTCAATTACAGATGGATAATTGATGCATTGCAGACTGGAAAAAGCTTATCACACTGCATTATTTGTTCCACCACCAGAGCCCTATCACCACTGTGAAATCTATTTCTGCAAGCTTGAAAGAGACTTGGATAAACCACCTGGCGATCCTGTCTGGGACTGTCGACAGTCTGATCCAGGCAGTTTTTCACGGACTCTTAAAAATGGCATTGACAGAGGGAAGGGGTCTGTTTCACCAATGCATATTTTGGAGAGAGGGTTCATGCAGACAAACTGATGGAGGCTGTGCTGTTTATTAGAGGATCACCCAGACTGAGGCTCTGTTCAGAGCCAGGAGCTCAGGACCAAGTTTCTGCCCACTGCTGTTCACACCAAATTTCCCCACCTCATCCCAGCTTAAAGCCAGCCTGAGCCCTACAAATTCTGCGCTGCTTTGTGGTTTGGACAAACTCATCAGCAGCTGCCACATCTCTGCATCGCCAGGCTTTAGCAAGGCAGCAGCACATCCCTAGGCCACTGGGCAAGAGTGCACGAAGACTTTTGGGTACCTTCCTCTGTGGCACCAAGCAGAGGGTGCTTAATGATGCCTTGTCTGGCATTTAAAGCCAGCCTTCCTTTGCTGATGCCCACTGGCAGGCTCTTGGAGGGGCTTTTGCTCACACCAAGCAGCGGAGCAAGCCCTTCATGGGCCCCTGCAGGGATAGCGACAGGCACCAAAGAAGAGACCTGGTCGTACTGGTGGCCTGGTGAGGAGTGGCTTTTCCCACCAGGCATTTGCCAGACATTTCTGGTGTGCTGAGGGCATGTGGCCCACCTGTCTTGGGAGCCCAAAGGCCATTCTTGGGTGCACAATATTTGGAAATCCTCACAAATCTGCTTTCCCCTTGATAGCCCATGTCTGTGGAGGCTCCCTCAGGGAGGAAGGTGGTGGAGTTTGCCTGAATTCCAGTTACTGACCAAAACTCCTGCAGAAATAAAGAGCAGATCTCAGAAGCTTTCAGCAAAAATACCTCCCTTGCTTGGTCCTGTGGGATTGCAGTGGTCAGCACAGAGGTGGGAAAAGGCTTCAAAGCCGTCGTATGAAAAGCAGCTGCACAGCTTGTTGGCTCTTCATCTTCCTTCCCAGCTCCTTGGGGACAACACACGCAAATCCCACCTGAAAGGGCTGTCTGTGTTCTCCCTGCAGCCACGCTGAGGTCTGAGGACTCTGCCCAGCCGCAGCACGTGGCTGTTGCAGAAGCTAGCCAAAGGATGGCACAGTGCTGGGCATTTTGGATTGTTGCTGGAGAGGGGAGGCTTCATCCCTGCGTTGCTGCAGGAACAGCGTTAAGTGCCAGCCAGGTGGGGGGAGCTGGTGGCCCAGCAGGAGCAGAGCTGGTAGCATGCCTGGGAATGAAGGAGCCCAGAGAGTCATGGTGGGGTCAGGAATTCGGTGACAGTCAGTGCATGGTGGTGTCATGGTGCTGGGTGGCCTTTGTCCCTTCAGCCGTGGTCTGGCTCTCTCAGTATGGCTCCGTGGAGACGACTTGTGAAAGAGCAGGTGCAGATTACCTCTGTGTTTGGTATGAAGGAGTTAACACTGCAAACAGAATTATTTCCAAGTGAAGGAACTGTAAATGTTTAATTACAGATAAAACCCTGCCTCAGCCAGAACATTTTTATTTATAATCATTTTGCTTTGTTGCCTCTTGAAATTATGTCCTGCAGTTTTATATAACAACCTCATTAATAACCTGCTTTCCCAATGTCAGTACTAATAAGATAGTAATAAAAGTCACCTTTCTCACAGAGTAGCATTTTTGCTTGCACAGAAGGTGGGAAGCAGTTTTTACCTAATAGTTATTACATTTTAGCTGATATCTAATTATCTGACATAAAAATACCCACGTGCTTCCCTTCATCTTAAAGTGTTGATAACTAGGCAGAAATATATCCTGTGCTAGAGAACCTTGTCAATAGAAGAAAGGCAATTATGGTGTGCTTGAGCTTATGTAGCAAAGGCTGGAAGGGTGATGCTGGCTGTGCACGCAGCTAAGGGGTGGGGTGTGTGTGTGAGTGTGTCAGATTTTATTCTCTTTTTCATCTCTCTTGCACTGTTCACTGGCCCCACAACTAGAAGCAGAAATCAACCTTGCGGTCCCTTCTTCTCTCCAGATCACTAGGATCTGTTCTTCTCTTTGTGAAGCATTCTTGGTATCTTATTCCAGTACAAAACAAATTCAAAATATTACTGTTTTGATGTTGTATTATTTTAGATTCACTTCACACTTTTGGACAAGTGTATTTCACCATTTGGAGATCAAGAATGGAGAATCAGTACCTCCATTGCTTTTTACTTTCAAGTCCAAAATTTCTGTCTGTAGACAGTGACTTGGTGGGCCAGCTATTCCTTGTGGAAGGCACAGAGGAGAATGATGGGCAGCAAAGACTTCTGCATATGGGAATTTGATCAAAAGATTGAAAATAAAAGAGCAGAGGCTAAACTCTGTCATTAATTTGGACAAAAAAATGTGTACAGCATCAAACCACGAGAACATGATGGGCAGGAACCAGGTGGACTCTATTAGAAAGTGAGGAAGGGAACATTTCTTCTTTCTCATAGCTGCCAAGAAACATGCTTGTTTCAGCTTTTGCATGAAATGATAGATGGGTCCTTTGAAGCCCAAATCTCTCTGGTTTTATTCCTTCTCACTTTGGGACATGGGTGCTGGCAATATTCATTACTCATATTGGAAACATTTGCCACAGGAAGCTCCTGGAACAGAGTTTGGAAAACCATGAAAGCCTTAACAGCAGTTGAAAACATCAGTGCTGTCCCAGCACTTGCTGAATCAAATTATTGAGTGCCAAGATAAATTAATGTTTGTCTCTGAGTCATTCCCAATTTTACGGAGTCCAGGGTTTTCAAGCTCCTTTCCTACCAAGAAAATCCTCTCTCCTTGAAAAAGAAATCCCATTTTGGTGGCAGCAGCTTCCAAATTCTGGAATGGTGTTTAGAGAAGACTTGTTTCATTCTTCAGTAAATTCCTTTCCATTTCTCCTTGCCCAGTGAAATAACTGGAATATTTGCATTTTTTTTTTTCAAATCAGGGTTTTCTGTTGTCATAAAGCATAGGCTAATGAGCCTCTTCTGTGAGACTATCTAGTTGATTAATGTTTATACACTGAAGCAAGGCTCAAGGGCTAATCTATGAACTGTATTTAATGATCCTGAACATCTGGCTTGAGAATCCAAGATTTCACTGAAATTGAATTAAGATTCCTGTGATTAGAGCTTCAAAATAAGGGAGATAAAGGCAACAAAATCACAAAGCCAGGAGACACAATTCTGCCTTCCAGGCCTACGGACTGGAATAACCATGAGCTGCCCCTTTTCCAGAGGCTGTTGCTGAGATATCCAGGATGCTGCAGACAGTGGTCAAGTTTATCCTTGTGGAGAAAGCTGAGGTCTCTGCTCCTATGCCACGCTTGGCCAATGGAGAAGGACAAAATGGGGAAGATCTGCTCTTGGTGACTTCCGCTGCTGGCAGGCCTGAGCACTGCCCCTGGACTGGCTCAGCTTGGACCCTGGGCATCTGTGGTGGCTGGCACTGCCTTTCTGGGGTACCAGCACAGCCCCACACTCCTCGCTGTGGGCTGCAAAATTGCAGATCATGGAAGAGAGTGGCCAAGTACACGTCTGTGCTGACACCTTTCCCAGCACTTGCACCAGTTGTAGACGTACCCCAACGGAGCATTGCTCACCCCTTTCCAACACATTTCCAGACAGCTTCTCCTCCCACAACGTGACTGCCTTGCTGTCACCCACAGAAAGGATCAGAATATAAAACAGAGAGCAGTTCCTCACCATCATTCAGCAACCATCAATTACTCATCCCTCCCAGCACCTGAAAGGGGCTGAACAACCCTCAAATCACCAGTCTCCCTTTTGGGCTCATCTTCAATTTTGAGGGGACAGATACATCTCCTTTCAAAATCCTTGCTGCTTGAGACTTTTTTATCTTACTTGGGGTCAAAAAAAGGTTTTCGTAAGATTTCACAAGGATTAAGATTAGGCTTTATTCCTTAAGATGCTCCATGCATCTCAGCACTCTACCAGGCAGTGAAGACCCGTGATGGCTGCCCCTTACAGCTGCAGTCAACGAAGTTGGGGCATTTTAGCAACTGTAACTCATTTTCCTTGTTTAGCAGCATCTCTGGTGTTAGGCTTTGCTGCTGTAGAACACCTAAGGCTTTTCACATTGACAGATAATTTAGCACCTCAATTTCACTTGTGGGTCCTAGACTTCTGGTTGTTCACATCCTGGTTTGTTCCCAGAATCTCTTTTGGAGTGCCCTGTCTATGTTCACCCTCAAAATTAAGCCTGGGTGATATTTATAGATTATTACCTTCAGAAACAACTTTCTGGATGGATGAAACCTTCACACTATATATGTAGGTCCCTGTTGCTCCCAGTCCCCTCACATCCCCTCCTCAAACACATGACTTTAGACATCATGCTCTAAAAACAACCACTGTAGCACCCTGCACCACAGCCCTCACATTTCTTCAGGCATCTGAACAGGGAAAAAAAAAATAAAAAAAAATGGAGGGATAATTCAAGGCCACAGAGCACCACAGCGGTCACAGAGAGGAGCCCCAGTCAAATGTTAATCAGGGCAGTCATCCTTGAGCGACTTCAGTACTAGAGGTCCAGAGCAGTCCATCATGTTGCAGGGCCAAGGATCATTCCCTGTGACCGATGCCTTCAGTAGTGATATTGTCATGTACTGCGGAAGTGTTTCTCATGAGCCGGGATGCTCCTTGCTCTCAGGAGGGTGAAGTGCACGCATGTGTAAGCCTCTATGTGTGTGCATTTGCAGGACTGCATTCTGCAGATGTGGCATTCTAGAGGATACTAGTGGGTGGTTAAAAATATAATAAGGATATTATTATAGATATATAATTTGATTCCTTTAGTCTGAAATAAGCCCCCAGTAAATTTATATTTACTTGGCAGAGAAGACATGAAACTTGGTTTGGCAGTTGCATTTAGCAAAACACTGGGAACTCAAGGGAAAAAATATTGCCTGCCTGAGTATGTTGAACTAAAGCTGAGAAACGGGGCTCTGTGAATCTGAATTCAACCCAGTTTTTCAGAGCTACTTACCCAGTCTACTTCCACCATTGGCCAACTGACAGAAATTCAATATTTTTCTTTTAGTGAATGAAAAGCATAGTCAGAAACAGCCATTGGGTCAGAATCATATGCAAAAGCTCCTCTTGTGCTTTTGTTTCCTAATTGCTCTTGGAAGGATTTTTCAGACTGGGCTGACGCAGTTGTGTGTGTGAATTTCCTGGCAAATAAGGAAGGTGACTGTGTCCAAAAGACATTTTAGAGTGTGAATTCACAGCTTTTCCATGTCTAATCAGGGAACGTAAACCATTAGCCACATGTTCTCCATTTCCATCACATTTTTTCACACTTAAACAGAAACATGCCAAAGAAAAGGTGCTACATTCTTAATGCCCCCAAATAGGAACCACGGGAGTCCGTTAAATGCTGTGGCCATTTCCAGCATACAAATCAATTTTCCTTGTGGTGGTGAAGTGGTGAATAATGCCTGGTTTGTTTAAAGGAGCATGACTGATTTTGGATGAAGGATCCTGTCACTTTGGCATTTTTAGTTTTATTTATTGCACACAACCGTATAAAACTTGGTACTGGTCTCAGTGCCAGGCTTACTAGTGGAAAAGCTGAAAGGACCACATAACTCCTGGTGCAGCAAAGAGGTTCTCCTTCTGCAAGGCATTTTCTGGACTCCTGAGAAATTATTTTGAATAACATGGCAGAGAAGGATTTCATCAGTTGGCATCTGCTGGCTTTATTTTTTCTTCCATTTTGCCTGTGTCAAGAAGAATACATGGAGGTGAGCAGAAGATCTTATAAACCAGTGGCCAAAGTATTGCAAAGTCACCACCAGACTGGCCATAAAGGTTCCAGAAGCAGGGAAAATTTGAAACAGCGGAGTCAACTTATAGAGTGGACTGTTGCTAATAGCTCTTCTACAGACCAAAATGTCCTGAGACCAGAGGTAGATGATGTAGAACTGACTACCTCAGATAGAGTCCAGGTACTCTGAATTAATCTTCTAAAGATAACTTTAAAGCTAATGAGACTATTTATTTTTTTTCCTAAGATTATTAACAATATACTTATGAAATGAATTTTATTATAGCTGTATATTGGTCTGTATCCTGCTGGGTTGTTTTATAGGATCTTTAAATGAGTTGGCAAAGCCAGCAGTGTTTTTGGGACACTGGTAACAACATAGACAGAAGTCCTCTTTGCTGAAACTATGATACAATGCAATCATATATTGTAATATACAGTCTCTTAACTATTTCAAGGTACTACTTAATTAATATATTAAGTTTTAGATTCAGTTGACTCATTTGGATGTGAAGGAAAATTGATTTGTAGAGATATTTAGAAAGATTCAATTAGAAGAGAATGAATTTCATTGAAAATTATTTATATAAAGTATATTCTCTTGGGCTTGAGACAAACATATTGAAACTCTTAGTATTCAAAATTATTATTCTAAGGGATAGTTTGAAAACCATCAAGTATTAAAGTGTTTGAGATCTGAATAGATTTAATAATGATATATATCAACCTAGTGTCAGTGGAAAAAAGATTTGGAATGAAACTTTTAAAATCATCTGTAGTACCTGCTTTTTAAACTGTGGGTCTTTTTATGCCTTTTACATGGCATTTTATATGTTATAATCATTAGCTCACAACAAAGAGATAATTGCATAATTTGATTATACAAAAAATATTGCAATCCAAATTAAAAATGAAAACGGAAGGGTAGAAGACAAAGCTTTCCCCAGCACAACAAAATGATACTCAAATGAAATTTTTGTTGATTGATATTTCTTAGAAACAAGAACATGAGTGTTTTGCTCTTATTTCTGATAGAAATGTTTGAGTCTTATGCAGTCCACAATTTATCCCTTGTGATTTAAAACAAATTTTCAGTTTGAACCATAACATTTTGAATTCCAAAAAATCATGGACATACAGACAAGTATGGAATAACAATCTACTTCATGATAAGCAGAGGGGAAATTTGATTTTAATCCTGTTTTAGGTTTAAAGAACTGAAACACATCTGAGTAAAGGAATGAATTTAATACACCACTATATGCCCTAAATATAAATATATCATTTAATTTTTGTAGTGCATTGCATTTCATATTTCTTGAGCAGAAATTACATGTTCCTATAGTACACTCAGCAAGATAGACATTTAACTGTAGGTATGCTAAATTACACTTGCAGTATACAAACAGTGTAAGCAAACAGATATATATATTCCAATGAGTCAGTTACCATGTGTGTTCCTCTTTACTGCATAGAGAATTGTACAGCTGCATATTATAGACCATATATTATTGGTAGTTAAAGACAACTACTAACAAAATATCATATAATGCAGTATTTAATGCAGCATAATGATTTTTTAAGGTTAAAGCTCTCAATCACAGAAAGTGCCACTGTTTTTTGGGTGCATGTGTCTCTCATCAGAGAGTTTAGTACATGTGCGGAGTTGCCTGCTGGGAGAAGAGGCTGTGACATTAAAAATGAGCCCAGCAAGCCTGAGTACAGCTGATGGCAGTCATTTACCTGCCAGTCCCTTCTCTGGGAAGCAATCTTTTTCTGGGGAAATGATGCAAGTTTTGGCTTACTGAAATGAAATGGAGCACTAGCAGATGCGTGACAGGGCCAATCCATCACCGAGTGGCTGACGCAATAGGTATTTTCCATCTCCAAACTCCAGGGATTTCCAGGCAGAGAAAGAAAAGAGATGGTAAAGACTTGTTTCAATTTATGTCAAACTTCTCCCCTCCCCCTGAGCTATCTGAAAGCTGTTTTGCAGCTGCTGAAGACAACCGGTCTGTGAATGGAAAGGTTTCACCCCTAAGTCCTGCTTTGCTGCTTATCCTAACTGTGAGTGGAGAATATAACCATCTAGTAAAAGAGTTTTAAAGATCCTATTCCCTGTTGTGGCACTGAGATTATGGCATTTGTCTTTACTGCACTGGGTAAGAGGTCAGTTTCCACACCCCCAGTAACTTATGAAAAATATAATGCATATTTCTCAAGCACGTGTTTTCTTAATAAATGGGGAGAGCCATGCTAGACACATTTGCCCTTTTTAGCTTGCTCCTTGAAAACCTTCAGGTACTAGTCAAACTACTGGTGTTTTGTCTTGAATTCTGGTGGCTTGTTTATTTCATTGCTAGAAAAGGGGCATGGAGGACATTAGTGCCCACAAAGAAATGCTATTTTACATTCAGAACAGGAGCCAAGGACAGTGGCTGTACATTACTTGTCTCCTGCATTGTCTTAGCACAATGGAAACCCATCAAATTAATTAGGAATTGAAAAACGATTGGTTCTCTTACTATGATTAGTTCACATGTTTAAATTAAGGGAATTTTATAGGCCATCTGCTGCCTAGAACTGCCTCCTATACACTAAATCCTAGGAAATTCAACAAATATCCGCAGTGTCATTGTTTCCAGTTTTCTATCTTTATTGGGATATCAGTGTGGTAGATATATTTCAAAAGCCCCTAAATCATACTCGTGTTCCGAAAGCAATGCCAAAGGATTCATTGTGCAATAAAATTTATGTGCAAATGGCTGCATAGGACACCTTTGGCAAGTAGGCTGTAATTAATCTCTATGTCCCGTTTGGGTGTAATTTTACATTAGCCACAGCTTTTTAAGTGTACTTTTCATGAAGTTCTCTGTTTTCAGAGATTAAAAAAAAATCCTCGATATTGATTGTTCTTGGCAGCCAGTTATGAACATTTTTTTCTTCCTCGTCAAAGGATTAGTAAAGATAATAAGTCAATACTACTTTATGACTTCCATAAGTAGCTATTTTCAAGTCAGTGGGACTGCTCTAGTACAACCAGGCTGGCAGGACTTTCCCCCTTTCACACGTAATCTGTTGAGTTTTTGGAGAGATTATGTCAAATAGCTTTTGGCTATGACCAGCGCTGGTATCTGTTTTGCAATAAAACTACTGCTTATCTGATAATGTTGGCCAGGATTTCAGTGCATTTTGTAAGAAAATAAATCTTACCTGTGCAGAGACTTCCATGTGCCTGAGGTAAGGTTTTCTGACTGGACTCGTGCTTTCCCTTACCAATAATCCACAGTTCTAAGTATTTAGGTATTTCCAGGCTGATAGTACTTATTTGCTCTTGGCAGAAGTGTATATAGTTGGCTGTCTCGTTTAATATGAATATCAAGCTCTATCAAAGAAAAAGCTGGAGATTTTATTCTTCGCCCATACTTGACATTAGCACTTCTGATGGTGCAGAATGTTTGCACGGTTCCAGTCCTCTTGTCTTTGGCTCCCTTTCAAGAACTGAAAATGAACTGAAAACAGGGTTACTTCTTTTGTCATATTAGGAAACACTCGAACAGTGTGTCTGGTGATTATCAGTTAAGTTCTTTGTAAAAACAGGGAGAGACAAAGCAGCGAGAAAGATACAAACAGGTGCTCCAGGAAGAGATAGTCCAACAAGTAGAACTCATTTTTCTCATACAATATAGACCTTATCAAAATGAAGTTGAAAATCATCTCGTTGACCAAAATCCCATAAATCCAAAGCTCTTCTGCCCACTGGCAAGTCTTAACATTTCCACAAGTCTTTGAATATGGAGCACATTTGTTGAAATGTCAGGTCAGCCTTTCCTCCCATGGTAGCTTCACTGTCCGTGGTTCCAGATGCAGAGGGAACATGTCTGTGGCATTGGAGGTGTAGCAGTATTTTGTTGGCATGAAAGTTGTTTTCTGTATTTACGACATAAATTCCCAAGCCTTTTGAAATGAATGAATTCTGAGAGTATGAGTTCTAGAGGCATGCTTGGAAGAGTTCAAAACACGGGCAGAAAAGCAGTGTTTCAAATCCAGCTGTTGACCTTGAGGGCAGGAATACAGCACATCTGCATGTTCATTTGGCAGTTCCCATCTCACCAGAGGATCATTTGCTGCTGTTAAACCAACAGGTCTGCATTAAGCGAGTAATTTGAGGATGATAAAGATGATGGAAAAAAAGGAAAGGAAGACCTAGGAGAATATTGAAAGAAAAGATGTAGTTGGAACTATCCCCCTGCAGAATTTGAGAACTGCAGATTTGCGCCTCTGGATAATAGCAAAAAAATTGTAAGGAAAAAACAACAAAGTAGGAAAAATGAGGAAGTAGAGAAATAAAATCAAACCTAGTACTTCTACCTCAGCTGACCCATCAGAAGTTTTGTGACCACTGAATCACCACAATGCCTAGTTACAAAATCTAACCAGGATTGAATGAGACTCCACTAGTATAAATACAATAATTTAGGAAAGAAAAGCACTGAAATAAAGCTATTATCAAACTACTATTACAGAAACTGAGCTGTTTGTAGTAAATGTATTAGTTTACTTGTATTGTACCTTGGCACTTTTTTAGGTTCTCCCAGCTTTAATAGCCTGTAAATATGCAAGTCTGAGAGCTTTAACAGGAATATGCTGCGTTTTTGAATATCTCCTTCTGGCAGTCTGACCCAGTTTTCTTAATGCTAATTGAAGAATTGTTCATTGCTGATGGCCAAATGGAATCCCTTTTTTTCCTGCCATTCATTGCTCCTAGCCTTGTTTGCCAACAAAAGGTCAGCAGAAATGTGGGATCAGTGAAAAGCAAGATAGGAACCTAACTGAAATATTCAGCTAACTTTCATTACTTGGTATTATTTTATTTTCAAAACCCCCACTGCATTTGTTGACAACATTTTTCTTTTGTATATTTATATTTATTTAATACTCATATAGGTCTTAGAACACCTGAAGAGCTTTTGCCTTAAATCTTCCAGAAATAACATCTTTAGGGAAAACCCACGTATGGGAGATTTCATTCCAGATAAGAAATGTTTTGAAAACTTAGCAAATATATAAACAGAGTCTATGCAATGAAAACCCTGTAAGTGACATATATATGATCAATGCACTCCATGAACAAGTTAATTAAAATTTATTTTTGTGCACTTAGCCGCCGCAAACTGGACCGCAGAATCCAGACTGTAGTTCCTGCTGCCGTGGTGACTTTGGAGTTCGGTTATACCAAGGACCCCCAGGACCTCCCGGCCCCCCTGGGATGCCAGGTAAAAAATGCACTTTAATCTATTTTTGAACAGTCTAATTACAGACTACAAGTTACAGGCTATTCTCAAAGTACCAGAGAATGGTCCAATCAGTATCTGGGGACAGATTCAGAAGCAAGTTTTTTCTATAAATTCTTGGGACGACAGAGGTTTTCAGTAAGACTCTAAAGACTTTCCCAGTGTAAAACTAATTGTTAATAAAAATCAGCTTTCAAAAATTCATACTGAAATTAATCTCCTTATGTTTCTAGGCCAAACTTTTCTCTCTTCTTAAAGCAGCATGAAGCTTCCATTAAACTTGGAAGAACTTGTTTCCTGGAGTTGATTATTGCTTTCACCTTTGAATAGTGAAGCAATAATGGATTGCTGGATAGCAATGCTATTGTGTACTGTATGTAGGAGTTTTTTTCATCTGGCACACTGCTAGCCAGATTTTTACAGAGACACACATTCTCCTATTTTCTCATGGAAACTTCTTTTTCTTCTTTCTTGCTGTCTTCCACAATAAGAAGTAGTTTTTCTTTAAATTAAAAATGCACACAGAAGAACAGAATACACAAAACTAGAAAAAGAAGAGCCTACAGAAGGGAAAAAAGATAGTTGTATGTTTGTCTGTTTGCTACAGCAGCTACCTTCAGGGATTTGAATATGACCACTCCTAAAGCAGATGTGTAACGTAAATGAATTTAATGGTGAGGCCTCTTGTTCAGAAATACTGCATTACGTACTAATACATAGTCAACTTCTTAGAAGTTGGACAATATTTTTATTACACCCGCTCTTTTAAGGCTGCTGGTCAATACAGTGGGGCACAACCCAGTCCCAGCTTTGCCCTTTCTTCATGTCAGGATGTAACTCCGTCACACTCTTGTGTTACCAAAGGATGCCACAAATGTGTGGCCAGTGGCAACCTTACGCAGCCTAGAATTTCTGTTTCATTCAACTGCTGCATTTCCTATCATTGTGTGCTTGAGGGGAATGACAACAGCTGTTCTTCCTTTGATTGAAACAAATACCACTTGTACACTTCTGTTCTGAGCTGTTAGAAAAGTAGTGCTGTTCTTTCAGGAAAGATCATTCTTGTTATTTTTAGGAGTTACTGATTTCTCCATTCAAACAAACAAAAAATTGGTTGATTTCTTCTATCCTCTAGCTTCTTAGTTTGAAGTCAATTTTTTCATAGTACAAAAACTTTGAAGAATCATGTATTCAGATTTGATCACAGACAACATAATTCTTCTTGTAAATTCATAACTAAAGTGACTAATCAGAGAACAAGCAGAGTGACAAAGAATCTAATTTAAATTCACATTGAATTAGATCAATGATGACACCAATTAATCCTCTGAGTACTTAATTGAAAGGTCAGGCTCTTGCTTCAGTCAGGCATAATAACTACTCAGTTATTCTGGCCAACTTTAATATTTTGTCAGTCGCACAGTCACACATGTTTGCTCAGCAATTTCCTCAGTAAACATTGTGAAGTAAGTAATACTGCAGATGCAGAAACACATTTTTATAATGACCCTTTTTATAAGAAGCCATCTCAGAAAAGTTTCATTATAAGGTTTTTGTCTTTAAATCTAGCAACAAGCAATCAACCTCTTCAAGCTAACCAGCACCCTAAGAATGTAGCTCCTCCAATTTTTCACACCGATGGGTCATTTAACTAGCTTAAGATTACACCCACTCTCCACTTGTGTAGACAACTTCTTCAGACAGCAAACTGTTCTTCAAAATTATCTTATCCTATCCTAGTTAACTTGAATCAACAGGAAATATGTTTTTGCACAAAAGAAAAAGCAAGAGTTTATATGCAGGCTACCAGGTATGTGTCATCTGGCAGTGGCCTTTCCTTTTCCTAAGCCTCACATCCACTGAGGTCTCCTCCTTGCATACCTCCCCAACAATGCAGTGACCCAAGACACCTGCAGTTTACACAGAAACACCAAGGTAGCATGGGGATTAACTCTTAAACACCAATGTATGTCCTTCTGGAAACATGCTCATCAAAACCCTTACCTTCGTCTTAACCACACAACTGTTTCTTATCCATCACAACTCAATATGGGTTTTGTTATGAAAAGTGTATGTGTTGCAAACTGGTAGAAAAAGACCCTGTCACAGATAGCTGTTAAAATGTATTATATGAAATAATTGAAGTTAAACAGAAAACTCTGTTTCTTTCAAGGAAATCATGGAAACAATGGAAACAATGGAGCAACTGGCCAGGAAGGAGCCAAAGGTGAGAAAGGAGACAAAGGAGATATGGGACCGAGGGGTGAGCGTGGCCATCATGGACCCAAAGGCGAGAAGGGTTACCCTGGGATTCCTCCAGAGCTACAGGTACAAATCTGTTTGTGTCTGCTACAGCAGTAACTAATGCAGGATAGTTAAGTAAATCCACCTGTAAATGAATACAGTGAGAGACATATATATTGCATTTGTCATGATTGACAAATACGCTCTGCCAGATCTTCCTGGGAAAGAAAGACATCAGGGCTTAGCCTTTTTTAGAGTAAGTTTCCAGCTAAGAAATGGGCAGGAAGAAACAAATGGCTCCTTTTTATGACAGAAAGCCAGTACCTGGGTCATTAAAGGTGAATAACAGGGACTACCATTTTTCTATTAAGCTGTGCTATACACATAATTCTGTGCTTCCTAGGGCATATGAAAAGAGTAAAGGAGTTACTCAGCCTCATGCTTCTCAAGTCAGTCAGGCCTTGTGAGATTCTCATAAGCACATGTAAGCAAATCCTTAAAGTACTGGGTCAAAACCTTTGTGTGCAGCCCATAAACCTCTGGTTTTGAAAAATACCCTTCAGTTAGCTATCTGTGGTTTTAGAAGTCTCAGTGTCTGAAATATGTTGAGAAGCATGTAGGGTCTGCCTAGGAATGAGCAACCCGAAAGCCAGGAAAGCATAAAAATATGGGTTCGAGCCTGAGCTTATAAGCTTTGCTGAGAAATGGATATATTTGTCTGGGCTCAACACCGTGTTGACCTAATCCCCTAGCGTTTGGATTAGAGTTTATTCATGTCCCAGGAATTCAGCAGATGGTGGAGATCTTATATATATAAACCTGCAGTAGAGCAGAGGCATGGTATAGTCTTGTTCTTAAGGCAACCAAAAGCAAATAGGGCTTGTATAACTATGACCTTTGACTGCTGCTGAAAACGGGATTTAAGAGTTGCCCACACTATACACTGCAGTGTGAGGATATGTGAGTAGTTCATCAGCAGTAGCAGGAGTAGATTTGGGTATGTCTATGATACTGTGTAGCATAGGTGCTTAAAGCAAGATTTAGGTGCATGGATTTAGGTGCATGCCTTTGGATGTATCCCCCCTGGTATCCAGCTGCCACTGTGGAATGGGCTTCTGTAGGTCTTGTCAGATCAGTCAGCCCCATATAGGGGAATCCTAAAACACTTCAGATGGCGCTAGATACATTTGTGTGGGCACCTGGTTGGAGTTAGATTTAGCTCCAAATTAACATAGTTTAGGAGCCTACTTATGAGAAAAGCATCTGAACTCCCATTATATACTGATTATATATTCATTATATATTCCCATTTATAGTCATTGGGGATCTAGAAGAACAACCCACCTTAATCTGACGGTCAATGCTGCTTTTGGGCAGATGGGTCTTCACACTCCATGGACTGTACAGACTTGATCTCCAGAATCTATAGGGAAGTTTACATCCTCACTCACATGTACACTCTTAAATGGAAGTGTCTTAGTCCTGAGCTGATTCATACCCCCAAAGTCAGTTCACCACAAAAAGTACAAAATGGGATGTAGCAAACACGCAGGAAAAGGAATCCCACTTCCAAAACCTCCAACCATGAGCAAAAACAAATTTCTGATCTATTTACAAATCTACACCTTTTAACTGAAAGATATTGCTCTGAGTAACAGCCATTCATGTCTGTTTTATATCCTCATAAAAGTATGCAAATTAACAGCAAAATCACCAGTAGAGATAACCTGTGTAATGTGGGAAAATGACTGTAGATTTCGCGGCATTGTGTATGCTTGAATTCTCAGCCTTAGTTTGCATGAAGATGGAATAGTTGCACAGAATAAAATCATGATGAAAAAAGCTTCCAAAACTAATGGACTTTTGTAATATAGCAGAATTATATTAGCACCCTTGAAGAATTAACTGGGATTAACTTTATAGCTGAATATCTTGAAAAACATATTGGTTGTAATTACATTCAGCATAGACATTTTTGCAGTTTTAAAATGAGTGATCAGTACTTCTTCTTACGCATAGTGGTACGAATTTAATTGAAAAAAATAATAATGAAATGGCATAAATAGCAAAGGCTTACATATCAATACCTGTTTCCGTGTAAAATTCCACCACTATTTTTAATAGATGTGCTTAAAAATTCCCTATACTGTAGAGCATATCATTTCTCATTAACATCATGCTTAAGAACTTTAGAAAGTGGATAGATTGGCAAAAAACTTTTGAATACAATACTGTTTTAAGTACATAATTATTTTGAAAGACTTGCATTTCCATGTTGATCTGTTACTTCAAAATGAGACATAGGGAAAAAGGACACCTTTTTCAGCTCTTTTGGTCAGCCCAAGAAAATAGCTTGGGTTCAAAAAGAATGTAAAATGGAATCTAAAAAAAAAATAAATAAAAAATTCCATCAAGTGGCCATTACAGCTGCTTTGCTTTAACACATGATGAATTTTGATGTAATCCTGGCTGAGAAACAAGAAGTTAATTGTTTGCTGTCAGAGAAAATGTATCAAGTATGGATAAGGAAAATCAGCCCAAACTCTCAGCTCACATCTGGTGTGCCTCAGATTTCTGAGCAGATGGCTAATAATTTCCATTGTTGGATCTGACCTGGCATCTGATTTTGCCCTTTTCAGTTTTCTTCCTTTCTGTATCTGAAATCAAAAGAAATTTTGGGTGGTTTTGTGTGTTTGTTTGTTTGTTCTTTAATACCATTGTAGCTGGAATTTCATGAAAAATATTGTTTTTATGGAGATCATTAACAGCTGTCGTTGAACACTTTTCTTCTAAGAAATTAAGAGATAATAATAAAGTGTCTGTCAAGTCACTATTCAACTTTCTGGCATCCAGGTGTGATTCTGCCTATACCCCAACCGCTGACAATCAGATGGGGGGATCACAGACTTACAGAAGAGATAACCTCCTCTACCCATGCAAAATAGTTCTCTATAGGTCATTCCCTGGTATCTTACTGAGAATAATCTAAATTGTCTAGTGTGGGAGGTTTTGCACTGCTTCTTGTGAAAAATTTTCCATGGCTAATGTGTCCCACTGCAAAGTATAATATGAAGTTCAAGCACAGTTCTCGCTTTCTTAGTTTCCTCTTTTGATCTCCACCACTCTCTGTTGCCATGACTGAGGGGTACAGGGCAAGAAAGAAAAAGTGTTGATTGCTGAATTCCACTCACTGAATGTTTAGAAGACCTCTGATAAAAATGCCTGATGCATCTCTGTAGGTAGTTAGCAAGAAACACCAATATGTATGGATTTTACCAAGATTATTTTTTCACACATTCAGTTAAAAGCAATATCCAGCCTAACTGCATTGGGGAACATATAAAAACTAATTACATCACATGTATCAAAAACACCATACATTTCCATACCAGTTGTCTGTTGCATCATTCTAGAGAGAGTCAAAGGTAAATAAAATCCCAAACTAAGGTTCTGCTCTGCAAACTCTTGCCCATACACTTACCTTTACAGTCATGAATAGTCCAATTGAACGTAAGAAAGCTAGCACTCTTCCAGTTTCTTTCAATGGGAGTTTTGTTACTGGTGTTTAATGGCCTTGGAGCAGACCCTAGAAGAACATCTCTGTCAGGAAAATAAACAGACTGCAAATACAGGAAAAAATTCTGTAGCTGATTCCTCTATACATGTACACGTAACGGACGACTGACTGAGAACTGCGTTTTTCCAGGTTGCTTTCATGGCTTCCATGGCTACTCACTTCAGCAACCAGAACAGTGGGATCATCTTCAGTAGTGTCGAAACCAACGTTGGAAATTTCTTTGATGTTATGACTGGGAGATTTGGTGCTCCGGTGAATGGTGAGTGCTTGCAAAACAAAATAATGCAATTCTGGATCTCTGGGGAGAAGTGTGATTAATAATGGTGAGAAAACAGTGCTGCATTAGCACAAGGAACTGATGAGACATCATGATTGCCACTTGCTTTCAGGGAAATTGTATTGGAAACTGAGCAAGCCAAGAGAAGGCTTGCTAGCCAGCGTGACTAGTGCTAGCACAAAGGCAGAAGAAAGAGGCATTACCAGATCTGGGGAAGGAGCAAGATGGTCTGCTTTGAGACCTTTAGCCCTTCTGCCACTGTGATGGTATAACCATGGCCACATGTCGCAGCAGCTTCTCATCCACCTTCTGCCTCTAGTCATTCTCTCCATCCTTGTTTTCCCTTGAATCTGTCCATCTGTGAGCAGGCCAACAGCAGATGTGTCTGGAACCAAGGCATTACAGTTTTTCCTGAGCTATTTTTCTGCTACGTCAATCCCCCCTCACAGCTGTGGCACAGGAGAAACAATAGGAGATGGGGGAGAGAGGGCCATAACCAACACGCATGTAAGCAAAGCCTAAGACCATCTTCCTTCACTTGGCCTTTCTCACCCTTCCATTCATTTACCCAGAGCTATGAGAAGTGATGTTAGATTAAATGGAACTTAGGCCCTCCAAGCTTGCTGTGGCACTTGTCTTACTGGTGGCTAGAGGTATAGGTGATTTACTCACAGCTGCCCACTTTGGAGCTTACTGTATATGTGGATGTTAAATTTTGATCCACAATGATTCAGCAACTTTGATGCATACTCCAAGCTCCCACTGTAGGGTCAGTGCTACAGAATTACTCTGTAATTCTGTAAGAGCAGGAGCTTGTCCTCTCTCCTGTGGGTGTTTTGTATATCTCATGATACATGACACAGTTGCACAGACAGCATTGGCACCTTTCAGACAGTGAAAGAGCTATAACGAAAAAGGGTGATGGCAAGGGATGTGTTGTGCAAACAGAAGAAGTGGTGGCTATGCCTGCATTGTTCGGGATGTGGCATGGCCAGTAGAGCAGCAGTAAGTACCAGCAAGTACTGCTAAAACTGCTCATGCCCTGACTGGCTAAGGCAAGATGCTGGCTGCATGACAGCCTCTGAGGCTGAGCCCAGCCTGGCCTGGAGGCTGCCCTTTTAGGAATGGGCAGCAGCAAGAAAGCAAGGAGAAAAAAAAAGGTGAAAGAGAGGTCACAGGACTCAGCCTCTGGGAATTTCTCTTTTGGTGAGATGAGATGGGCAGTCCTGTCATGTTCAAGTAAAGTTATTTCTCTGGAACAGGATGTTGCTTAGCCCCTGCCATAGGCAGAATAAAAATGAATCAGATTTTGGTGTCACTACAAGCAGAAGAAAAATACTCACTGATAACTATAAGTGAATTTTGGTCTCAACTGTTCTGCTTTCTAAGCAAGAAGCACAAGCCTGCAGTGTGACTACCTCCTTCTAAAAAGAAAACATACTATATTTTGCAATCTTTTCAGGGGTGTATTTCTTCACCTTCAATATGATGAAACATGAAGATGTGGAGGAAGTGTATGTGTACCTGATGCATAATGGTAACACAGTATTCAGCTTATATAGGTAAGTGAAGGGTCAGGCCATTCTCACTGCAAAAGCCATGTTTGCATAGATGTGATTGCTTGCTCATGTTTCAAAAAAATATTAAGTTGTTCTTTTTTTGAAGAAATTTGGTAGGGTGAATTAACCAACTAAGAAAAAGTATTATATTTTGGTCTCCTCAACTTGCAAATTTGGATCCTACCTGACACAGATCCTGGACCAAAAATTCTGCCTTCATCAGAAGTTCCTCAGTGATGAGGGAAAAGGAATTAGCACTGCAAGTCAGGGTTGGAGTTAACTGGTAGCATGAAGTCATTCTGCTAATACACATCTTCATCCTCATTTTGTCTGTCAGAGAAAGGGTGTAATGAGTGTTCAGCAGCCAATAATAGTATTGTGAAAGATTAGGGGAAAGATGTTTACTTTAAAGGTGGAGAGCATTTAAACTGCAATAGTGAGGATGGGTAAGAAGTGAAGGTGTTCCACTTACTAGCTTTGTTATCTTCAACACACTTTGAATAAAAAGTTTCTGAACTTTTATGAAGTTTATATTACTTGCAGAATCATCAAGAATAGGATCCACTTGTAGCTTAGCGACTCCTATAAGGACCAGATCAAGAAGCTTGTACCCAGGTAGACATCTGAAAAAAAAAAAAAAAAGTGTTTGGAAAAATGTTATTTGTTTAATACCAACAAGAGGTCTGTTGCCAAAATCAAGTCTTTCTCCAAAGCCTGAATAAATGGATGTGAAAGCTTAAATTCAACACACTGGATTTTAGACACTTAGATGACACTGGCTTCATTTAAGCTGCCTTGTTGAAGCTGCTTCTTCAACAGCCAGTAACAGAAGCACCACTGAAGGGTGCTTCATTCCCAATAGATCTTTCCTTCAAAACAAAAAGCACCAAGATCTCTTCCCCTAATGTATTAATATCAGAAAAGGCAACAGATGGAGGAAAGGGAACTAACACACAAATAAATTGGTGGGTTAGCCCACACCATACACACCGAAGTTCCAACAAAAGACCTCAGGATGGTGCAAACTGCCTGTCTCCACCTGTTGCCTGTGCAGGGAGCACGGGGACTCACCTCATAGGAGTCTCCCAACCTAGAGGCATTTAAAATTGTCTTGGATGAATCACAGGAAAAGAGAGAGCATCACAGGAAATCTGGAGTGTTGTGAAGAATGAGCAGAAATCTATTTTAAAGCATAAATTCATAACTGTGTCATGGGGAAAACAAAAACAAAATCATATAATTTAAACTTCCAGAATTCCAGATTTTCAGAAAGGAATGATACAATTATATAAGGTGCAGAGGTTGTCTAACAGACCAAATGCACAAAAATGCCAAAGTTTCCGCATAAAGCTGAAAAAATGTTGGCAAGCCTTTCCAGGAAGTTTTGCTCAGGATAACAATGTGCTTTCTCAAATTCATTTTTTAAGTTGTTTGCATGATCGTTGCTGACAAAGAAAAAACTGATTTGTTAAAATATCCATCCTTAGCTATGAATCAAAAGGGAAAGCAGACACTTCAGGAAACAGTGCCGTGCTAAAACTTGCCAAGGGAGATGAAGTCTGGCTGCGAATGGGAAACGGAGCTCTCCATGGGGACCATCAACGCTTCTCCACCTTTGCTGGGTTTCTTCTCTTTGAAACCAAGTAAAGAAAGAAACAACCAAGTAGGTGTTTACCTGAGGAAGCTTCTTACTGGGAACTGGCATTTTTCTTGGACTGTGGAATTGCATTACGACATGTAAAGATCAAGAAGGCTTGTTTTGATGCAATGTGTTGCTATTTCTGTATCAGAGACGAGCAGAATACACCGGATAGTTGACACAATTACAGATGCACGGAGGATGTATTGTCATCTAGGCTGCAGCTGTTCAATGTTGTGATTGCTGTCTTCTCCAAAGCGACTGAAAAACAAAGGGGAAGGAGTTTTAGTAATTTAGAGAGCAGTTTGCACAGTAAAGCCAATTTTGTCTGTAAATATACTCTAGTTAAATATACACCAGGAAGTGAACAATGTTTTTCTGTTCTTTTATTCAGTTCTTATGACATGTTCATTTAAATTTGCATCATGGAAACAGGCCTGAATGAATTATAAGTAGGCTCAGCTGAGACCAGATTTAAAGGAAGCTTGGACTAGAATGAATTTTACAAATAGAAAGAAAAAAATGTGAAAATTAAGGTGTCAAGGATTCAGGTTTATTGCATCCCCATCTCAAACCTCTGAAGATAATTTTTCACAGATTTTTAGTACATATTTATGCTTACTCTCTCTAAAAAAAAAAAAAAAAAAAAAAAAAAAAAAGACTGTTAATAATTTAATAATTCTTGCCTCAGTAGGAGCTCAAAGCTAAGGTAACTTAGTCTGCAGGGTACATGAGACTGGACAGGGGAACCATAATGTTTCTTCCAAGCTTTTCAGTTGTTGAAACCTGATGTAACTGAATGCAAGCTGTCAAAGCAGAGGTATATAAGCTGGAGAAGTTGGGATATGTCAACAGCACAAACAGAGAAACACACTTTGTGAAGTTTGGAGCTCTTTTAGAAGGATGTATATTTTAGTATGGCATATTTACTTAGCAGCGAAGTTGTTGATACAGTTTTATTACCAACCTTCCAAGAGCCAGTATTTCAGGAAAAGACATTGCAGCCTAGCAAAGCAGCAGAGACCCAGTTCATATTTAACTGGTGAAAGCAGACACTGGCTGGCTTAGAAGTTCTGACCACAGTAAATCAGGTCATTCTTCATCATTAATATTTCATTAATATTTGCCACCAGTTTTTCAAAATTTGGCTACCTGAAATCCTGTCTTGCTATTTTCTTTTCCTCAGAATCAGCACTGAATATACTAAAACAATATTGAAGTTTGTATATATTTTCTGCACATTCTGTCTCTCCACACGCAAGCTAATGAAATACAAATTACATTTTAAAAGGGGATCACACATACATTACCTGTCATTAATGTGTAACAAGCAGGTGGGGTTAGGGCAATATATATCTGAAATTCTCTTCTGTTGGCTAAAGATACCATTATCTCTCCAATAGAGAAAGTGAATCAAAATCTGCCCTATCAGTGTCCGTGTTCTTGTACGCTTTCCTAGTGTATGGAAACCATGTCTTATGATGAAAAATGCATGTTGATACTTGATGATTATGACTTGTGAATTTTTTAGTTTTATGCATCAACCACTGAAAATATTAGCTTTAACGAACTGTCCTCTGATGACTTTTATTTTTTTTACATGATTTTGGGTTGGGTTTGCACCACATAAGTTTTCAAAACCTGAGACCATGTTATTTTAATTAGTATTTTAGTAACATTCTGGCATGCCTTCAATTTAAAACTCACTCACCAGGTAATCAGAAAATGTTATTCTTCTGGAGTAAGTGCACAAGGTGCATGAGATATATGGCACCATAAACTAAGGTTCACAGTCAGAAAAATCTTGAAAAAAAAATTATTTCTTGTTTGTGTTAGGAATGTTTGCTTACTTTGTAAAACATATATCTACCCAATAAAGATTAATAGACATAAAACTGCAATGGTTTGTTCATATCATTATTTACTATAATCTATCTGAGATCAGCCAAAGACAGCTACCGTTTGGAGATTACAGACATATATTCATAATATGTATTTCTTAAGCATTAATTTAATTAATCTAAACTGGAGAAAGACAGTACTAAGGATCAAAAATATATTCATTTTTTATATATATGCATACATAAGAATTTAAATCCCTGAGATTTTCTTTAAGGACTTCATTTTCTTTTGTGGCATGGCCGCTATAATTCATTTTGGTCAGAATAAAGCACTTACAAATGATGATACATACACTCATTTTAAGGTTCTTTACATTATCTCTTGTAATGGCCATGATATAAAAGAAAGCCAAGTTTTACCATTCTCATTTTATGTCATTTTCATGAGTTTTGTACAACTTGGACTGCTAAGACAGGGTGGAAGGCAACTGAGAATAACCATGAAAGCTTTCTGATGACAGCAATGTGGTCTCAGTTCCAATGTTAAGAGTTTTTTTTACATCAAGGTTGAAACTTCCAGGCATTTATAAGAAATCTCTACAGACTTTTCTCTGCAAAGTTACTGCATGTAATCTCTGCTGACTGATTGCTGTGATACTTTACATTTTAATGGTTAACTTACATATTAGTTTCGAAGATCCTTCAAAATATAGCAGCTGATGTAAAAATCCATGTGTGTGTTCCCATCCCTCAAAATATTATCAAGTTTTATATTCAGTAAGTCTTGTGGAATATGTGTGTTTGTCTCAGAAATGTTTATGAAAATTAGTCACCTTTCCACTGCTGTCAATAGTTGAAAGTCTTTAAGAGATACTCAAGAAAACAAAACAACAACAACAACAAAATAGTCTAGTTACAAAGACTTTTCTCCTTTGTTTTAAAATAAGTGATTTTGATTTCTTGTAGTTTGTGTTACAAGTGAAAAAACTCCTGGAAACTCAAAAACACTGCCCCACACACAGTTTGTGCCATGCTCTGTATGAATCGCCAGCCCCTACTCCTGGTCCTCCTTTCTCCCAAGACCCAGGACCGCCATCCCCCCGTGACACTGCCCTGCCTCTCGGCAGCAGCCTTGCAATGCGGCAACTCTCAGCTCCAGCTGCATTAGGAGCGTTAAGGGCAGCATTTTGCAAATGGCTGCATGTCACTTGAGAGATGCTGGTGACATGAGATGAAACCTAACTGAAGGAAAATGTCCTAGGTCTGGGTCGCAGTTTCACAATTGGTGTTATAAGAAAGCAGAACTTGCCAAGAAAGAGAATTTGGTAGGAAGCAGTTTGCAGGGAAATGTGTAAGGCAGAAGCAATATGGAGTTTAGACTTCAAGTGAGCAGAATGTAGATGAGTGCAAGAGAAAGGCAAAAACTTTTTGTTGTGGTCTCTGGTATGGCCTGGCAGTGCAAAGGAAATGCATGTCCAGAGGAATTAGTTGAAAAACATTGACATCACAAGAGTAAAGCTCTCAGAAAATTTATTTGTGTTTGATAAAGGACCAATGACTGAATATACTTCAATTGAAAACGTATATCTTGCATAGAGAGCTCTGTTAAATTCACCACTGATTCTGTAGTGAAAATGTATTTGAAAAATTTGTGGGTTTAAGCAAAGTGAATAGGTCTTTAATTACAGTGACACTCAGATCTTTCATCTTCCCCATGAAATTTCTAAATGCAACTCAACTGCTTTCTGAAGCAATTTTTTAACTAAATCTATTTTTTTTTTTTTTTTTTTTTTGTTAAAAATCATTTTCCTCATACTTAACAGGCATGATTAAAATGACGTTTTGTGCTCAGGGCCAAAAAAAATTCACACAAGAACAAAACATGCAGGGAAGCACAAAAAAAAATGCAGTTGTCAGGGGCTAAAGGCATTCTTGGGACTATTCTGCTAACATAACTGTACAACCCATCAATTTTGGAAACACAGCACTACAATGCACCCATTCCCACATTTGGAAATTCCTGTTGCTGTTTGAATCAGTAGTGTGTACATGGTCCTCAAGCACTTTGCAGGCTGACAAAGGAGTGGTAACAAGAGTGAGAAGAGACCACGCTTGACTTGTGAAACTGGGAGGAAATTTTAACTGGCCTCATCCCTCTCCTCTACCACTGGGCTGATAAAATCCAGCTCATAGATTTTGGCATGAAAACTGTAAAGATGACTGTGGAACAGCCTCAACATTGTGCAGCTGCATTTGAAACAAGGCAGGGCATACTCCATGAACACATTCACGGAATAATAAAACCCATGTGGTGCAGGAAAGAGATTTCTTGCATTAGCTGCTGAAAAATTGCACAAATGGAGTTTTATCCTGCTTTTCTGAAGACAATCCACAGACTAGAGAAATTTCACCAATAAAAAAAAAAAAACAACACCAGAAAAACAAAGCAAAAAACCCAACAGTGTTTTAAATGAAGTGCATTGTTACAACACCAAGAATAGTAATACCCACATAGAAATCATCTTTGACATCTTAGCTCCTGTTTCTTGTAAACGTGCCTCACAATGCATTCTTCCCTTCATATAGTCATATGCTACTTCTTTGCCTTATCCAGCAGCAATGATATAGTGCTTGCTAAATAAGATGAGGGCTATATACTAGAATGTGATAGCCAAAGATGAATATAGAACTTCATTCAGTAATTCCATCCAATGTATACTTAATGAAGCACTGTTATTATACAATACCGATCATACTAATACTTAAGAAAGAACAATGTAACTTAATTCACAGCAGCAACCTTTAACTTTTTTTTCTTTTTCATTTCTAAGAGCTTCATTTACCAATCTTAACAATTATTTGAAAGAAAAATGCTCCAGGCTCTCACAGTGTACTAAGAGAGTCAAGGATGTCATTAAGGACTGGAACTTCAGGCCAGAAGATGGGAATTCTGAGTTTGTGTTATCCTGTCTTGTGAAAAGCCCTGGACTCCAGAGGAGAGTTAATTTGTCTGCTCTTCATCTTGTAAACTACAAAAGAGTGGAAGTACCATTGTTTCAAATGAAATCTTCCATTTAGTGCATCAAGGCAGATCAGTGCTGTCTTCCCTCTGAGAACACATGCTCCTCAGAAAAGTCCACATTTGCTTTCTCAAACTATCAAAGGGACAAAAAATGAAGAGGAACTGATTTAGTTATAGTTATAAATAAATAAAAGTTATAAGTAAATCATGGCCATAGCAAAGGTGCAAATTAGTGGCTTATGGGCAACAGTGTGGCTCTGTGCTGGAAACAGTTTATAAAAACAAAGGCTTATCGCACTAGCACATGCTGGAAAAATTGTCTATAATGATTGTTGTGGACAATGTTATTCAGCAGAAATGGCCCATTGGAAAGAAGTGAGGGTAAGATTGCCAAGCAGTGTTGCCCAGCAGAGAGCAGAAGCTCAGTATCCAGGCAATCAAAACCTGGGAATAACCCTGGTCTAGTTTCTAGTCCCCTCAGCAGTGGTTAATAATAAACCTGTGGGAAAATATTTATTTTCTACAGTTTAGCCAATATAAAGGTTAGTTATATAAAGCTGTTTGCCAGTTTCTTCATCTAAATCAAGAAAGCACAGCAATATCATAAGGTACGACTCAAAGATGAATACTTTGTTTCAGGTACAAGGGTAAAGGTCCAAAGTACAGGACTCACTGTCACAGAGGTCAGTAATTTGTTCTATTTCAACAGAGTAACAGGAGGCAAATTTCTTACACCGTGAAAATTAATGGCAAAGCTTATTTATTGTGGCAAAGCCAGGTCTGCACCTCAGTGACTCCCTGGACTAGACAACTCACAAACAGTGTATTTTCTAGGAGATTTGATTTTAATGAAGTAGCACAAGGCAGTTTATGCAACTACTTTCTGTGGATGAGAGTGAGCTAAGTCTGTAATTCATATTCTCAGACAGAGACAGAATTTCAGGCAGTATGAATTCACAGCTACTTTAGAGGGATGTACTGACCTCAAGATAGATTCACTTTTGGGCTTGTGTGTGTGTTGGGCATGCACTCTTAAAACAGAAAGCAAGGAAGTGTCAGTTCACACTCATGGGGAAGCAAACACAGACAGGCAAAAAGATGCTCTGTCTCCCAGCTGAATAACCTATTGAAATTGCAGAGATTAGGCTGCTGCATTTGAGAAGCATGCTGTATGAGGGACAGTGTGCCATAACAACACGTAATATGAGGTCAGAAGTGTGGAGAAAATTTGCTTGGCAAATATTGAGAAGTATTATGAATGGAGAACAGCTGCTATTCAGGCAAAGCATAAACACAGGTTTGGGGATAAAGCACCCGTGCTTGAAAGCTTTGATAAATCTGGGACACAAAAATACCACCACAAACTTCATGCGAATCTTTAAAGTTCTCAACTTCAGATTAATGCAGATATGTTTGAATTTACAAGGGAAGTGTCACTCTGTGTTGTGACCTACTACCTGCATTTTTAGGCAATGATAATTATCAAGTAAGGTTTGAAATATAGCAACAGATGTAAGCAATTCTTTTGCACTTCTTGCTTTTTCATTTAATGAAACCAGTACAAATGGACCTATTAGTAGTACCTCTTAAAACCATGCATTAGAATGGATGAAATTGTGCATAATATACTTGCAAAAGGAAAGAACCACGAGAATCAAGGTTTTGTGTAGAGCTGTAATTCACATTCCTACCTTAGTGTTTTTCCAATCGACTGAAAAATTAGAATAATTGTAAACAACAACTCTGATATGAAATGTAAAAACCTGGCATGCATTGCAGTCAGCTTGCATCACAGAAGTGCCTATACCTGTGTCAGAAAAATTGATATAACATATGATACATTATTTCATTTTTTCAACACTGACTGCGGAATACACTAGCTTCAGTATAGGACATGTACACTTTTCAAAGGATGACATGGATAGTGACTCACTGAAGTAATTTAATCAAGCCCACAAAAGCAGCCTGGCAAGATCTGAAACAGAACTGACGGCCCTGCCACCCAGACTGGGGTTTTAACCTCGTAACAACCTCTCTTCCCACACCTCTGCAGCACTGAATTTATACAGCCACCCATTTGCTGCTGCATATTAATGAAACATATTAAATGGTATTGCATATATCAGCATTGCACTGTTCTTACTGCAAGCCTATGTCAAGAGATAGCTCTTTGTATTCAGCACATAGTTTCTGCTGGGCAACTTAGTGCTTTGGGAGAGTTTGTTGGATTCAGATCATCAGCCTCATCCCTTGGTGACTTAGGATCTCTCTTTCTCTCCCACATCCATGTCTTTCTTAATTTGTTAAAAGCCAATTTTTCAAAGTGAAATTAATGCTCATGAAGTGGTGCCCTTGCTTCCCTGAAACTAAGGTAATTTAATAAGGTCCTGACTTGAATGTTTCTGCCACAGAGTATCCATTGGAATGATTGATGGTAGCAAAAATGCAGGTGTACAGCCAGAATAAATGGATTGCTCAGTTAAACCATAGCCAAATCCAGAGGTTACACAGGTTGTGCTTATAGTGTTATTTGGATGTGATAACCTAAACAATATCAGGTGAAATGAAAAAAGGTGAAATTGTCTGTTCCTATTCAACACAAACTCCAAGACCCTAAGCTGAGAGGAGACAACTGAAACTGAAAATCACTTAGAGAAACGCAATGTCCCAGTAATATCATGGTAACTGTGGAAACAAACCTGTGTATGGAACAGTGTCTCTAAGGGAAATGGATAATAAAGGAAACAAGCTAGCTTCATTTGAATAAAAATGCATTTTTTTTTTCTCTCCACCATTTCTTGTGGATGGCAGCATACATTGGATACAATCAGTGCCTGCATTATAGGACCAGGTGTCTACTTGAAAAATAAAGAGTGTTCTAGAAATAGACCTATTCTGTTTGCTAACTATGGCAGTTAAAACAAATTCTGCATTTGTATTTGCAGCCTTTACACATTTTTGTAGTCCAACTAATTTACAGAAATAAATGAAACAAAGATGAAATTGATTGTAAGGGCCTCTTTGCTGCCATAACCTGAGATACTGGGAGCAGGACATAAATTTGAAAAGCCCTGTTAATCTGATGCTTGCTCCATCACTTTTCCTGAATGGATGTCCATTCCTGTCAGCAGCCTAAACAAAAATAAAATGACCATTGCCTCTAGTCAAATGTGGCTGTTTTTCAGGCAGGCAGAATTTAAAGAGCAACTGTACATGAATACAGGCTTTACTAAATCCGGTATAATTTAACTAAACAAAAGTACCTGTGCTTTGTGCAGGGGAAACAGTGAAAACTTCAAGAAAGCTTCCTTCCAGTACCTAAAAGAGGCCTACAAGAAATCTAGGTAGGGTAGTGTAGTGATAGGACGAGGGGAAATGACAAGGGGAAACTAAAGGATGGTAGATTTAAATTTGACATTAGGAAGAAGTTCTTCACTCAGAGGGTGGTGAGGCCCTGGCACAGGCTGCCCAGAGAAGCTGTGGATGCCCCATCCCTGGCAATGCTCAAGGCCAGGCTGGATGGGGCTTTGGGCAACCTGGTCTGGTGGGAGGTGTCCCTGCCCATGGCAGGGGGTTGGAATTAGGTGGTCTTTAAGGTTCCTTCCAATCCTAACCATTCTGGGATTCTATGATTCTGTGATTCTATGATGAAACAGGAGACATTCCTGGCTCAAGTTCCTCAATGCTCCTGATGTGCAAAGGCTGGGCTGATGGCCCTCACATGCATGATCTTCCCTTTGCAGCACCACTGAGCTAATGGCTTCACATAAGTGCGATGTAAATGGCATTTTACAGGGCACTTTACAGCCCTGTCTCAACCAGATAATCTGGTCCTGACAAGCTATTATAAACTGTTTGAGATGTTGCTATACTAGCTGTGGGCACTGTTTCTCCAGCAGAGGTTACAGCTGCTGTAGCAGGACCAGACAGGCCAGTTGAACAGCAAATCTGGTGGGAGAAAAGAAAACAAAAATAAACACAAACAAACAAACAAGAGTTTTTATCATCTCATCCACTAATGTCCTTGAGTGTGGGTTTGAGCTCTCAGGGTCCCTCCATAGCAGCCTCACAAGGCCGGGACAAACGACTGGTGTGGAGTTAGCTGCCCTGTAGAACACGTCCAGTGATTTTTTTGTGTGTGTGTAAACTGGGTGTTGATTTTCACATTCCTTGCTATCCACCCAACTCTGAGCCGCAAGGGATAGCACCCCCGCACGCCTTAACCTGACTGAAATCTTACTGCAGGCGTGGAAACCTGAAGGCGAGGCGGGGAAACCTGCCGCTAAGAAGAGGCAGAGGCAACGGTCAGAGGAACACGAGCCGTCCCCACAAGTTGGGGACGAAGTACGGGGTCTCCGGACACCGTCCTGCCCTGCCGGAGCGCCTCAGGGCGCCGCCCCACGAGCCGTCGACCCGTTGTGGCCGCTGGGCGCGGCGCCGAGGATCGATGTCTCGGCGCTCGGCAGCCGCCATCCCCGCCATGGCGCTGAGCGGGCTGCGGGTGCTGGAGCTGGCCGGGCTGGCTCCGGCTCCGCTCTGCGGCATGATCCTGGCCGACTTCGGGGCCTGCGTGGTGCGGGTTGACCGTGCGCCCCGCTCCGCCGTGTCGGTCGACGTGCAGGGCCGCGGCAAGCGCTCCTTGGCGCTCGACCTCAAGCGGCCGCCGGGCGCGGCGGCTCTGCGGCGGCTGTGCGGAGGGGCGGACGTCCTCATCGAGCCCTTCCGCCACGGTGAGGCGGGGCCGGTGATGGGCGCCCCCCCCCCCGGGGGCACCGAGGTGGTGGGTGCGGGTGGGCACTGAGAGGGCGGCAGGGTACAGGGCTGGTGGGTTTGGGGTTAGTTTGTGGGCTTTTGGGGTGTCACGGGGAGGGAGCGGCTTGCTGGGAGTTGGTTTCCCGTGGTTGGGTGAAAAACGGCCGGGATTTGTGAAAGGGTGGTGAGCAGCACCGAAGTGAAGTCAGCCTGGCTGAGGCTGGTTTGGCAAATAGTTGTGGGCAGCACTGCTGTGTGTCACAGAGCAGGAGGCATGCGTGAGCCTGGACAGCACTCCTGCAGTGGTTTTCAGGCCTGTTGGTGTAATTCAAGTCACATTTGTAGGGTTAGTGCCATGGGAAGACGCAGCAGACAGCAGGGCTTATGATTCCTGTGCACACAGCAGCAGGGAGCTGCTCTCTGGCCTCATAAGCCCTACGCAGGCATTCAGCTGATGCTCATGCATGGGGTGTGCCTGTGTGTGGTTTAGGAATTTGTCAGTGACGGTGCTTTTCATTCAGAAAATAGGGTTTTATGGGTATATTTTGGGGTTTGTCCCTCTGAAGTAGTGCAGAGAAAGTAAAAAATTAATTTCAGTTTTTCATTGTAAGTAGTCTCCTGTTTTCTAACTTTTTTTTATTATTTAATTTTTGCATATAGTCGAAATTTCCATGCTCTTTGGCTTTATAAACACTTGCTTTTTTATGTAATATTGCACATAATTCTGTAACTAGGCATTAAGGTTTACAGGGCTCTGACTAAACTAGCCAAATCCCTGATCCAACACGGAGCTGGTGGGAACCAATGAGACAATGAGGGCCCAGGCAGCAGCAGCAGCAGAGGTTTTTTAAACACACATGTACCATCGACCTTTAAACAAATGATTTTGTGGCTCCAGTGGTTATGGGACACTCACTTCTCACTTGTGCTTTTGGGGATTTTGCTCACACATTAACGAGGCAGTGACCAGAAACTATTTATATTTTTTTTGCTGTGCCTTTGTTATCCTATAAGCAAATTTATGAACTGAATGTATTTGGTTCTGTGAATAACTCTTTTTAATTGAAAGTTTAAAATAATAAAGCACTCAGACTGTTGTACTAAGCTGTTGGAGTTTTATACAAGCCAGTCCTGAAGTTTGCTTGAAGCTTCGTGTGGATGGGCTTCTGCTCTGTCCCCAGTTCATGTTTTAAACTATGAATCCTAAAAACTTTGCTCTTGCCCATAGGGAGAATGTTTTTTCCTTTAATTTAATTTTTACAATTTTCTCTTGGTTATTTAATGGATCTGGCTTCTCAAAATAGGTGCTAATTGGTAGAAATGTGTTACAAATGTCACCACTTTTCTCCCTAACATTATCATTTGCCACTTCCCAGTAAGTAATACAACAGAAGGAGATCTTAAGGAATTTGAAGATGTAGTAATTTTATGAACAGTCTGTAGTAATAGGTCCTGGGGCAGAATGGGCACTGAAGTTCTGTCAGGAGAGTAGATCTGTTTTCCTCCAAACCGCGTCTCCCTGCAGTCCCGTTACGGATCATAGGATAGTCTGACCAACAAACACTGAACCAATAAAAATCTATAATTTGTTTGCAACTTGAACCTGCTTCTTTTAAAGCCACTACTTTGGAATGCAAGATCAAAACTTTAGGCTTGATTACTATAGACCCATGCTGACCAAACCTATATTTCATTGATTTCTAAAAGTTCCTTATTGTCTGCATTAGAAAAAAAAATACATTTTCTTTAACGTAATCGTTGCAAATAGGCTTTGGAATATATAGTGGCATGGCCAGTTTGCATCGGTGAGTTAAAAGATACAGGAACACACAGTGTACTGAGAGGCTAATGTGATGAGGAAAGTATATTCCAGTGAAAGGTGGAAGCAATTTCAGGTCATTTTAATGTGGAAAACGTAAGAGTCTGCTGGTTTTTTTCGTTTATTTTAAAATGATGCCTGCCTTCAGTAGCTTTCTCACTCATTCAGTGATACATAGAGTACAGCAAATTGAATGGCAGGCTTTTGGGGAAATAAAAACAGAAAAGAAGCCGAAAAAAAGACCCTAAACTTTAATTTCGACTTAACTGGCTTGCATTCAAAATGTATGCAGTTTGTTGGTAATTTGTAACATTCTGACTGTTAATATTTTAATGTAAATTCTGAATTAGAATGTATTATTTCAGAAATTGCAATTCATTTCTGTTTTATAATTCGAACCATTTATATTTTGAGTCTTATTAAAAATAAATGCAAATTAGGATTTTGTGCTTTGTCTTGTTAAGGTGTCATGGAAAAACTTGGTCTCGGTCCAGAGGTCCTTATGCATGAGAATCCCAGACTCATCTATGCAAGACTTACTGGATTTGGTCAGACAGGAAAATACGCCAAGTCTGCAGGACATGACATCAATTATGTGGCTTTATCAGGTAGGCTGTAAAATTTTCTGTTGAATAAGTTTTTTTTTTTTCCCTTATGTCAAGACTCAAGAACTTATTGAAAGATTCTTTGCAGATAGCTCTGATTACCTCAGGTTTAGTCTGATGAAACAGCTGAGCAGATCTGAAGTGTCCCTGTCCGTGAAAGGAAGGTTTCCTTCTCCTTTATTGTGCTTCTCCCTGCTTGTTTCTCTCCAGTCAAATCTGGTGCTTGCTTAACCCCTGCGTGAGCTGTCTCGGCTCCCTAACAAGTCAACAACTAAGTAGGAAAAAAGAGGATGTTTTTCTGCCAGGTTATTGAGGGGAAGCAGTTCATTAGGAGATCTGACAAACAAAAAGTTGGTACAAGAAAGGATGAAATGTGGGCTGGACTGGACTGTTCCTTTTGGCAGCAGCAGTGAGCTGTTAGGCTGGATCAGCATGACATCTCAGACTGTACAGTATTTTCCTTCCTTTGTGTGCTATTTTATCTGAATAAGTTTTTTTCTCTTTAAAGAAAGGACTGAAGTTTTTATGCATTTTTGTCTTTGTACTGGGCTTCTGTCCTAGAAAATCTTTTCACGGTCCCTAAAGGGCTGTAGATTATTTTGTGTGTGTTTGTGAGCAGCTGCTTTAAAGTAAATAAAAACTAGCCATTGGAGCATTCTCATGTTCTTTTATTTTCTGCTGTAAATATCTCTAAAGATACCAACTGAAGGGAAAGGAAGTTTAAAGTGAAGTGGTTTTGACTGCAGCATTATGTTTCCTTAAATTACTGTTGACAGAATGCTGATTTTAAGTATCATGATTCTACAGGTATGCAGTAACAAACAATAACAAAATTACCCAACTCTGGTGGTAGCAGTCAGTGTGTCATCAGTGCTGTCATGCATGATCCTGTTTACTGCTGTTCACACTGCTCCTGTCTCTGCCCACAAGGGAGGAGAGAAAGTGGGCCAAAACTTCTCAGCTTCCCACTGCATGGTACATTTCTTTTAGCCCAAGAAAAGGGCCAAAGCGGAGGTGCTGCAAATGTGATGTGGAATCACCTACTGTGGGGATCCACAGTGTTGTGGAATGAAGTTTTGTCTGGGATAGATTCGGTCTTCTCTCATTGTGTAAGAATGTCAGGAAATCAAAAAGAGTGAAGAAGACCCAGCTTGGAACAGTTGTGATTTTATATTGAGGTGATTTCAAAGTATTATGATAATTGGTTATTAACATAGGTAGAGAGTCAAACATTATTGTCTATTGCTGTCTTAAATTGTAGTGCTTCCTGTTTACAAAAAGTACTGTTTCTGTCTCTGGAGCTAACGTAATCAGTAGTATTTTGGTTGGTGCTATATTACATCACTAAAACTTAAGTCATTCTGTATGAAATTTTAAGGAAATAGGACAAGGTATTTGGGATGTATCAGTCCTGAAAAATGAGATCTAACATCATAATTTCTTCATTGGCTTTTTTCAAATAAAACTGGCTTGCATTAGAAACTCCAGATACAAGTTACTATGTTAACTCAGTGGTGCCTGTGACAACCTTCAGACTGTTAAAAGAGAGATTTTAGTCAGTGACAGGGCTTTATGCTTGTACTATATGCTCTGCAAAATTCTTTATACTGTGAACTCGTTTGTGAGTGTTGTTTGCACTTAGCTAACAGTCCAATGTACTTCCTAACTAAACAGTGCTTCACCATCATGCAGTTCTTGGGAAATTTTGACCATGTATGTTGTGAATCTCAGACATTAGGCTATAGGCTTAGAAGAGACATGACCATATGCAGAGTTTCTTATTTGCCCAAAGGGACCTATGAGGGAAGTGACAGTAAAAAAGCTCTTCAGGGTGGAAGAGAAATGCCAACAGATTCAGAGGCAAAACTGCCTTTGCTCTATCCTCTTTCATTTCAGCATAATTTCTGGCATAGTTTCCCCGTGTCTATGTTGCATGCAGTCAGAGGTAACCTTTGTATGTTATATTCATCCATACCTCTGATATACAACCTGTTTTTCAAAACTACAGTGTGAGGAAAGGACAGAAGTGCAGTTGTCAGCGTGAAATCTTTTGTTATGATTGTTAATTCGTGGGTTATGTGCACAGAAGACTGTAAATCTGAGTTTTTACTTTAGAAGATTCAAAGAAGAAAAATTTGCTGAAGTTGCTTGAAGCACATTCATATTGCCTACTGAATTCTTTTGTGGTAGGTTCTATGTGTGTACAAAGTATTAATATAGAATTGTTGCATTCAAGTTTTTGTATGAAATTTTGTCCTTATAGAGCCAAATGATCAGCGGATTATCTATGAGATGATATCTATTTTATTAATTTATTTAATTAAATGCATCTTCACTAATATGATTTGAGGTACTCTATTAATAATTTTGTGAATGAAGGAGTAACTATTTGGTAAGACAGAGCTGGAGTGGAATCACAAAACTGTTGGTAGAAGTTTACTTTAGCTTTTATTTACTCACATAGATTGAAAAGAACAAAAATTTGACCATGAACATTGGTTTCTACATTTCTACAATTAACTTTATACTTACGTTTGCTTTGTTTCCTCTGCTACCAGGTGTGCTGTCAAAGTTAGGTAGAAAATCTGAAAATCCTTATGCACCAGTCAACCTTCTGGCTGATTTTGCTGGTGGAGGTGTGCTCTGTGCAATGGGCATTCTCATAGCCCTTTATGAACGTACCAAATCTGGCAAAGGACAGATCATTGATGCAAGCATGGTAAGTTTTCTCTTGGGAAAGTGGGGGGGATGATTGGATTTGTTTGTTGTTTTTTTTTTTTTTTTTTTTCCAACTCTGAGTCTGTAAAAGGAAGGAGGTTGGAGCTATTGGTAAGGTTTAAAATTGAGAGGTTGGAATGTGAAAGTAAGTCATCGCATAAAATGGCTATTGCTTTATCTGAAAGCAGTTTTCACAGGTCACTGTTGCCATGGCATCCTTATGACATGGGTGACATACTGCAGCTCTCCCCCTGTGCTGTTCCCTGTCTTTTATTTTATTTTATTTTATTTTATTTTATTTTATTTTATTTTATTATTTTTTTTCTGTGTTTTCTACAGTAAGATGAAAGAGGGGTAAGGGATTGTGTTTAGTAAATTCACAGATAATGTGGATGTGGGAAGAACTACAAGCACGTTGGGTGACAGGATTAGAATTGAAAATGACCTTTACAAATTAGAAAATAACCTGAAAAACCTGGCTGAAATTCATCAATGCTGCTACTCTGTAATTTTCTTAGGCAGAAACGATTCGCTGCACAAATATAGCGTGAGAACAATTGGCTGAAGTATGATCCTGGGGGTTTGTAATAGTCACAAGCTGAACATGAGTCAACAATATAATGCTGTTGTGAAACACATACACACTGTATTAGGGTGTATAAACAGGAAATAGACCCAGCAAGGTTTCTTAGGTAATTCTTGTCATCTAATCGGCATTCTAAGGCCTCAGGAAACTACAGTTTCTGGCACTGGCTATCATCCTTCCCCCAAAAAAATCACCAGTTCGTGGGGGTCCAAGGAACACAACAAAAATGATTGCAGGTCTGAAAACATGACCTAGAAAGGAAGGTTGAGAGGGTTTGTGTCTTTACAAAAAGAAATGATGAGTCTTCAAATACTTATAAAGATGCTTCTTTTACTTTAGAGTAGAACACAATAGTTCAGTTGGACAGGACCTTCAAAGATCGTCTAGTCCAACTGTTTGGAGTATTAGTTTATCTTCACTATTGGTACTTTTAGTCATTAAAAGAATTTTCTGCAAGAAGAATCAGTCTGCTAATATCCCACATTCCAGAGATCTCATTAGGACATCTTTGGTTTTGTGTGTGGTTTTTTAGTTGTTTGTTTGTTTTTAAAGCCTGCAAACCTTCTCTCCTTCAGTTTTTTCTTGTTTCATTATTAATTGTGGAATATACAGTTCCTGGTAGTTCCCACACACTGCGTAGGACAAGGGATGGATGCTGTGATACAATACAGTAGGCACAACGATGCATCTGCACTCTCACACTCTTCTGGAACAGAAGGATGCGAGACGGGGCAGCACTTGAGGTTCACTCAGAATTTAGACGCAGTCTTCTGCTGATGGTAGGCATCTGACCAAGAATGACTCGCTCTTTATGAAAAGACAGCCACAGGAAGATGATGATCGCTTGCATAATGGTCTCATGGTGAGAGCTGTCCGCTGGCTGACAGAAGGCTGCGGTTCCAGGTTTTTCTCAGCCTGGAGGTATTCAAAACCAAAACTCCCACATCCTAAAAATTTTCTTCAATCACAAGGATAGATTAGGTTGGTGTGCATTTATTCTCAGCTTTGTTTGAGCTGTTTCACTCTACAGAAGTGCCAGAAGACTCACGGAGCTGATAGAGGTCGCCCAGCGGGACGGTGCCTCTGGATTCTTGTCCCTACTTCAGAGGCTGCTTATGCTTTTAGGGAGTCATTAAGTGAAACACCTCACTATTACTGTAATCACTGTGCAGTTCAGCTAAAGCGGAACCTCCCAGTGTCACTCTTTTCATGTTTTAAAAGAAAGTGACCACATCGGTGTGTGTGGTGTCATTTGGAGACATGCCTTCAGGGATTTGGGGAGGATGTTTGGTGCCTTTCATCTTTGAATTGCAGCAGCCCTCAGGCAGAACCTAGCTGCCGTTTGCCCAGCTAAGTGCATATACCAGTCCAAAGTAAAGGTGCTATTTTAAGTGTCTACAGGGTAGTAGCATGGTAGATTGTCAGTAGTTCTGTCAAATTTTGGCACCAAAATCTGATTTGTATTTAGAGCTTATTCTAATATTATTCCCGTTTGTTATTATCCCTACTTGCAATTTTTTGTTGTAATTTTTTGTTACTAGGAGCAGTGAAAGATAAGATCATTAATAAAGCAGACACTTTTGCAATTATTTTGCAAACATGCAGAGGAAGGTACATAGTGTTTTCTCATAGAAACGTAGGGCAAAATTGTTCCAGCATTTGTGGCAGGAACTTGGGAAAGAGGCCAAGCAATACATTTTAAATGAAGAAGCCATAGTACTTCAAAGATTCACATATTTTAAGTTCTTACTTGGAAAGGTAGAAATGAATAGATATTTCCACATGAAAAATCAGTAGCTTTTTATTTTCATACATGGACTGTTAAAATTAGGATGACTTCAGAGGAGGCCACAAAGATGATCAGAGGGCTGGAGTACCTCTCCTACTAAGACATGCTGAGGGAGCTGGGGTTGTTCAGTCTGTAGAAGAGAAGGCTCCAGGGAGACCTTACAGCGGCCTTCTAGTGCCTAAAGGGCAGGAAAGCTGGGGAGGGACTCTGTCAGGGGCTGGAGTGATAGGACAAGGTGGAATGGCTTTACATTAAAAGAGGGGAGATTCAGGTTAGATATAAGGAACAAATTGTTTACTCAGAGGGCAGTGAAGCCCTGGCACAGGCTGCCTGGAAAAGCTGTTGCTGCCCCATCCCTGGCAGTGCTCCAGACCAGGCTGGATGGGGCTTTGGGCACCCTGGGCTGGTGGGAGGTGTCCCTGCCCACGGCAAGGCATTGGAACTGGGTGGGGTTTAAGGTTCCTTCCAACCCAAACCACTCTATGGTTCTATAAACTAGGAAAATGTGTTGAAAGTGTGTGATGCATCTGAAGCTGCGTTATTACATTTATGCTCATTCTTATTCTTTAACTCTAGACAATATAAGATAATACATGAGATAATACATATGCAATATAAGTAGTACTTCTGAAATATAAGAAATTAAACTGCTTACCAGAAATTTTGTCATAAATCCTGACAAAGGAGAAACCTTACAGTAGGTTTTTATTGTCTTGTTTTATGTCGAATTAAGGTAACCTGCCAGTGAATTTACTGAAGCTGTTGTTTTCTTGGTTTTGTTTCGTGTATCTTTCAGGTAGAAGGAATAGCATACATAAGTTCTTTTCTGTGGAAATCGCAAAATTTAGGATTCTGGAACAGACCTCGAGGTGAGAACTTACTAGACAGTGGTGCACCGTTTTATGAAACCTACAGGACCTCTGATGGAAAATTCATGGCTGTTGGTGCTATTGAGCCCCAATTCTATGAGCAGTTAATAAAGGGTAAGTAACTTGGAGTAGTTGTTTCACATCAGCAAAGCATGATTGAATGAGTGCTTTAATACTTTGATTCATGACAGCAGTTATGTTGATTTCTTTGTAAAAGCCAAACACTTCTCAAAAACAATTGGGCAATATGGTAGAAGTTCAACTGATTTTCTTCTAGCAATTTTCTTTGTTTTTCATCCCTTTCTTGACCTTATCCCCAGACACTACACTTAAATTAAAAATTTTCTCCTGAAACTGCAGCAGTGGTAGTCTGTGGTGAGGCTTAAGAACTAATCAACTATTTTTCAATACCACTTTATTCAGAGGCAAGTGAATATGCCTTAAAAAGAAGATGTAATTCTTTGTTATTGCAAATAAAATTGCAAGCAATTCATTTATTTCTGCTATATTTTTTTTAAAGAAACTTGAAATTATTTTAGAAATGAATGCTCATTGGGATAGTTCATAGTATTTCCTAATAAATAAAAACTTTTTATAATAACAAAGCTTTATAAATTAATTTCCATCACAGAATTGAGTGTTTTTTTTTCTGTCCAGCTATGGATATGATTTTTATATTTTATAGATTTTTAAAATATGACTTTAAAATATTATTTATCTGTTTGAAAAATTAGAATGGGTCATGGTACTTCTTATATGTAAGAAGGATATAAAACCATTAGAGAGTGTCCAAAGGAGGGCTACAAAAATGGTGAAGGATCAAGAGGGGAAGATGTAGGGGGGAAAGCTGAGGTCCCTGGGTTTGTTCAGCCCGGAGCAGAGCAGGCTGAGGGGAGGCCTCATGGCGGCCTGCAGCTCCCTCACGAGGGGAGCGGAGGGGCAGGCGCTGAGCTCTGCTCTCTGGGGACAGTGACAGGACCTGAGGGCACGGCATGGAGCTGGGACAGGGGAGGGTCAGGCTGGGTGTTAGGGGAAGGTTCTGCTCCCAGAGGGTGGTTGGGCACTGGGACAGGCTCCTCAGGGCAGTGGTCACAGCACCCAGCTGCTGGAGTTCAAGTGTTTCAAGCACCCTCAGACATAAGGCCTGGGTTGTCCTGTGTGGAGCCAGGAGATGGACTTAATGGTCCTTGTGGGTCCCTTGCAACTTGGGATGTTCTATGCAAAATCATTAATGCATGTAGTCAAAACAGAAATACACCGCGGTGCCTCTTTACCTTTGAATTTTTTGTGTACTTTGTGTTTTTGATCAGATGTGCTTTTAGCTTCCTATTGGTTGTTTCATTTACAAACAGATTTCTTCTGTTGTGCTCCTTTGGCAGATTATTGTACTTTCCATACAGAATTTATAAAAATTTTGAAAATTCACAAAATAATTCGAGATATATTTTCTGTTTCCAGTGTTCTGAGTGTGAAATATATCTAAAGTTCTCAATCTAATTTGAGTTGTGCTTAATGAGTAGGAGTACCAACGCAGAATATACCTGAAGTGGATGTTCCCAGACAGCGTTATGTATACTGCTTCTGTGTATGAATTGCTTAAATATGGTAAATCTTTGCCAAGTGAGGGTGGCAGTGGAGCAGCTCCTTATTGTTGCTCAGTTTCTCCCCACTGGTTGTTTCTTGAATTGTAGGGTGGATACCTTCTCACGGGCAGTTACTGTCAGCTAAGCCCCAATCAGCTACATTGTGCTAACAAGAACATAGCCAATGCCAGGACCTGCACTTCAGGAGTTTCTGAAATTCAGGAGCATGGTTAAGACAGGATGAAATGAAGGTATGAGGTTGTGAGATGGGGTGTGCCTTTGCTGAGCAGAACCCCTAAGAGATTTTGTGGACTTTGGCATTGTTCTTTTGCAACCTGTGGTGCTCCCAAAGAAAGTTCTTGAACATCAGTGGCTGTAAATGGCTGTTCCTCTGTGTGGCTAAAAAGGGCTGTTCATTTGCAGAGAGTATCAGAATTGTTATGTGTTGATATATGAAATTCATAAGGCAGGCTCACAGAGCGCCTCTGTGACATAACCAGCATTACGGACGGCACCCAGATCAGATGCCAAGTTTGGAAATGCCGTCTTCCTGGCTGAAGATGGTATTCCTCGTCTCATTGCCCTGAAAGTAATTTGTCTGTTTTTGAGCTCCAGTTCTAAGCTACTTTCTCATGAAAGAGAAAGTACAGTTGCTTATTCCACGCTTAGCAGTTCTTGGAAATGTTATTCTCATCCAATCCCTTGGGATTTTTGGATATATATATTATATATATATATATAATATATAAATATATATATATAATATATATATATTGATTGCAAGAAATAGTTGGGGAACAAAAATAAATATAAAACTGTACCAAAGTAAAATTTAAACCCTTGTTATGAAAGTTAGGGAATTGGAATTCCAGTACATGTCCTTAGGGAGAATGCCTGTATTAAATACAAAGGAAAAAAGAAAAGAATAAAGCTGATTACTCAAACACCCATATGTTTGGCTTGAAGTGATCAAATACTGGCCTGCAGCATTCGTGGCTGCAGTATTTTATTATTCTCCGGAGATTTAGTTGAATAGTACTTACTTTTAAGTTGCAGGAGTGGAAAAGAATCTATACTTGTTCTTAAAACAAATTCTGCAATGAAGTCAGATGTTGGTTTGTCACTATGCCTCACAAAGCCTTTGCTGGACACTCTAGCATCCTGTGTTGATTGTTGCCACAGGGTGAGGACTCGTCAGCCAGCCAGCCATGTTATATAAGAAGATCCCTGTAATGAATTAATCCAGTGTTAAGGCAATATAACATGACCACTGACCAGTTTCTGTCTTATCTAGATAACTATTTCCTGAGGAAAATGCTGAAATTCTGTTTTTCTCTATGTGGTTTTTCAGAAACTTTGAGCAGCAACTATAAATTCATCTGCCTATATTGGGGCATCCACATTCAAGAACTTTATTTTCATGCCTAAAAGTATTCCATCTGCTTAAAATGTACATAAATGGCTTGTTTTTTAACAGCTGAAATTTCAAAACCAGTTATTCCACCAATAAAGAACCCATGTACTTATATGTAAGTAGATAGATGACGTGTAATCACAGATGCACCTGTGTTTCAGTGTGCTTCTGTCAAAAATTCAACATACAGACTGCAGTCTTCATGGAAGTGCTGCTTTTTGCCTTTAATTACAACTTTTGCTTATTTCCATTCACTAGTTTTCTTTGTTTATTCTGTGAAAGTGTGTTGTTTAAAATATCAGACTGAACTTCAGATGTTTGCACAACAATGTGTTTAAAATAAGTGGTCTTTGTGTGAATTGTTCAGACTTCCATATAGAAAATAATTATCCCCTTCAGTAGCTCTTCTTGCAGCCTTTCTGAAGCAATAGTGTATTAAATTAGAACAGCTGGTTCTTCTTGTGGCTTAGGGATTTTTTTTTCCTTTCTGGGATATCTGTTGCAGAAATTCAGTTCAGAATTTAAGCCTGTGAATGTTATAGGGAAGAGAAAGCTGCTTGTGAGAACTGTGTTGCTATTTCACAAACCCAAGGAGCTTTGACTTGAGTCATCTGTTTAACGCATTAACTCCACGCTTTGAAGTACATTTAAATGGTATGTTCCAGTTACAGTTTCCATAATTTTATTTCACATTCCACCCCCCCCCCCCCCCCCGCCCCCCCCCCCCAATTCTGGTCATTTCTGCTAGTAAACAATTTGGTGCTGTTCCAGATAAAATAAATTCAAAAGCCACTCTGTCTCTCTGTCCATACTTAGAGAATAGGTTACTTTTCCCACTCCTACATAATGAGAACAGAAGGATTTGGATGTTGCAGAAGTAATGGTCGGAGATTTAAAGAGTGCAGAAGTGAGAAGGGAACATGATTTCTGAACCAGTCGTCACTGCCCACAGAATTTCATTGAGCAGAAGTGAAACTATCTTCCTTTTGCTTTTAGTTTACGTCATTGTTTTCCTGCAAAGTTAGGAGCTCAGTGGATCTGAGTGCAGTTAATGAAATAGTGAGGAAAGTTTTTTCTTACCGGTTTGCAGAGGGAAACTTACTAAGTTTAGGAAAATACAGTATTTTAGTTTGAGAAAACTGTTGGCTTTTTGGATTGTGCTCAGCAGGGAAAATTAAATTTCTTCTTACCACAGGTTTATGAAGTTAAAGAAAATTGGTTATATGAGAAACAGAAGCTATATAAAATAGATACAGTAAATAATAGCTGTAATAGCTGCAGTATCAGGAGTTGTGTTCTGATTACATTACAGACTGTTTCCTGTTCACAAACATGCTGTAATCCTTTTGCTTATATTAATTTTATTACTACTGAAGTCAGCCAATGAATAATGAAAATACCTTTGCATCTTACAAGAAATCATATGTAGGGAACATGTGCTACTAATGTTAAGTCTCAATATTTTGATAAAAAGAGACAGAATGTCTTCCAGCAGACCTGTAAATTGCTTCTGCAAGTTTCTCTTAATTTTCAGCAGTACGTGCTTAGTATTGCTGTAGCCAGTCTAAGGGAGGCATGCAGAACACAGTAAATTTCATATATCAAGTAAGAAACAAAGGTTGCGTCTGCATTATCATGTGGCATGAACTCTACCGTATCAGATGAACTTAGTATAAATTTACAGTTATGTGAAAAGCAGAAACAGTCTCTGAAGTTCTGAACATTTATTTGATAATCCTTTCACTACATTTTATGTCTTCTATTTAAAAGGATGGAAGAATGTAGAAAGCACTTGAAAAATATAGTTTACATCATTATGAAGGATTTCCATGGGGCTCTCCATTTAGTGATTGTGAAGTATGGTGTACTGTATTAAAAATCTATTAATGTACTGAATTTGATACAACATTGTTATTAAGACATGCAAGGCGGACAAACAGTTTCCTTGTTGTTTTAAACGCTCTTGTCACACATAATGTTAAGTTCTACTTGAATTTGTTTATCATGACAAGCCTTAAATTTTGTACAGGAACTTAGCAGGGCCAGTTTCTTGCTGCACCAAAACACTGGCAATTATTGTTACCTATGCAAACCTGGAGAACAGCTGTGGATGCTTTTAGTGACACTCTGGTGCTAGTCTGGTAGTCTATATAAACTGTCACTTTCTAAAAATAGTATTTCAGAAACTTTAAGCAGAGAAAATAGGTGCCTAATTTTACTACAGTTCGTTCAAGAAGTTCTGCAGAAATAGAGTTCTCAAAGTGTTGCTTTAATAAATAATTTGTAGATATATCTCTCAATAAAGCTATGGCACTCTCTAAGAGTACTGCCTTCAGCTCAGCTCTGGGGCATTCAGCATAAGGACATTGACTAACTGGAGCAAGTCCAGAGGAGGCCACGAGGATGCTCAGAGGGCTGGAGCACCTCTGCTGTGAGGACAGGCTGAGGGGGCTGGGGGTGCTCAGCCTGGAGGAGAGAAGGCTCCGGGGAGACCTTACAGCGGCTTGCCAGTGCCTAAAGGGGGCTACAGGAAAGCTGGGGAGGGACTCTTTGTCAGGGGGTGGGGTGATAGGACAGGGAGTAATGGCTTTAAATTAAAGAAAGGTAGATTTAGATTAGATACAATGAAGAAATTCTTTGCTCAAGGGGTGGTGAGGCCCTGGCACAGGCTGTCCAGAGAAGCTGTGGATGCCCCATCCCTGGCAGCGCTCAAGGCCAGGCTGGATGGGGCTTTGGGCAGCCTGGGCTGGTGGGAGGTGTCCTTGCCCATGGCAGGGGGTTGGAATTAGGTGGTCTTTAAGGTTTCTTCTTTAAGGTTCCTTCAAATCCAAACCATTCTGTGATTTTATGATTTAAGGGAGACTTACAGCTGTAGCATTACAAGGAGACTTACATTTTCTTTTTCAAAAAACATTACGTCAAGGCTGTACTAGAGTAGGTTATTAGGCTTTTCTAAACAAAAATTGCTGGATGGAAATCGGAGCAAGAGAGACTTGGAAACAAGTTTTGATTGCTCTACCAGATATTCTTTGTAAAGGATATTTTGTTTTTGATTATATTGGGTGAAATATGTCATTCTGTGGTATCCCAAACAATTCTGTGCTGTGTAATTGTTTCCTTGTTGACTCAGTCACTCCTGCTGTGATTCTGTTCATCTGCACCACAAATGGTTAGCACAAGCTGGAAAATGAGAAGCTTTAGCTCTTAAATGCTGTCAGTTCATACTATTTAAAGCTGAGCTCTTCAGTGGTCAGTGGAAAATGAGCATGTAATACTAAATTCCAGGTTCTACATATTGTTCTATTTTACTAGAGCATGTATGGCTAGATTCAGCCAACTTTCCATCTGGCATGGTCTTCAAATATAATTGTGTAATGGGATAATAGTAGAGCTCTATTCATATTGAGCTGACTAGTGGAACCCAAATATAATTAATAAGCACATCAGTGTTTATCAGACGGTGTTTCCAATTGGCAAGATTTCATGCATTGATGAGACGGAGTCTCAAATAGAATGTTGTTACTTAGCTTTAACTGTCGTGAAAGGTAAATTTCCCTCATGTCCTATTCTTAGGTAAACTGTCCAGCACTGTTCATCTTCAGTGTTACACTTTGAAGATTTTGTAAGCATCGTTAGGTTCAATTTAGTTATGGATACTTAACCATTATGAGTAATCTTTAGTTGTTCTCTTTTTGAGGATGATATGAATGGTTATAAATAGTAGATTCTAAGTTTAGTGATTTAAGGTGCATGTAACTTGGTAACTTGCTTAGGACAAATGTTTACTTTGTAGTGATACTTAACCAGATATCCTTGGGAATCTCTAATAAGCTGTGAGAATTCTTATTCTGCCTTTGGCTGTGTTGATTTTCTTCTAAATTTGAACTATTGCAAGGCAGTATTTCTGAATCTGGAGATTAGCAATCTTTGCATCATACTTTGCAATACCAAAGTTAGATTTCAAAGCATGTGGTTTTTTTTTTCAAAGTTACTATTTAAGAATTTGTGAGCAACAGTGAAACTCCTTTCGTATTATGATAACTATATAATTTGGAAGAGACTGAGACCCAACAAGTGCACATAGTAGAGATGATGAGGAAGAAGAAAGATATTAAAGAGCAAAAGAATGGAGATGGTCTTCTTCTCCATTCTGTGTTTTGCTTATCTATATTTCAATGTCTTTCACTGATAAGGAAGCTGTAGAAATAGTGGAAAATATAAAAAGTTATTTTTTTTTTTAACTTTCTATCTACAGCTGAAGATGAGAGGAGTTCTGTGTACATTCTACATGTAAACAGGCATCTAGTAGCCAAGCCTGTTAACAACTGCAAGTCAGATCATCAATCTGATAGCAGCCATATCAAAACGTATAAGAAGTCTTGACATTAAATATTTGCAGAGCTCCACATTTTCTCTGCCTTTTACACAAAGCTGTTTTCTAAGAAGCCTCCTTTTTGTTTATTTGTAAAGCATTATGATAATAATTGTTCTCAAATCTTTCTTAATTTCTGAGATTAACTTCTCTCCTACCCCTGATTCTTCTGGATTTTATCTGCTTCATTCAATGTAGTAAATTTAAAGGTGTGATTATTTGGGCAGCCCTCAATATACCACTTCTGAATTCTGTTTGATATTGTAAATTATGTTTATGCTATCTCCAACTTGAAAATGTGGTTTAATTGTGTTGCCTCTTTCTTGTTTCTTAATTCCTTTTTGCGGTAAGCCCTAGAAGAAATTATAACAATTCTTCTGTCTCCTTGGAATATAGAGTGCAGAGAGCAGAATCCATGAGAACAGAAACTAAGACAGGAAACTGGCTGCACAGGAGAGATGTGAACTCCACACTAAGAGGAAAAGTGGTGCTTAGTTGGGAAATGGAGCTAGGGGTACCCTAGCTCAGGAAATTTTCAGTACAAAGCCTGCATGTCAATCTTCTGCTGTTGTGTCTCAGAAGAGGTGTGTGTATTGAATACCTGGTGTTCCATATGAGCGACCTTCTGGGAAGCTGGGCTCTTAAGCGTGAGCGTGAGTGCTGTGGGTTTCACTCGTCCAAAAGAGCAGCAGCAGGAGAGTTTGAATGTGGGGAACGTGCCAAGGAGGTGAGAGCAGCAGATGTTGCTGGAGTCTGTTTGGACTGAGGGAGTTCGAGAAGCAGATCAGTTAGCCTGCAGGCACCTGCTGCCAAGTGGCCTCGTTCACATCAAGCCCAAGCTTATCCATCCACACTGTCTTCTCATCTCTAGCATGGAAATACCTGGTCGTGTTGGACTCCAGACAGCTTCTGTGACATAGCTTCTGTTATAGAAAGTGTTCTCAGGACAAAATGTGATCTCGAGGCAGCTGCTGCTCCTTTGATGTTATAAATTACAGAAATGAGCATTTATGTGAACTTAGTTCACAGAACCATAGAGTCATTCAGGTTGGAAAATACCTCTAAGATCCAACCTTTAACCTAGTACTGACAAGTCCACCACTAAACCATGCTACATCTAGACATTTCTTGAAGACTTCGAGGGGTGGTGACTCAGCCACATCCCTGGGCAGCCTATTCCAATGCTGCACAACACTTTCAGTGAAGAAACTGCACCTAATATCTAACCTAAACCTCCCCTGGTGCAGCTTGAGGCCATTTCCCCTCATCTTATTACTTGGTGCTTGGAAGAAGAGCCCGATCCCCACCTCACTACAGCCTCCTTTAAGGTAATTGTCAATTACAATAAGGTCTCCCCTGAACTTTCTTTTCTACATGCTATACAACCCCAGCTCCCTCAGCTTCTCCTAGTAAGACTTGTTCTCTGTGCCCTTCACCAGCTTCGTTGCCCTTCTTTGGACACGCTCCAGCACCTCGATGTAGTTAAGAGGCTGTAGCTGATACAATTTAGTCTAATGCAAATAATATAACATTTTATTTTTCTGATCCCTGCTCCCCCAGACGTAGATATCCCAATGAAGTTTTTTTGGTTACTGTGCTCTGCTGTGTTGGACTGCCTGCAGAACAAAAGCTTCCAGAGAAACATGGTTAGCTTTGATTTTCTTCTTTCAGGTCTTGGGCTTGATTCAGACAAACTTCCCGATCAGTTGAGTTTCTCTGACTGGCCTGAAATGAAGAAAAAGTTTGCATCCATATTTGCAGAGAAGACACAAACTGAATGGTGCAGCATATTTGATGGAACTGATGCCTGTGTGACCCCTGTTTTGTCCTTTGATGATGCTGCCTCACATCAGCATAACAAACAAAGAAGTTCTTTTATCAAAAATGATCGGGAAGAGATAAGTCCTAGACCTGCTCCTCTACTTTCAAGGACCCCTGCTGTTCCATCGCTTAAAAGAGATCCTTTTATAGGCGAGCACACAGAAGAGATACTTCTGGAATATGGATTTACTAAAAACGAGATTGCTCAACTTTATTCTGACAAAGTAATAGAATTCAACAAACCAAAAGCTAATTTATAATCTCTGACTATGCAAATCAGACAAACTTCAGGCTGATGTAGTAAGATTTTTATGTATTAAATTTAATTACATGACAAATAAATGTTTGTGTGCTACTGCTTTTAAATGATGGAAATTTTAGATTTAATGGGAGTTATATATTTGTGTGCTGGGATGGTTTGCAGTCTAGGATGATAATGAAATTGTGTTCTCAAGTTCTGCACTATTTGCCTTAGCAAGCAGATTTAAGTCCTCAAAATGTTTTTAAAATACCATATCCTGTGAAATGGTTGGTTCTTTTGACTCATAGTTGATCCATTGCTTTGTAGTGTATGTTGTAATTACCTGAAGGCAATACTTTTCATAAAATATTGTTGTATACTTCCTAAATGTACGATTGTTTACTCATAGATTAGGGGGGATTTTTATTTTTCTGTTTTGATTCATTTGCCTTACCATGCCAAAACAATTATACAAATAACGCTGTTTCCTTGTGTATTGCTGTAGAGTTACAATGATAAAGTAATTGTATTAAAAATCCTGTCTACATTTTCTTTATGCAATTGCCTGATTATATTAGATTTGACATTTCAGTTTGCCTGAAAAGTCATTTCAGAAATAAATTTGTTATTACAAAATATCTGCCAAGTATTAATCCTTTCCTTTCTTTTTGGAAAAATGGTAGGCAACTTAGCTGCATGGGTTTTAAACAATGGTTGTTCTATGGTGGTTGTCATTTCCTTCAAATTAGTCATTTGAAACAGTCTTTGCTCCTTCAACACAAAAGTAATTACATTTTTAAAAATAATTAGCTATATGGTCTTAGTACAGTCATTAGTCCAATGTGTTAGGGTTTGTTTGTTTTAGGGGGGTGGGGGAGTGATATTTTCAGTGTTTACATTGCTGAAGATTAGCTCATTGCTTGCAAAGACTTCCAAAGCTTATTTTAGAGATGTCATGCCAAAATGTCAGCATTACTACTACCAAAAATCCTTTTACATTCTACTACACAAACACCTGCATGGAAGGAGGAATTATTTAGTAGGTATTGACAAGTTAGATAAACAATTAAACAAAAGTATTTTAAGTTTTCAGCAGATAATCACTGATGAATTGCTGAGTATTATGCACTTTTGCACTATCAGAGAATATCCTGAATTGGAGGAGACCCACCAAGATTATCGAGTCGAACTCCTGGCTCCACACTAAGATCTGACAGTTTGCTTAGTCCCAAATGCATCTGCTTGTATTGGAGTAGAGTCAACGTTGTCAAACTTACTTTACAGCACGCCAAGGTTTTGACCTAATATTTGCTGAGGTCTATATAAAAACTACTGCTAAGTTCAGCACAGATTGGCTCAGCTGCCTCAGTCATGTGGCTGACCTAAAAGGAATGGGGTTTGGTGTGTCACTATAGATTTCTTCTAAAGCCTTCTGTTTTCTTGCCAAAAGTATATGTGTCAGGTGAGACTATTTCAAAACAAAACAAAAACTAAGTGATCCTGATACCCCTTTGTTTTTTAGAAACCAAGAAAATAATCAGTTTATCAAGGGCGGCACAGAGCAGATGCAAAAAAATATTCAGCAGTTTCTGTTTGACAGAATTCTGTGCCTGTCACTAATACTAGAACAATAGGTAGGTTCACTTATCTTCATCAAGTGCCTTGAAGTCCTTTTCTGGATGTGATTGTAGATTTTTATTTGTATTTTTCCCCCTTCTACAGAAATTCAGCACTCGGGTGCATGGGTTGTTTGCTGAATGGGAAGATGGGGGCTCTATACTCCCGGTGTCACCGCTATCTTGCAGCAACAAGAGGAGCAGCTTTGTGTAGGGCTGATCCTGTGCCTTGCCCATGTGATGTATGTGATGTGTGTGTCTCGCACTTCAACAGTAAGGCTTTAGTCGTGGATGGCCGGCAGCTTTGCAGACATCCAGGAGGGCAGATCTGCTAATGTTAGCACTCATCCCCGCCCCCTTCCTTTCATAACTTGTGATCGCAGAGCCATGAAAGTATGTGAGTCCCTCCCCCAGTGCAGACCAAATCCACCCAGCATATGACCTGCACTCCATGTCAGCCAGAGCAGGCAGCACCGACTTGCTGGGCCGGGGCGAGTAGACAGAGCGATGACCTTAACCAAACAGAGCTTCCACGGGCCCTTCCGCCCCCTTCTGAGGTGGCCATGACCGACCTGGACAACACCAGAGGGAAAGAGAAGGCTGTGCAGCAATCCGTGACCAGGACTGGGATGGTGGTACCAAAGAAGCGACCGACGGGAAGGCTGGTCATGCACAGCATGGCGATGTTCGGCAGGGAGTTCTGCTATGCTGTGGAGGCCGCCTTTGTCACACCGGTGCTGCTCAGTGTAGGGCTGCCCAAGAGCCTCTACAGCCTGGTGTGGCTCATCAGCCCGATCCTGGGCTTCATGCTGCAGCCCGTGGTAGGTTCAGCCAGTGATCACTGCAGCTGTAGCTGGGGCAGGAGGCGACCGTACATTCTGGGTCTGGGCATCATAATGCTGGTAGGCATGGCTTTGTACCTCAATGGGGACGAGATGATCTCAGGTGAGTGAGGGGAATGCGCTGTGCTGACAGACAAAACTCATCCCAGTGTTTTTGAATCGGAAAAAAAGGAGGGGTTCCTTTATTTCCCTGTAAAAATTGGGTGTTAACATTGGGTCGCACATTACTCGGCTGCACTGAAGGAGCTGAGGAGTACTGCAATTATGTTCAATCCTAATGCTGCATGTTATGTGCCCTTTACATAGTGTTCTGTAGTTTGTGCATGTGATTACAGTATTTTGTATGCTGATCTGCTTGCCTGATCGGTTCATGCAACTAAAGCACTGCTTAGGCCCAGAGAAGTTTTTAAGAACTAAAATCTACCTTATTAAGTTAAATGGTTAATGTTGTTTGTATGATGTAGTACAAATTGTAACAGAATATCTACTAGTCCCTATTTTAGATGGGTCAGCATTCAAATTTGTCTGTAGTTCATCTTTTAACGTAGCTTTAATTATTGCAGCACTTGCTTGACTCAGGAATGTGTTATGCTGGTGAATAATACAAATCACAACTCCTTGGAAACCCTGTTGCACCTGGAGTGTGCAAAATCAGATAGAAGTGACGTCCACAGATGCTGTTGTATTTCAGCTTGAGATCTAACTTCTCAAAGACTTGCTGGAAAGTCGTTGCTGTCATTGTGGCTTGTGTCTCCTTCCTGTGGCGAGGAGCGTGTTTTCACAGACTGGTTTATTCTCTGTTCCTGGATATCATTGCTGTTGTATATATCTGTATATATTCATTTACCCAGAAAGAGGTGTTAGCCAACTCTTGACTGTCTATAACAGTGGAAGGGTGGAACAAATGGAGTAAAATAAGTACTCCAAAATGCAAGTATTTTTGGCTACCAGAGCATGCAATGGAAGTGCATAGAGTAGAGAAAGGCTAGTGATGCTCTTATTGCGGAGCCTTGAGCTTGTGCTGACACGTTTCTGCTTGCGTATAAAAGTCAACCTAGCACAGCTCAGAGATACGCAAACTCAAAACATAGTTATCCTGCTTCTTAGATGTCATTCTGTTTTGACTGAGCTCTTGTGCGTAACAGCATTGTTTAGATTTGGAGGTTTCTGGAAAGGAAAATGGGGGTTTGCAAAACATGACACTATTGCTGTCAGAATGAGGTGTTTTTTTTTTTTTTTTCTTCTCCTTTTTGTAGCTTTCATCGATGGGAGAGACGAGCAGCAGATGTGGGCAATAGTCATTACCATGCTGGGAGTAGTGCTTTTTGATTTTGCAGCTGACTTTATTGATGGCCCTATCAAAGCATATTTATTTGATGTCTGCTCTCATCAGGATAAAGAGAAGGGTCTGCATTACCATGCCCTCTTTACAGGTACTCAGATCCTTTCTTTTCCTTCCTACTTTGAGGGAGGGGAAGGCAGTTGCATGGATTTTATAATCTCTGTGTGCTAATCTTGAATGAACTGATCATCTGATTCTGCGCTTCAGTCACGGGTCTTTTGTTGCTGGATTTTAACTACTCCAGAGCACAGCAACTTGTGATTGCTGCTACAAGAATTCTGCTGCAGAAGGCTGCAGGCATAAACATTTACAGTAACATAGCCATGGTTCAATTAAGAGCAATTAACTATTTTAAAAAAATGAAGTAGAGTTTATTCATTTTGTTCTGATTTTCTTCAAGTTTTTGATGAAGGAAAAAATAAGGATCTTGTTTCCTTGCCGTAGCACTTACAAATAAATATTTTTGACCCAGCACATGAAAGAGCAAGTGACCAGCAGTACGGCTGGTTTCTGTTCTTTGAAAGTGCTCCAACATATGCTGCCCTCCACTTTAGAAACAGAAGTTTTATGTAAAATCACTAACTTCCAGAAAATAAGACCAAGGAGTTCAGTCCAAAAACTCGCTTCATGTGATTGCCTTTAGACATTTGAAAAGTTGCTGAGTTACAGAAGGAAAGAGCTCACGTAGTGGAGAAGGCTTTGCCCTGTGTTTACAAAACACACAGGCAATGCACATAAGGCTGGGTACCTGTAATGTGACTTTGGAGGAACTTCCAGCTGTGTCTGAGAGCAGTCGCTGTGAAAGGACTAGACAAAAAACAGGCTGGATGAGAAGTCATGCAGTCTGTATTGATGCAGATTTTTGCGGCAACGGAGCTGTACCAAGAGCAGAAGCACATAGCTTCGGTGGTGCTTACCCCAGTTGAGAGGGAGGTGTGGTAGCTATTGGCAGCAGGCAGATTTTGGATATACGAAATAGCTGCATCCTGGAACCTGGGCACAGATTCTAAGAGAACCCTGAAGCCACATGGGAATGAAGTCAGTATGAGCCATTAGAAACTCACAGACAATATTTTAATCAATCACTAGTTTGGACAGAATGAGGAGCGAGTCTCTGAGTATATTACTGCCTTCAGCAGAACTCTTTACAATTTTTCCTACTAAAAAGTTTTGATTTCTATATTCAGAGCTACTGAACTGATTCATTTGTGTGGTGAGCTGTGAAAAGGGATGTAAGATAAATCACATTAAATAAGAGCGGAACAGATTTCTCCACATTATTTGGTCCAACACCTTGTCACTATATCAAGATCTTCTGTACCTAAACCCATCTGGATGGGTGGTTGCCGAGCTTGAGATTCTGCAGCCCTCGCAAGGCAGCCTGCTCCAGCATTTCACTGGCCTTGCTGTTAAACGGTTTTCCCTGAAATCTAATCTTAATATACATTTCCTATAGTTAAAATGTATTATTCCTTTTCTCTGTCCCTATTAAATACAGAAAGCATCCTTCCTTCCCCTTTTTAATTGCTTCTGTTTTATGTATTATTATCTTTCGCCTATTTGGTTCCTTCTTTTTACATTAACTATCCCCAAGACTTTGCTCTCCAATTTGTTTTTGCCATTTTTAAAGTTCAAACATGAAACTGGATAGCTTGCAGATATAAAACTGAGAAAAGTAGAAGAAAGACTGCACATACCCAACACCCAACACACAGACTGTGCATTCCAATATCGTGATTACTTTTTGTCAAAACAGTATGCAAAAAAGACCTCAAGCATCAAGCACTAACTGCTGTGCAAACATTTAGTGTAAGTTTTCTTCCAAAATATATTAACAGCTTAATTGTTTTTCATTAGAAAAGCAACGATACAGTCCCTGTCCAGTAGGACACAATGAAGGAGGGCTGTGATCAGACCCGAGGGAAATAAGTACAGAAAGTCCAGAGTGGAATGATAATGACGTGGTTTTTAGGCGAAGCATACGTGGGCTTGTTACCTCTGCTACTTTTTGTTGGACAGAATGGTTCTGCCATGCATTGTCTCCAGTTCTCCTAAGCAGAGGCGTAGAAATACTTCCACGTTCTTCAGATGCTTCTGTGCTGGGTCACTTCCATGTCCTGCAGAATCACCTGGTTAAAGGGGTGGTGGGACTGTACTAAGCTGCTTCCCCTGCCAAAGCTACGTGCTGGATGTAACAGTGTACACTTGTACCTTGTGCTTCTGAAACAGCTTGCACTCTCATCAAAAAGAAGGAATTGTAAAACAATGGACTGAATTCTTAATGGACTGAATTCTTCTTTTGTTAACTTTGAGACACAAGATAGAGTAAATGGTAAAATGAGAATGCTAAATTTTCTGAGATGGGGAAGCTCAATAAGAGGAATTTCACATTTATATTCGTTCCTTTTTGTTTTCCTTTCCTAGTGGAGAGGTACGTGGATTTTGGTGATTACAAAACAATGTTTTTTATTTAATTCCTTTCTTAAAAACAAACAAACAAGCAAAAACCATGGAAGCAATATCTCAGTTCAGATTCAGCTATATAAAGTACATTTTACAAAGTCTGAACTACAGATAGTCTTGATGTAATAGAAAAATTGTTTGTTCTATGAAGTTTTAAAAAACACATGTTCCAGTAGGGTTTTATTTTGTATTACTCACTGTTTCAAAGAAAAGACAGCTTCAAAGAAATGCTTCTGAATCATACAGAATATTGGCTGGCAAAGAGATGAAGGCCCATGTTGCTAAATATTTGCGTCTTTTTTGAGAGCTCCATCCATCAGAACTGAGGATATTTTTCAAGAGACATTTTGGTAACTGCTCATCTGTGTGAATAGCTCAGTGTTCCAATTTCTTGTGATTCTTCCCACATACAATGATATCTGAAGGGTGATTATTCAATTATTACTAGAGGGAATCACATGTTGAAGGTATTGTGTGCTGTTTATTTATTTTATGAATACCAGTAGATTTTTTCCCCCTTTTTTTCCCCATGTAGGCTTAGGAGGAGCCCTGGGTTACCTGACAGGTGCTGTGGATTGGGGTCAAACCATACTAGGATATTCCTTAGCATCGGAATTCCAGGTGATTTTCCTCTTGTCAGCCTTGGTTTTCCTAATCTGCCTTACTGTACACCTGCGCAGTATTCCTGAAGTCCCGCTCAGCTATAACAAAGAAGAGACAAAGTTCTTGTTGGAAGTGACTGATCCCAAAAAGTATAGCTCCATAGAGGAAATCAGGAATGGATACTTAACATGTACTGAAATAAATGCTGCAGCTAAAGCAAAGAAACACGCTGTTACATCACATACAGAGGTAAGTGCAGAGATGATTTTGTAGCCCATATCATTCCATCCTTGGTGACCAACAGCCTTTTAATTGCTGACTATTTGAAATATTCCCCTTTCACGCACACACTCAGAAAAAGAATCTTCCACCAGGATACAGCGTCAGTAGACAGTCTGCTTTCTTTTTTCTTTTGTTATTTCTAAAGTATTTCCAGCAAGAGGGGTGGAGACAGACTAGTCCTGATGCTTTGAACAGTTGGCAGGGATGAGGGAGAACCAGATTCAAGTTTCCACTCTTCGTAAGTTTCTTGTATCCTCCTCATCTGAAATTTGTCAAGGGGATATAATTTGTCCTTCAGTCCTGACAGAATTAACAACACATTGTGGACAGGAGCTACAAACCATTAATCTTTGGTATAAATGTGCAACTCCCACTGATGTCAACAGGCTTACATATTTAGTACGTATGAAGCGTTAGTTCCCTGGTCTGATAAACATTTCAGTTATGCTACTGCTCAGTATTTCATTGAGGATTCGTTGATGATGCTGATTTGTTTGAAATTGCTACTTAAACAACAGTGCGACGTCACTTCAGGGTTTTAGTTTTATTTTGAAGTGATGGTGTAGCTGTGCCTTTGGTGGAACTTTTAGGTGGGAGAGAATAGTGTGTACTTGCAAGTAATCACTGGTATTTTGGTCCTGCTGAGTTCTTATGAGTGATAGCTTCAGTCTAAGGAAGCTGAGAAAAGGTGAACCTACCTGAAAAATATCTGGGAAGCAAATTTATAGAGTAGTCTTAGGAACAGGTAGTGGTTTTCACTGTTTTGTTGATGACTTTTAATGTAGGAATCCTCACCGCACTTTCATGGTATCCTAGGTAAGCAAAAGTTAATATATATGTTTGGTTACTAGCATGGCAGTAAGTAGTGAAACAGTTGCCTGTTGTTTTAATTTCACTTCTGATCTCTTGGCATTATGTGTATATATCCCCGATACAATTCTTGGGAAATCAGCTAAAAATTAATGAGAACACCCAGATGATTTTAAGTTAGAAACATAAATTCATGTTTAACCTGCCAATATAATGGATTTATAATCTTTTACTGTTTATCATTTGTATTCTAACAGCACTTGGTACTCCCAACCCAGATAAGAATATTATTACAGCAGACACCACACAAAGCTATGATAAAAGATGAACACTGCTGGGTGAGGATGCCAGACACACGGTGAGGGACTGGCAGCAAAGCAGCAGTGTGCTGGGAGAATATGGCAAGCACACTGCAGTGTTCTCCCTGTTTCCCCACCGCAGGCCAACTTGAGCAGACAGCATCCTTCACCAGCACTGTTACCTCTGAGCATCCTCCAAATCGTCAGAGGTGATCTGTGTCATTGACTGGCCAATGCAGACTCCAAAAGAAAGGAAGGGCAATGAAGAAGAGAGGGGGCTGGGGTAGCCTCTTGCTTGGCAAAAAATAATTCCAGTGTACCAGTAGCATCTGACACCCGAGGAAAAGTTCTGTCATGCACTGCAGGCCAGCTTCTGCTATTGCCCTCCTTTCTAGGATTTTGGCTGGACAGCCCATCAGAGGCTCACTGTGCTTTGATCTGTCTCATGTTCCTTTGATGTGCCCGGGCTTGTATAAATTCTAGACACTCTCACTACCGCAGTGGTCTGTCTCCTGTGGCACATGTTTTCTGAGTTCATTCATTACTGTAATTGCTCCCTTGAAGAGATGGTTTGGCTTCCTGTTTTTCTGTGCCTCTTTTTTCACCGCAGGCATCACAGGCCTAAATTTCTTCTAAATTAAGGGCTATGCTCTTACATACTAATAGCATCCATGGTTATTAACGAGATTTCACCTGTACAGTATGAACAGAAATCCAAAGTTGTTCTACTCTTGTTCTTTATTTTGGTGCCAAATTACTCAGGATCTATGGCCATAAAACCTGTCATATGAATTCCTCGCTATCCTTATGAATCAGCCTTGAGTTGTAGCGATTTTGTAGAAAAAAATGATTAGGTATTGTGAGATTTTAAAGGATTGTGCATTGGAGGGCATTAAATATATTTATCAAACATTTCTGTTTCCATTTCTACTCTTTAAAATATCTAAATAGAAAGAAAGCATGTCTAACTGTCAAATTATTATTTGTAATTACTGTCCCTTGAAGTTCCCTGACCGTATCTTAATGCTTTGATTAGAAATCCTATTTTGAAGAACTTTGTGGAAGAGTTGAACAAATTGTATAAGCTAAGTCAAACAATAGCAATTATCATTGAAATAATGCTAATGAGTTAATGTGGAACTGTCTTTTTTTTTTTGTATGTGTAATTGTAGTTGAATAGAATGATTACTGTGTTTAAAATGCAGTTAAAAGAGACAGTGATGCTGAGAGAAATTCCAAGGGATTTAGACAATATGCAGTTCAAGGTAAAAGTCGACGACTTGAATTTTGACATTCCTATGAGGATTAAAAACCTCACACTGGAGCAATGTATTTTCCAACTTTATATGTGGTGATTGTTCATGGAGCAGCTTGCCTCATAACCTAGTTCAAAGGAAAGCAGAATTGTGAAAAGTAGCCAGAATATTAAAGGAAGGAAAAAATGTTATCAGCTAACAGCAAATTGAAGACACAATTCAGCTTTCCAGCAACGAACTTAACACTAAAGTTCATCCCCATTTAGTGGCCATACAGCTTTTCTCACCACCTCTCCACTGTTGCCACCAAATATTCCTAGAGAAAATTGGAAGTGTTCCATAGTGCACGGAATAATATAAAAAATAACATTTGTTTTTCTCTGAAAGCAAAGAACCATGCAGGACCTTTTAAGTAGTAAGGACTCTGTGTTGCAAATGCCTGACATCAAGCACACCTGAAGTACTGAAAAAATCAAGTGATAGAGGTGATCTGATGACTGTGACTGAAAACAAAAACAAAAAAAACGAGATACTTTTTGGGCACAGGGCTCAGACAAGGAGGAGGGAGATAAGGTGGGGCATTGAAGGTGGTGAGAAATGTTGTTTTTGCCTGTCAGTGAGATTTGTTAACCCATGCCTATAATGTTTTTGATGTTGTATTGAGTTGCTTTGCCCATGAGATGGGGGCGTTCAGGTGCTGGAGCTTACATTATCTGGACAGTAGGGTTTTGTGTGGTGCTGCATCTCCTGTTATGTATCACAGCCTCTTCCTGCCTCTTGAGGGGGAAGATGTAGTGGAAATTTTGTAGTAATTATACACCAGAAAAGGTTAAGTTTTCTAGGGAACATAGGACATAGAAAGAGGAATGGGAACAAAGTCTCAGAACTGCAGTACTCCACAACCGATATACTTTAATTCTGAGGAGATATTTTTGGGTTTCATAGTTTTCTATGGCAGCTTTAAATCTGCAATGGAAAGCTGATTGTCTCCAGGAAAGAATTATTTTTGTATTTCTTTTCTTTTGCTTTTTGAACCCCTGCTGAATGTGTTTTGGCAGAAAATTTTCACTTGGTTCTAGTGGTAAACAACAATTCTACTGCCTGCAACAACAAGCAATGTTGCTACATCCTTACTGATGTACCCCAGCTCCCCAAGTCTCTGTGATCTTTCAGATGACTTTACTATGCAATGGCTCTACAAATTATAGTGAAGGACATTCAGTACCCAAGCAACCCATCCTAGCAATAACAAATAAAACACTTTGGAAGTTTAGCAACGAAAAGATACTGAGGCCATCTCCGTTTGCCGTCAGCTATTTTATTAGCCTTCAGGGCAATAATACAGTATTATTGTTAAATACTTGCTTTTAGACTCAAAGGCGGATGACCCTTAAATCACTCTTGAAGACGCTTTTCAGCATGCCATCCCACTATCGCTATCTGTGTGTGAGCCACCTCTTTGGATGGATGGCTTTCCTGTCCAACATGCTCTTCTTCACGGATTTCATGGGACAGGTAAAAGTGTAAAATCCTCTTGCTTTTCCTCCCTCGTAGCATCTCCTCCTCCACCAAAAAGAAATGAGATATTGTTACAAATCTGAAGAAATGTCAGTGACTCCCATCCAGTATGCTATGTTTCCTTGCCTTTTTTTTGTCTCTGTAGGTGAGAGGGAGTTTTGGTTTCCTGCAGTGTATATGAACACCTAAAAGAAAAATTTTTGCTTGACTGGATAAGGGACTGAATAAGAGAATGACTGATTGGAAAAATGTATGTGTGGCATGAAAGAAAAAAAAAAGTAATTGTAGATAAATTAGGGAAAGAGATGCTAAAGCAGGAAAGCAGAAGCAGAGAGAGAAGGAGAGTGGGAAATGGGACACCCGAAGGAAAAAGGGCAAATGAGTGGACAGTCCAGGAAAAAATTGAGGATAAGAAATGAGGACAAAGCTGGTACGTGAGAGTCTGGGAGAAATGAGTGTGAAATCTGAAGAACTGCGAATGGATGATGGGAGCACTGCCTGAAAGATTTCTTGGGTGCTAATCATCACCCCTGCAAGGGATGGGGCCCTGTCTTGGGTCCCATGTTCTCGTAAGCAGGAGGTATTGTATACATGCAACGCATCCTTGTCTTCTGTGATCTCTATGGTCTCTTTCAGGTTGTATACCGAGGTAGTCCTTATGCACCTCATAACTCCACGCTTTACCTTACCTACAGAAGAGGCGTAGAGGTTGGATGCTGGGGGCTGTGTATCAATGCGATTTCGTCCTCAGTCTATTCTTGTAAGTATCCAGGAATGTACTCCAACACTGTTTTAAATCAGTGTTTATACTGCTTGCAGTTTGCCATTGTTTAAAAAAATAAAGTGATGCCAAATTTTTTTTTTCACGAAAACTTTAAGAAATTTTACATTCTCAGCAGTGTTATAAATCTGTATCTTGACATGAGCAGTTCCTGTCTGGACCATGTGATGAGGGGTCACTTTGAGAGGAAGGCATTGTTCTGCATGTGAACTGACCCTAAACAATGAATATCATCCTAAAGTTAAATGCCAGAGTAAAATCGAAGCTGTGGTTATCATTCTGAGATGCTCTTTCACCTAGCAGACCTATAGCATTAGGTTTTCAAAGGTCACTCTGAGGGTCTCTCCCCATCTGCATTTCTCACAAAATGACCTTTTCACAATACAGTAGAAGTTCTTGCCAAAAACATGAACCTTGCTCTCCAAAATTATGTGTAAATATGCTAGCACAGTTTCCCAAATAAATCTCACCATAGCTCTTACCCAGGATTTAAAAACTACTTGCTATCCAAAATCTCAAATTAGGAGTATTTTGGGAGTTGAAGTGAGCACCTAAAAGGATCTTCCTCCTTTGGAGCTTAATTATAGGCATTTATGTAGCACCTCTTTCAGCTCAGACAGGGGCTGATGCCAAATGTTCCTGTTGTAATCAAACAGCAGAAATGTCTGAGGTTGTCAATGGGGCAGTTCTTCCAGAATGGCTGTTAACTACTTCTTCTCAGAGCTTGGTTATGTCTGAATAAAAGTACCCCAGAGAGAGTTAGCAGAAAGAAGTTTCTGCAGCAAGTTTATAACCGCAGTAATTTGAGGCAACTTCCAAAATCAATAACTTTGTCCTTCGTTTCATCTTACGAAATAAAACTCCTTAAAGGAATTCCCCAATGAAATGTGACTTATTCTGTTCTAGTCTCAGCAGCATTTTTTGTTTCTTTCCACAGACCTGCAGAAAATCCTTCAGCAATACATAGGATTAAAGGGACTTTATTTCATTGGATACCTACTTTTTGGATTAGGTACTGGATTAATTGGCTTGTTTCCCAATGTCTATTCCACTCTGGCTCTGTGTTCCCTCTTTGGTGTCATGTCCAGCACGCTGTACACAGTGCCATTCCAACTCATTGCAGAGTATCACAGAGAAGAAGAGGTAAGTTCAATATCAAAAGAAGAGTAAATTTATATCTGGCTGCATCTGTTTAGTGTATTTTGGTAGAACATTGGATAGAACTGGCAAATGGGTTTTAATTGTAATTTCAAACTATTTATGGTGACACATGTTATGAACAGAAAGTTTCTGACATAAAGACGTTCAAGACTTTATTAAACAACACTAATATTATTAGCTGTCATGTAGCTACATGACATCTCTCAGCTAAGGTCCCAGCCCCAGGCTCTCCAAACAGAGTCCTGCATTGAGACAAATAATTATTTATCATCCCAGCTGAAACAAAGCCAATCGCAGTACATGTTCAGGCAGGAAGAGGATAACAGGGCTCCAATTTGTGTTGCTTTCGAGGGCTGCCTTCCTGAGAATCAAATCTAAACCGCTGCTCTGTGCACCATTGATCTCTCGGCTGTGTGTATGTGCCCTTGTTTCTAAGTGCAAGGGGCTCAGGCTGAGCAGCTGCCAAACTCAAATTACTTCAGGGAAGCCTAGCCTGTTCATATTAGCTGAGGAGCTGACTTCTGAGGCCCTAAAGTTAATAACCAGGTTGTAAAAGCTGTCAGAAGTTTCAGTTAACTGCAAAGTGTTACAAAAAACTGTTAGCTGATAAAGATATGCAATTCAAGTACGAACAGCTTTATGTAGTTCAGTAATAAATTATATTCCACACTCTCGTTCTCCCTCTAAATGTCTAGGGTTGTTTTTTGGTCTTCCACAGCATGAAATCCTGTTTCCAAAGGAAATCTGGAAAAGCCTGCATTTCTTCTATCATGTTACTGGACACAGCAAGATCTTAATGTCTTGTAAAGAGTTTAGCTCTTTAATGGAAAAGTTCTCTCAACTTAGTAAGAGAGCTGGAAACAAGAAGGATTAAGGAGAATTGGGAGGACTTAGGAAAAGCTCTCATTATGTCCAGTGACATTCGAAGAAATTAATAAAGAAAGTGTTGAACAGTTGAAACACAACAAAAAATATACTTGAGACCAGCACAGGATGAGATTAAGTCCATGAGAACATGTCCTACAGTTCTGTATGACTTCTAAGCATCGTCATCTGAATGATGAGTACAAGAAAACCCTTAATTACTCTGTTGAATCCTAGGAGGATGTTTCAAGGTGGTTAAATATTTCATAGATCCAATTCATAATTTTTCAGTTAATTTCTCTGTTTCTTCCAACAGAGAACAATTACAATGCAGAATTTCAGAGGGATTTAACAAAAGACAGGGTCTGAACCCAGTTTAGGGTAGGATCACAACCCTAATCTTAGGCCAGCCAGCTCAGAGAGAGGGAGTAAAGTAATTATAAGTAAATTATAGCCCATCTCTGACTCAGACTTGTTCCAAGACAGAAGTGAAATAGAATATGCTGAGTGTGAATGGACTTTGTATTTAATAGGCTAATAGCTTCAAATGTGACTTGTGAGAGAGCTGATTGTTTTTTGTTTGGTGTATGGTACTTGTTATGCCAGATATTAAATGATAATTCTATGTAAGATCTGACATTAACAGAATTAACATCACCTTCTGACATTAACAAAACCTTCTATAATAGGAAAAAAATAAATAAAGAGGAAACATCAAGTGCAAGATTGTGTTCATTCACACATTCATATTATTGTGGTCAGAACTACTGGCACATAGGAACCCTGGGCAGAGCACAGCAAAACAGATGTAATTCCAAAGAAATTGTGTCTAAAATTGAAAATACTTCAGAGGAAAGGTCTGCATTATTCCAGAACAAAGAACAGACATTTTGCCTCAGTATGCAGTCTACCAAAATCATGTGCTGGTTTTTAAAATGCTGCCCTTTCAATTCCTGTTCCATGCTGCTGTTCCCTGGGCTCCAAATTGAATTTCATCTACGGGATTAGGAAGACACTGTTTGCCTCCAGTAATTTCGAGCTTTGGGTGGTAACAGCTCAAAAACAATATAACAGGTCTTGAAAAAAGCATCCTAGTCACAATCAAGAGCATTTGGATAGAGACCAGCTCAGCTAGCACACAGCACAAACCCTCTGTGTGTTACAAAGCAACTATCTCCATTCAACTGCAAGAACAATAAATGTGTAAACTTTTATGTAATTTTCCAGTGAAACAGAACAGTTGGCACATTGCCTGTGATCATGTGCAGTTCAGTTTTGAAGGTCTCCAATGGTGGAAGCTCTACAACCTCTCTGGACAGCCTGTTCCAGTGTTCAGCCAACCTCGCATGGTGCTTGTATATGAGATGCCCATATACAATAAAACCTTTTCCTCTGCTATGTATGTCATTTGAATGTCGCAGCTGATAATGGCCTTCTGTAATGTAGAAGAATCCTAGTCTGTACATTCATTCTCAGACATTTTTTTTTTCAGCAATAAAAGCATTACAGTTAGATTTTAATACTGAACTCCTTTATGTGCTTTGAGGCATGACTTCAGAGCACAGAGCTCCATTACAACAAATTATGATCTGTCTGTGTGTGGGACATACTATGTCTCAATATTTCCCCCGAGGCTCTCCTTATGGTTGGACATGATGATCTCTGGAAGGTCTCTTCCATTCCTTTTCCATTCCGTCATTCCTAGATGATTGTATGATTCAGCCATGTGAGAACTGTAGCAAAAATATCCTTGACGGGGTGTCCTGTACAGTGAATTTTTCTCCTTATGTTAGTTTGCCAGAGCTCAAGTAGACCTGAACTTCAAGGAAAGGGTTGGTTTCGCTGATCATTCCTCAATTCCTTCCTTGAGAGAAGGGGTAGAGGGAAAAGTTGCAGGTGGGAGAAATGAGACAATTTGGAAAACTTATTATCACTTGGAAAATCTGTTTTAATTTTGTAACCTCTGTGGGACAGGCAGAGGAAAATGGAAAGGAAGAGGAGAGCTGTTGGCTTGTTTTGCTGCACCTGGATGTAATGACAGTGCATCATCGGCTGAGAGGTGCAAGTTACCAGCAGTGTCTAAGTTCCCTTCCCTGAATCTTGTTTTTTGCTTATTTGCAGGTCCAGAATTTGCAGGAGGACAAACAAGACACAGATCACAGGCGAGGGAAGGGCATCGACTGCGCTGCTCTCACTTGCATGGTCCAGCTGGCCCAGATCATCCTTGGCGTGGGCCTGGGGCTCTTGGTTAGTGTTGCCGGCAGTGTGGTCACTGTGATTTCTGCATCGATGGTGGCACTGATCGGCTGCTGCTTTGTTGCTTTTTGTGTTCGATATGTGGGGTAGGACTGCGTGAAGCAAGTGGAAGAAATTCCCCCAGGGGAATGTTTTCTTTCTGGGTCAGTAGCACTGGTGCTCTTGCCATGCTGATACTACTGGTACACCCTCCTCTCTTACCTGCTTGGAGCAGTTGCAATTCCAGAGCATCTGCAAAGTGAAGACTTGATAAAACTGGTTGCCTCAAGCCTCAGATTGAAAGTCTCTTTTTTTTTGGCTACTTTACTGCTTCCTTCCTGTTGACCTCAGTGTATTAACACACCGTATTGTATGTGAAGACATGCCTGCTAGTGGTGTCTTGATGCCCTGCTTGAGGAGCCATGAAACTCATTATCAATTTGTGGAAGTAGATGAAGTATATGGTAAATTGAAGAAGTAATAAAAATGGACAGAGTTGGGATGAAAGTTGTTACTTATCTTGTTTTACAAGCATCTTAAGTTCGGAGTTATTCTCCTTGGTAGTCAAAAGCTGCAGAAACATCAAACAGTTGTCATAAGCCATAGTGCTATTATGTCATGATTAGCAGGTTCATTAAATGGTATATTAACCTCCCGGCTATCATAAAAGCAGATTTGGGTATGGAAGGTGATTGGAGTGTAAAAAATGTTGAAGCTTATTGTTTAAAAGCATAATAGTAAAGCAATTATTTTATACTGGATCCTGCTGCTTGTGTACAAATGAAATGAAAGTACTGGCTGACTTTGCTATGAAAGTTTGGCTAAGGCTACTCTGCAAATCCATTTTTAGGCACCTAAACAATTGATCTACAGGAAACGTGCAATTTCTTAATTCTTAAAAGTCTGTCCTCTTGACTTTGATACTATAATTGAAAAAAATAAACTTAGCCAAAATAAGAATTGTATTCATGGTGGTAAGCCAGTCAAACCTTGGCATTGGAAATAACAGTATTTACCTTAATGTAGTATCTGTTTTCTCTGTTTACCTGCATATGTCTAGCCTTGAGTGAAATGGTTTTTGTTCTTTACAGAATGCTCTAAGTCAATTCAGTTCTGAAAAGGTTGTCATGAATTATTGTACAGATGTTCCTCTAAACTCTACAGTGAATCCTGCAGTCCAGATATTTGTATTTAATAGAGTATGGAGTTTGATTCCTATTTTTATTATATTGCCAGAGTTTCAAAGGCCCTTTGTTTGTGAAAGTGATATGCTGTATTTATGCTGTGCTTCCTCGATTCTGGAGATTGTCATTTGTTATGTTACATGCTAAGCACCACAAAGCCATCTACTAATGCAATATTTTTAATGAATGGGGATACAGAGAAAGACTGCTGTCAAGTATGTTTTTATATACATGTTGCACATGTACAGTCTCGACTGTTCAGCAAGCTAGCTGTTGAGCTCGTCATCTCTTGGAGTAGCTCCACACAGTGTGAACTGACACCAACACATGCAAGTCATTGGATTTGAGCATGAGGAGCCCCTGCACAGGTGCACCAGCTTCAGCTTTGTTTTTAAGAGTGTGGCAAGTCATTTATTCTCATAGGAAAAAAAAAAAAATTCCCTTATATGAGCTCATTAATTATACCAAGCCTGTGAAGGCCTCAGCTGCCTTTTTGTGTCTGTGTCACCTCTGGAGGCCCCAAATGGGGCTCAGTTTCTGGCAGACTTTACCTTTCTCCACAGCTCCTTCATCCTGCCTTGTGAAAAATACAAGTTTTATGGCTTCTTCCATTTTGTGACTCTTCATTAGTCCCTCTCCCGTTATACTCAAGGAAGAGAAGAGCTTGCAAGAATAACACCCTGGACTGCGCTTGAAATACTTTGTAGGTGCCGGGATGGCTGGAGAACAAGGGCCTCACCCAGGACAAAGAGAAGGCCAGAAAATGAAGGATTGTTATCTTCTCAGTTCACTTATTGCCATCATTAACTTGCATTGATGCAGCATCTTGCAGGAGGAGGAATTTTTAACAGAAGAGCAAGGCTTCTGTGGAGCCATAAAAATAAGGAAAGGGGGAGGTGATTTGGTTCTGTAGGACAAGAAGACTTAAAGCACTATGTAGACCACCTGTGCTCCAGGAGCTGAGAATGGGTTAACTACGTAAAGCTCTAATTCCAGTGTGAGGATGGGAAAGGAAATTTGCAACATTTACTTCTGTTTTTGTTAACATTTTCTTTGAGGTTTAATACTGTCAGAACATTAAAAGTTGAATAGTCAGTGCTATCTCTGCTCTCTTACACAAAGAGAAAGCTGGCATTGATTCAGGCCCACAGAGTGATGGTAGGTCTGTAGCAACATAGGAATTGTGAACCTGAAAAGAGAAGGGAGATATAACTATCTTAAACATCAAAGCTTTTATTTACAAGTCTGTTCAGAGAAAAATGTTTCAGGCACTCACATCATCTTTCTCATTATCTTTCCTTTTTCAAATGAGTTGTGTTCGATAGAACACACAACAGAATAGATTCAGCTTTTCTTTGACAATCTTCCCATAAAAGCATCCTATATTTGCTTCTAATACTTAAAAGTAACGTCCAACTTAATGTGTCTTTGTCACAAGCAAGCAAAAAAATAAGTACAATTTGGAAAACTGTTTAAAACAGAAGTATGATGGTGCTTATTCTGAAGCAAAAATATATATATTTCAGGTGTCACTGAAAACAGTCAAAAATGTTGATTCATGACAGGAGAGGAAAAAGTATTTTTTTCAGCTATTGAGTTATGTTACAGGCACTGAAGAACCACACTAGTGCTGCTAATTTAAGAAGTTCCACCTTTTCTGTCTTTCTACATGAGTTCAGGACTTCATTTGAGTTATCAGTATGATCAGTTTCTATATTTAGTATCAGCTTTTATTGCAATGATGTGAGTTTGAAAGTTAGAAGGACCCTGGGTCTGACCTTTCACATCTAGTTTTGCTTCCATATACATAAAATCACATAAATATCTATGTTGTGTCTCGGCAAACGATACGTCTAGATGAAGATGCAGATGTTTTGCAATAACCAGCCTTCCAGCTCTCCCACTTTAACAGAGCTAGGCATGGCAGAATGAAAGGAGGCAGGAAACAAGCCTGCTGCCTTATATTCCTGACACTTTCCTTTTTCTTTCTCTTACAAGTGCTTGTCATTTTCTTCCATTTAATAAACTGGCCTGTCATGTAAGTAAAGTGTTTTAAGAAGCTTTGATTCTCTTGTTTAGAGTACTTGCAGTATTAGTAATGTCACAGTTGCTCCCACACGCGCACAATTTTCATTCTTTCACAGAGATTTCAAAAGATTTCTTTGACTTCCAAACAAGCAAACAAGGTGTTCGTGGGAGACACTTTTCTTCAAGATAAATTAGACATCTCAGGATGAGTCACAAAAGCCTTTCCCTTGATACAATTCAGTTTTAGCATCGGTGCCTGCAAATCACCAGTCCCTGCAGTATGCCAAAGACAGGGAGATGGTGATGTAAACAGGAGATGTGTTGATGCTGAAATTTGATACTTTTAGAGTGTAACAGAGTTGCTTCGTGAAGGAAAAGGGTGGAGGTATCTGCAGTAAAATGTTTTCACATTATTTTTGACGTGATAAAGCTGTACAAAAATTACCTACAAAACTTTTCCCTTTAAGTCTCCAGCATTCATTTCTCATTCCCTAGCTGCTCTTCTTTGTTTATTTAAACAGCAAATGTTTGGGACCAGTCATGCAAAACTAAACTCTGAAAAAGTTTTCTGAATTCTGTTGTCTTCTATGTTGTATTCAGTTTCATACGTGCTCGTTTAGTTTACTCATGTTGTATTAATTCGTTGTATCTCCTGAAGTTGCTTTATTTTTCTGGAAAATGAATTTATCTCTCCACGTATTACTATTTTACCTGTGTATTAAAAGTAACGGCTTCACATCTTGCAGGTCCATCAAACCAGAGAATACTGCCTCGTGTTGCTATAGGTAACTACTTGCAGTAGTTGGAAAACAAAATGTCGTGCTCTCCACTCTGGAGGGTGCAGTAGGCTGAGATAAATTTACCAGAGACCAAGAATGCTCCAAGGGAAAGAGGGAATGGGGCTGCTGCCTTCCTAAGAACAGAGCACTTCTTTCCTTCCCAAAGGCTGTGTGCTTGTTTGCCCCCCAGTGTTCAATGGCTTTATAGCACTTCTCTAAGGCATGGGAGTTGCTTTCCCTATTGCTTTCTAACCCAACGCCTGTCCCTCTCTATTTTGTCTTATTCTGAAGTTTCCTTATAGGGATGTCCTGCTGCAGCTCATTTCTCCCTTGTGTGTCTACAACAAATGAAAGTTTGCTTGCTACGAGCTGTAACACTGCATAACACTGACGAAGACACATCCATACGGACACCTGGCGGTCAGAGGCCACCCAGGGCATGTCTAGCATCCAACTCATGCTAGAATTTGGCCTTAGAAACCTTCAGTGCTAATGCCAAGAGTCGGATCAGTAGCACAGCTGTCCCCTGCTTGGCTGGCAGGCCGGTTTGTATTGCACTGGTTCCCAGCAGCCGAGGTGTGTTGGGTGGTGGGAAGAGTGGTCACAGCAAACAGACAGGACAAGAGGCAGCATTCCTTGGCACCTCTGTTCTCAGGGCTCCTCTGCTCAGTAGGTGCAAAGTGTGGGGTCTAAGGAGTGGCAGGGAAAAGGAAAAGGTTCTGGCAGTGATGCGTTTTATTAGAGGCTGGGATCACTAGCCTGGAGTTGTGTGGCTGGCAGATCACGATATAAGTGCAAATGTATCCCAGTGTATCCCAGATGATTCCTTTTGTTTTTCAACGTTGACCTGATTTTTTCTTTTTTTGGTGCAAAAAATACTATTTTGCAATACAATTTGCAAGCTATCAGATTCCAGAGACTGTAAGGGCTGAAGTAATTCGTTCTTAAATAAGTGCTGAAATTCTAACATCCCATTTGCTGAGCCTTTAAGAAACATATCCCAAATATTGTTAGATTGCCATAACATTGCAAAACTTGGCAATAAAACAGTTGTTAAAACTATGGTTATCTCTGAGAGAGGGAGAGAGAGATGGCATCTTATCAAAATATGTTGTTCTTTTATGAACAGCATGCCTATAAATTCCTTTTGTACTATTTAATTTGCAATTACATTATATCAAGTGTACTCAGAATCCAAGATTTCAGTTGTTGTGGTTAAACCCAGCAAGCAGCTCAGCACCACACAGACATTTGCTCACTCCTCCCCTCTCCTGCCATGGGATGGAGAGAGATTTGGAAATAAAAGGTAAAACACATGGGTTGAGATAAAGATGGTTTAATAGGACAGAAAATGAACGAAAAATAAAAAGAACAACAATTATTATAATTATATATATATATATATATACACAGAACAAGTGATGCACAACGCAACTGCTCACCAACAGATGCCCAGGCAGCCCCTGAGCAGCAGCAGCCTCCCAGCCCACTCCCCCCAGTTTTATTGTTCAGCACAGCACCACAGGGTGTGGGACACCCCTTTGGCCAGCCCGACCCAGCTGTCCTGGCTCTGTCCCTTCCCAGCTCTTGGTGTACCCCCAGCCCCTTGCTGGCAGGGCAGCACCTGCTGTGGCTGAGAGTCCTCGACTCTGCCACAAGAGTTAAATGCACTTGACTTCACCTGGATCTTTGGATAACTGGTCGTGTCCGGGTCATCATAAATCACCTCCAGCGCAGCTAATTTCCTCAGGTATTGAATACCCCCTTCCACGGTAGTCCACTTGCCTGGGTGACATGAAGCATCTTCCCTGAAGGGATACCTTTCCTCTACATCTCACAGAAGTCACTGCCAGAGGTTGAAGGCTTGCCCCTTTTCCCATCGCTTTGTCAATACCCCCTTACTAGAGAGGGATCCCAGCTGCTTGGCTTCCTCTAATTGCAGGCTACTGGCCCTGTTATCCCAGCATGTGAACAGCCAGGTGACAACGTGCCCACCTGGATGATGGCTGGAATCTTTTTGTGTGCCTCACAGCTCACTCAGTGACAGGGATCAGGGGGTACTGCCTCGTTCATCACTTCTGCCTCTTCCTCCCAGTTCTTGTGATAGCCCTACTTCGGAGTAGCCAATCTCACCCCATCCTTTCTCCTTTCCCTTCTTGTTAGAAGTCTTTTCCCTTACTAGATGAGCCAGTTTTCACATCCAGTGTTTCTTCTTCACTGTAGGGATGGCTGATACCAGCACGAATTGGTTCTCTGGTTCAGCTGCAGGGCCTGTTGTGGGGCTGGATGTGCCACAGAGCCTGCCAGGGGAACTGGATTAGCTGCAGTGCCTGCTGCGGGAGCTGGATCAGATCCAGAGGCATTTTCTTCCTCTTGAGGGTGCTGAGTACTATTGAATAGTGCACTTTGATAGGTGCAGGCCAGACCCCAACACAGTGCGGCGAGCTGTAAATCTCTGGCATTGCCAGGACAGGGGCACACCTTTTTAAAAAATACTATCAGGTTTTTAAGATTAAGTTCAGGGGTGAGTTCCAAAACCATCAGAGGTGAACACCATGGTAGATACCTGCCCACATCCTCCCACACACCTCACCACCGCAGCCACCCTGCCTCAGGGCACGTCCCTGGGTGGAATTCTTTAGAAGTGGTTTGAACTTAGACAAATCTGGAAACACACGTAGGAGATATAGCAGCAGGATCATGCTAGTTTGAACATCCCAGGAATATTCAAAAATTTCAAGAACTATTGTAACTCGCTTGGAGGAGAAGAGGTAAACAGCGTGCTTATTAATAGTTGCCATGAGAAGGTTCCTGCAGTGTAAGGATGATAGCAATACTGAGTACAAATACCAGATTAAGTTCACGGTGGGTGTAACATGAGTGTGTGCTGTACACAGACAAACAACCCCGAGAGCAAATAACACTGTGAATGAATAAATCAACATTGTGACCAGAAGCTATTAAACTATTATCATGCTTACAACCAATTTGTTTTAACATGCTCTGGCCAGATCTGTCACTATCCCAGACCTTCATGCCCCACATTGGGCACCAAAGGAGCTGTTGTTAACCTGGCAGGCAGCGCAGCACCGCACAGCCGTTCACTCACTGCCCCCCAGTGGGATGGGGGAGAAATTTGGGAAAAAAGGTAAAATTCGTAGGTTGAGATAAAAGACAGTTTAAAGCACAGAATAGGAAGGGATACTAACAATAACCACAAATACATACACAAAACAAGTGATGTATGATACAATTGCTCACCACCTGCTGACTGATGCCCAGCCTGCCCTCAAGCAGTGGCCATGCTCCCCTGGACAAACCCCCCACACTTTATTGTTCAGCACAATGCCATCTGGTACAGGACATCCCTTTGGCCAGCCTGGGCCAGCTGTCCTGACCCTGTCCCCTCCCAGCTCCTGGTGCACCCCCAGCCTCCTCGCTGGCAGGGCTGTAACAGAAGCTGAAATGTCCTTGTCTTAGTGCAAGCACTACTCTTCAACAACTAAAACATCGGTGTGTTATCAGCATTATTCTTATCCTAAACCCAAATCATGACAACATACCAGCCACTATAAAGAAAATTAACTCCATCTCAGGTGAAACCAGGACATCAGTCTACATCTCTGAAAATGTAACCCCAAACTTGAAATTCAAAGTAGATTCATGATTCTTTTCATTATTTATGATCAACTGTACAGGTTCAGCACTTATTTAATATCATTAGTATGTCCTGAGAGCTGTAGGATCCCTGCTACCTGTGGTTCAGGAGTTCCTAGGTAGCTCTCTGCCCACATAACTGCATCACTGGATATGATCTGGAGCTCAGTAGGCGATGTCTTGATGAAAAAAAATGTAAGTTATATTTCCTTTGAACCCTTAGAGCTCTTTCAGTAGAAATAAAAAGAACAACAAAAACAGCTTTGAAGTTTAAGTGTTTATTACCATAAATATAGAATAGAAGATTTGAAATATATAACAGGAGGTGATTTGAGGACATAAACTGGATTTTTTAGAGTTTTTTCAGAATAAATATCAAGCAATACAAACATATGTTGATTCCATTGTATCAGAACAAAGATGTATTCACAGCAATTCATCTGCCATTGTAGAATCACACAGAATCACAGAATGGTTGGGGTTGCCTCTGGAGATCACTCAGTCTAATGACACTGCTGAGTGCAGAGTCAGCTAAAGCAGGCTGGTCAGGACTATGTCTGGTCCGATTCTGAACATCTCCAAAGACGGAGACTCCACAGCCTCTGGGCACCTGTCCAGGTGCTTGGCCACACCATAAAATAGCTCTTTCCTACATGTAAAAAAAAAAAAAATTGACTGAATTTCAGTTTGTGTCTATCTCCTCTTGTCTGTTTCTGTCCTCTTTGCCGTAATCCCCTGACCTAGCAAGAATTTACACACGTTAAGACCTCCCTGAGCATTCTCAGCTCCAGCCTAAACAACCCCAGATCTCTCAGCCTCTCCTTGCATGTCAGATGCTCCAAGCCCTTAGTCACCTTCACAGTCCATCACTGGCATCCCTCCAATGAGTGCCTATCTCTCTTGCACTGGGAGCCCAGAACTGGACCCAGCACTTCAGATGTCGCCTCACCAGTGCTGAGCAGAGGGGAAGGATCTTCTCCCTTGACCTGCTGGTGATGCCCTGCCTCATGCAGCCTAGAATGCTGTTGGTCTTCTTTGCTGCAAGACCACTTTGCTGGCTCGTATTTAACTTGTCCACCCATCAGGTTCCATAGGTCCTTTTCTGTCAACTTGCTTCTCAGCCAGCCAGCCCCTGCCTGTACTGGTTTCCCCAGATACATGTATCTGTCCCCAGGTGCAAGACATTGCATTTCCCTTGCTTGAGGTTCCTGTCAGTCCATTTCTGCAGCCTGCTGAGGTTCCTCTGAATGGTGGAACCACCCCCACAAACACCCACACCTTTTTTTGTCATCTGCAAACATGATGGGATGCATTCCGTCCCACAGTTCAGATCATTAGTGAAGATATTTATCAGAGTTGGCTTCGGTATATTGACCTCAGGTACCCTGCTGGTCACCAGCCTCCAGGTGGACTTTGTGCTTCTGATCACAACCCAGTTCAGCCAGTTTCAACCCAGCTCACTTTCTACTTATCTAGCCAAACTTTCTCAGTTTGTCTATGGGAATATGGGAGAGCATCAAAAGCATTATTTAAGTTGAGATAATCAACACCCCTACCCACCAAGCTAGTCGTGTCATCATAGAGGATTATCAGGTTGGTCAGATGTGATTTCCCCATCATTTTGACCCAGGACTAACTGTTGGTATCTATAAATTGCTAACAACTTTATTATCTCAGCTTTAGGATTGGGCTTGAAAAGAAAAAATGGAAAGTAATTTGATTTTCATATTTCTTGTCCAAGCTGATCAGAGGCTTTTTCACAAATACAGCAAGAACTCATTTTTTCTACAAGATTTCAGTTTTATCCAGCAGGAAGCTAAGTGGGACCTCTGAATGAAAGTGGAAAGCTTCAATGAACATTGACACTACAAGTCAGTGCTGAATACTTAATTTGGTCATTCTGCAATGACTGCCCTCATTCAGGTGGCCTAAGCAAGGAACAGCACAGGTTCTGTGGAGGAATGTTAACTCATTAGCCCAAGAAAATGAGCTATCTTTATTTATTTTTATTTTTTTATTTTTTTTTCCCCAAACTGGTTAGTCTAAAGTGACTCACCTTAACTTTCTTTTAGCACTCCCTAAGGAGATAGGTCAGGGTTTCAAAAATTTTGCTTGATGAAAGAAATGTTTTCTGTCTCCAGCTGTTTCGTTGGGTTTGGGCATTGATTTTTGTTTGTTTGTTTTTCCCCCAATTTATTCTGGTGTCCTGTGAGTCTGTATCTTACACATAAGGTTTAGGGAATTATTCTGAGGCTACGCACAAACATAGTCTGAGAAACCTGCCCATATGTGCAAATTCATATGGATTTGGAAGCATTTACTCTAACGAAAACAACTCTCTGCAACTAGGGAACATGTCTAAGGCATGTTAACAGCCACACTTAGCAAAGGAATAAGTTAACTCACTGTCAAACCTTCTCTTGCAGACTTTGTTTCGATCACTGCTGCTGAGAGTGCACCTGGAGGGAGCTCTTATAGCTGAGCAATCACGACAAAAAGGTATTTCCAATAGCCCCCTCTGGACGGCTTAATCAGAATTCTCTTTTGAAGCAAGAGAGAAATAACCCTCACTAAAAACTACAGACCAGGCTCCCACACTAATGCCCTTGAGCTGCACTGCACCCCTGCCGATGCCTGTTCAGCTCACAGATGTCTGTTACATCAGCTTTCTGTGCAGGCACCCGACTGAATAATCAAGTTGTAAGGCAGATGGTAGTGAAAAGGGTCGAATGGGACTGCATTGCTTTACTGCTGAAAGGAGCGCCAAAATGATTCAAACATTTTCTACCACAGAGGCATTTCAAAGGGAAACCTGGAAATGAGATGGGAGGTTGTTAACATATTAAGAGCCTGGTTAGTTACTTGAGGGGGGTAGATATTCAAAAGTCCTTGAGGGATCAGATTTTGTGCCTCATCAGAGTATCTGGGCTTTGCAGGTTCACTCAGACTGTCACTAGATGTCAGTCTGCACCTTCGGGTTCCTATCGCTCCTCAGCAATGTGCACTTCGAGCAGCACCCGAAGAGGTATCTCCAGCAGGACGAGACCCATAAAGAAAAAAAATCGCAAAGAACTGTGTGAGTATCGCTTTGTATCCTTCAGCTGTGTTTATTTCAGTCCACGAAAAGGTGATTGTTACAAACGAACACACCAATATTTGAAGGAAACAGGAGCTTTTGAAGAGTGTTGCAACTTACAGATTACTTAGGAAAACCCACCATACCCTGTTGTTGCTGTGAAAACGTACTCTCAAGGCTGGAGCTGGAAAGACCCTCTGCTCTGGCCCCATGCCTGATGCTGTGCGCACAGCCAGTGCTCCCAGTGCCCAGGCTGGAGCCACTGCCCATGCAACGCGGAGCCCAGATTTCATGCAGGGATAGTTGGGACTCACAGCACACGTGAAGCAAAATTCCTCTCTGTTCGTGCACAGCCAGAGCCGTGCTCTTTGGCCACGCTGGACACACACTGACCGGCTACACAGCCTGAGCTGCGGGTCAGGCATAAACCAACCTCTGACCAATTGTGGATGAGTTGTGCCTCTTTCAAACACCGTATCTGTGACCTAGACCTGGTGGATCAGTGGCTTAAGAGAGAGTAGCCCTCTTAGTCCATAGTCCAGTCCCTCTCTACACAACCATGATATTTTCTTAGTCAGGTGATTTGCCATACATAAGGTTTTTACATCTTTTGTGATCAAGCATCTGAGGCTTCCTCTCATCATGACTATGATTTGTTCTGAACTATGGGTTGTTTTTCTGCCACGAAGTAATGTGTACATCGACATCCACAAAAGCACATGGGTTTTGTCATGCTGAGCACCACAGAGGAGGTCTTTTAGGCAATTCGCTATCTACTGAAATTCAAAGCTATATTTCAGATACCTGGATATTTTTCTATGTAATGCACAAGAGCATTAAAGCATTTGAGAATAGGAATTACAATCACAGCAAGCCAAACAAGAAGCTCTGCTGTTCAATAGCAAACGCCAAGAAAAGAATCTGGCTTCAAGATCCATCCCCTCTTCTTAATTTAGGTGCTTTTTCCTGTTCTATGGAGGTATGCTCAAGTCTGTCTGAGCCCTGGAGTTAGACGTTCGTGGTACACTTTTCTCACACAACAGTGTGGCTTTCTTCATCTGCTAGCACGGGTATTCGGGCTTTCTCCCAGAACACACAACACCCAAATGCACTTCTTACAAATCCTTTGACACGTTAGGCTGGTAGATTTATACAGCCAGAAAGCTCACAGGCTGTGAGAGCTATCTCATCACGCACGGCATACTGAAACATTAATTAAACCAGAATCCGGGAGCAAGAATAAGCCTGTGATTATACAGCCAGGTTAATCATTTTCCTCTGGAAGGTGAAACCTGGGAGCCAGACCTGGATCCAATTTCTCTTCTGTGTTTATTCATACAAGGAAAAAATCTTGGTACTTCCTCTCTAGGGCTCATGCCCTAATCATTATGCTGCAAAGTAGCACTCAGTTCACTTTCTGAACCCACAACAGTGAGCACCTCATGCATCTGGAAACTGTTTCAAGCCAGAGGATTCAAGCACATCCGCAGAGAAGCCCGGAGATTCAGTCATTCACCAGGGATATGGAAAGGAGCATCTCCCAGATTGTGGGCAGGAGCTTTGCCCACTGAAGCAGTATCTCAAAAGGGAAGAGGAAAGAGTATAATCTGCACATGCATTTGAAGGCAGGGCAGGAGAAGCATATTTAGAGATAGATGCAGAGGGACAGGGAGAATGAGTCAAGTTTGCAGCCCCTCCTAACTTGGTGTGGCCTGGTACAGGGTGTCCTGTGCCAGAGTACCCCTTAGGGTACGCGCAGCAGCCAGTCCTGACTGCAGGATCCCCATGAAATGCAGAGAGGTGCTACAGACATAAGCAGATTTAGGCATGCTCAGGAGCAGACTTCTAGGCACAAAAAATTTTACTGAAAAACTTTGAGTACCTACACACTTCAACTGGCAGCCCAGTCAGCATTTATGAACTTAGAGGGACAGTTGTACAGTACTTAAATGCTCAAGTTCTTCTGTGGATACATCTGATTTTTTTTTTTCCCCCCAGAGTCTTTGCATCTTTATAAAGAAGTCCATCAGCTGCCAGCTCACTTCTGCTGTTCTTCTCCAGGCACCTTGCAAATCTCAGTATCTTCCCAGTTAGGAAGCACCCAAGGCTGTAGTAGAAGTCTCTGCTGACTTGAAAAAAGGAACGGCTTCTTGTTACAAGTAGCAGAACCAGCTGCTTCCAGATCAAACTGGAATTTTACAACAGGAGTTATTGGCATGTACAGTAAACCTAAAGGAGTCTGCAAAGCGTAATTGCCACTAATGGCACTGCAATTTTCTCTGGACAGAAATAGCAAGTTTGTTCTGCATTTGTGCTTAGAGGTGACAAACAACCCTCTGCAGAAGTGCTTTTTTTCCTTAGCAGAGTCAGGCTGCAGGGGAGGGAGGTGGAAATAGAGAGGGCTTTTGAATATTGTATCAATATATTCATCCCACTTGCAGTTTTGGGTATTAATAAGCTTGTTTTGACAACAAAGCCAGAACTGTTGCATTTTTCCATCTTCTAAAAGAAATGCTTTGACATTCCCATTTAAAATCGTTTTCCTCATATTAAAAATATTTTAAAAAGGGAATCTATAACCTTACCATAAAAAGTTTCACAGCTTGAAATTACCCTTTTTCATGCCCTTAAAAGTTCACTTCAGACCAATCCCAAATTATTTCCCAACTGTTTCGCTGGAACACCGGATGGGACAGGCACTCTCCCTGCCCTTCTCCAGGGTGAGATCTCCGAACTGCAGCCTCTAGGGCTCCTCACACCAGAGGATTTGAGCTTGAATTAATCAAAACACTGGCAAGTATCAATGCAGACCCTTAACAAAGACTTTAGCAGAACACAAACCTTTGTGCTTGGCTTTAGCTGAACCAAGAAGTATCCTGGAGCAAACAGTTTGAAGTGGCTACAATCTGTTTTTTCCTCTTTATTTACAATCGTGCTGGTCTCCTGGAGTGAGTTACCAAACAGTCTGAAGCGCAAGGGCAGAGCCTGCAGCCTCCGTGCCCCTGGAGGGACACCTGCCTTGCCACAAGGTTTGGGGCTGTGGGTTCTCCCCCAGCAGCGAGGCTGGGGGACACGATGCCAGGGGGCATGGGGGTGTCACTCCCTCCCCTCCAAACCCAGGCAAAGCAACACCTCACCACAAAGCTGCAAGTCCTGCCCTGGGGTTTCTCCTTGGCTGTTCGGGTTGCTCTGTATCACGGCGGTAGCAGAGGGGACGAGGGAGATGGAAAAGCAGATGCTGCAAGGATCTGGAGGGGAGCTCAACGCTCCTTGTCCCTTCTTTCCTGGGTGCTTAAGAGAAGGGAAAGGATCCGAGCCTGAACAAGCAGAAGCCTTGTACCCACATCGGCTGCCTGATGCCTGTGCCCTCACCGGAGCCTGGTGAGGGGTGACCATGGCCAGGCTGGCATCATCTGTGATGCCACACAGCAGCAAGAAAGCAACTCCATGCCTCTTCTCTGCCACAGAGGCACAGAAGGGCAGGAAAGATGCTGGCCCCTTGCTGGCTGTGCTGCTGGGCTGTGGGAGCACAGCCGGGGCTCCCCAGCCTCGCGTCATCCCACGCGGCCCCACACACCCAGCATCCGACTGTGTGCCCCCAGCCAGGGTTCCCACAGGAGCTAGGACAGGTGCAAGCACTAAAAAGCATCTCCTAGAGACACTCTGATCCCCAGTGCACCACAGGCACCTTCTCCTACTCCTGTTCTCCAGGCTGGGGGGGGGGGGGACACACACTTGCGAGACGATTTCCACCAACAAGCCTCCAAGAGCAGACAACCCCAGAAGGGCTTCTCTACCCATCCCTCCTCCCCTCGTCCCTACCAGGCATTCAGTGTCCCAGGGCCACATCCTGCACAGACCCCACGGTCCCACCCCCGGACCCCTCCCCAGCCTTCTCAGCAGCGTTGCTCCGTGGAGGCAGCAGGCAGCACGTCGCAGCGGCTGCTGTACACCACCATCCCGGGCGGGTAGTAAGCCAGCTCCGGCTGCACTGCTGCAGCCGCTGAGGAAGCTGCGATGGGGTGTACGGGCACCAAGGTGTGCAGGGCCTGCTCCTCCTGCTCGGGCTTGGTGGTGTCGGTGAAAGGGCGCATGGTGGTGAGAGAAGGCGAGGTGATCCTCCAGAGGAGGCTCTTCAGTGCCTTGCGAAACTCCCTGCGCATGAGGCAGTAGAGGATGGGGTTGAGGCAGCTGTTGGAGTGCGCCAGGCACACGCTGATGGGGAAGAGGTACACCTGGGAGAGAAAGTACTCAGCGCTGAAGCGCACCACGTTGAGCTTGATGAGGATGCCCCACGTTGTCAGCGCTTGGTTGGGGAGCCAGCACAAGAAGAAAGACAGCACCACGATGGACACCGACTTAGTCACTTTGGAGCGGCGCTTGGTGCTTGGGCCGCTGCAGGTGCTGCCAACGTGCTTGTCACTGATGAAGCGCACCAGGAGCAAGTAGCAGAGGCTGATGATGGCCAGTGGCAGCACAAAGCCCAGCAGCACCTTCTGGATTTGGTACAGACCCAGCCAGAACTGGGCGTTGCTGCCTCGGCCCTCGGGGAACTTGACGAGGCAGAGCACATCATCAAAGACGGTGGCAGTGGTGGAAAAAATGGCCTGGGGCAGAGAAGCCAGGATGGCCGACAACCAGATGAGTGCGCAAAGCCACTTGGCAGAGCAGCAGCCACCCAGCGGGTCACCTCGCCGCTGGTTCTTCAAGGCTGAAGCCACGGAGCGGTACCGAGCCACGCTCATGGCAGTGAGAAAGAAGACGCTGGCATACATGTTCATGGCCGTCACGTAGGAGACGATCTTACACATCGCCTTGCCGAAGAGCCAGTTGAAGTCCAGCGCGTTCTCCACGGCCCAGAAGGGTAAGGTCAGCACAAACTGGAAGTCAGTCACCGCCAGGCTGGTCACGAAGAGGTTGATGGAGGACTTCCTCCAGCCTTGCTTGCTCTTCATCAGGTAGAGCACCAGCAGGTTGCCCACCAGCCCCAGGGCGCACACCACCGAGTACACCAGGGAGATGACGATCCGCAGCACGTCGGAGCTGTCCCCCTGCATCCCATCGGCTCTCTCCAGGTTGATGTTCTTGAGGAGCTGCAGGAAAGCCGACGCGTTGCTCCTGTTGCCCATCGGGGCTCCCTCCAACCACTCCAGCGCCGCGTCCCAGGGCTCTCCATCCGCTCCCTCCTTCATGCCGGCGGCTGCCGAGCAAGGACCGCTCTCGCAGGGCTCTCCCATCCCATGCTAGGGGAGGGACGGAGGGGAGAAGGGAGGGAAGAGAAGGCAGAGGGACGGCTCCGCGGCAGCGCTCCCCGTCCCCGGGAGCAGCACGGAGCGGGCAGCACTGGCTGTGCAGGGCGGGCCGGGGGCGGCCGCCGCTGTTATATCCGCCCCGCGGGGCCGGGGCATGCGCGGCGGCGGCGGCGGAGCTCTCCCGGGTGCTGAGAGCGGCGCCCCCCCCCCCCCCCCCCCAAAAAAAAAAAACAACCCCAACCCCAACCCCTCGTCCCCCGTCTCCCCCCGCCCCGGCTTTACGCGTCCCGCTTGGAGCCTTCGCCTGGGAAAAGCGGGCGGGAGGGGAGCGGGATGCGCGCCCCCGAGCCGGGGTGATGCTCACCAACACCGCCCCCCTCCCCCCACACCCCCCCTAAGAAAAAAAAAGTCTGCACGGTGTTTCAGGTCGTGAAGAAGCCCCCTGATCCCCTCTCTTTCGCAGCCGTCCCGCGGCGCTCTGCTCTGTCCCCAAAAGATCCGCCTGCGGGATGGGGACGGGCAAACCGCGGAGCCCCAAAATATCCCGAGCTGGGCATCCTGCCGATCCCCCCTTCTAGCCCCGGGGCGGCCTGGGGGTGCCTGTCATCGACTTTCACGTGCACGGGGCCGTGCGGCTGCCCCCAGCCCCGGGGAGGGCAGCGAAAGGTCCCGGAGCGGCTCCGGCCGCCGCCCGCCCGCAGGGGGCCCCGCAGCGCCGGCAGCCGCAGGGAGCCGCCCGTGCCTCGCCCCCCGGCCGCGACCCCTGCGAGACCCCCGAGGAAAAGGAGGCAGGAGGTGGGGAGAGGAACCGGGGCTTTCCTATCCCCACCTCCAGCTTTAAAGGGACCGAAGTGAGGGCAGGTTTCGAGGGAGAAATGGATCCTGGGGGGGGGGGGGATTAAAGGAAGGTTTAACAGGTGGCTTGTTTCTCCGTAGCCTCCAAGATGATTTGTTTGATGGAAGTTCCTGCACGGACACGGCTGTGTGCCGTTTGTTGCCAGTGGTTCCACCCTTCCCTCTGCTTTCCAGCTGCGGTGACCCTGTGGAGGTACCAGCCAGCGGCAGTGCTAACGGGGAACGGGAGTAATCAGGAAGTTTTATGCATCATTTGTATGGCACATAACGAAGGAATAACTTCCTGGAGTCAGCAGTGTAATGCCATGGGAAGGCTTTGCCTCCAGAAGGCTTGCTATGCTAAATGCACTGGTACCAGGATGAAAGAAAAATTTGAAATAAAGTGCTTTCAAAAGGCTGGACACAGAGGGCCTTGCAAGACAGACCTCTGACATTTCATCCCCACTTTCCTCCAAGTTATGGATTTCTTTCTAGGCTTGCATACCTCTTAATCACTGACCAGGGTTGCATTCAGGTACTATTTTCAATAGTAGGGCATTAATATGCATCCCTTTGCCTGTTGAATGGCATCACTTTCTGACATTCTCTCCCCTTGACTATGCCATGGTTGCAGTGAAACACGACAGCCCCACTGGTGTTGCACAGCAGACCATAAAAGCGCTGGCAGGACACAAGGTCGAGGATCTTTCTACGCCAGCAGTGCAACAACCGTAACAAACAGACACAACCACAGTGACGGGACAGACAGTGCAGAAGTGGATTGAATTCTGCCCCATTCTGACCACACTGCTGCCTGTACACCCAGTTCTAACTATTTTACTGGGAAAACTGCAGAAACCATGTCTTGCATGAAATAATTTTTTTTTTTTTTTTTATCATGTGAATCTTCCCCTGCCCTGTGTATCTTGTTGGTACACTGTGGAGGCTGCACAGTAATAAAGATGTATCGGGGAGAGAGGAGGGAAACTGTACCTGCACATACATTGTTTTTTCATTAGCCACCCAGAAAAAGCCACCAAGTGTGAACTGAGGTACCTGGTGGGAATACTGGCAGTGGGTTTTGAAAATCAGGGCTGCAAGCATGGGTTGCTTGTCCAGGTTGCTCATGTTCTGGCCACCAGACAGGCTTTCCAGTCTCCACTGGTTTGTCTTTTTCTTTCGTCATTCTTCACCTCAGAGAAGAAGTTTTAGAGGTATGTAAAGGAACTTGCTAAAGCTAGATGAATAATAAAAGAAATATTCACTGAATAATTTACTCATCACATCATCAGAACATTTCTGTAGCTGAAAAAATGTTTAAAAAAGTCATCAGATTTTTTGAAAAACTATTGCAAAATTCATCAGATACATTACCTAATGATTATTATTCTGGGAAATATTATTTTCCACTTGTTCCACGTCAATGCAGCAATGCTGCTAAAGACTTGTTGCTAATGTGAAACTTCCTGGAGTCTTCCCTTCATCAAAGTGCCAGTGCAACTTGTGTTACTGGCTCTATCTTTTTGACAACCCTAAAACACTTGATGGGCGTAAGCTTTAGAGGAGTGTTCTGGCAATAACAGAAATAAGGGCTGGTTTGCTTGCTTCTGAAACCTCAAGCGGATCCTTTAGAGTTTTGGGAGAGGCATTTTGGTGTTTATTTAATACTGTGCTAAAAGAACCCATTGGGCTAGCTTGGCTTGCTCGAGTTCTGATAGCACCTATCTACAGGGTAAACTTGGAAAGCTTGCACCAGCTCACACCAACAGCAACTGCTCCCTTGTATCAGTGATAAATGTGCGCCGGCATGCATTTCCCAAATTGCACTAATAGTGTTTCAGATAGACATGCCAAATACACATTTGCTGAAAATGATAATTTTCATACAGTTCACCCTGCCCTGGCGGATCCATGTCATTTTTTGCTTCCTTTACAAAGCTCTTACAAAAACAAAGGATTGATTATGATTACAGCAGTGACTGAAGCAGCTGTATGCTGTTCTGAAACTTTTTTAGCAAGGGAGATGGGGCTTTGTTTTAAATATGACAGCCTCTATTTTATTTTTATTTTTTTGGCTCAAAGCACATTTTTGAAATATTTCAATATTTCAATATTTTGAAATATTGAATATATTTGAAATATTGAATATTTTGAAATATTGTATTATTATTTCAAACACAGAAACATTCCAAATGGGACTATTTCTTAGGGCACAGTATTTTTTTTTCTATTCGACATACTGAAAAAAAAGACTGGCAATGGTAAAGGTCTTAAATGGATTTCATTACAAAGAGTTATTAATGTGTTACTTAGATGGGCTTGACATTATTCTTAAATGTTACCTTCTCACCAAAGGATACTGTTTTATGAATAATTCTTTTTATGGCATTTTCTTCTCATTAAAACACTTTTTTTTTTTTTTTTTTCTCAGTTCTAATTTCTAGAGCTCATATGGTCTCATATTGGCTTTTTATGAGCTTGTGGCTATGATCTCATGATTTCGACTATATTCAGATAGTGAACTGGTACAGTCTGAACTGGGTTTTACAGCTCTGCTTTCTACATCCTGACAGTGAAGATTTGGCGCAATTTGGTGTGTATACAGCATGGGAAGGCTTTCACAGTAATTCTTTTCTTAAAAGTGTAGAAGGAAATATAAGCAGGTTTTCATTACAAAACCTTGGTTAGATAACACAGTCATCATGACCAGAGAAAAACATCATCAATAAACTTCACAGAATACAGACATGTTCTCCAGAAAGCATTATTTAAACCTAGATACAAACTTTAATTAAAAAAAAATCATTTTAACATGCTCTTGTCATCTGCTTTCTATGTACATCACTGAGAACATATTTTCCTGACACTAATTTTCATAGAAAGTTAATTTCAAAGTGACCTGTTGCTCCACAAACTTGCTTCAAAATTGTTAATACGGATAGTAAGATCAAATGAGCTTTTAAGTTTACATGAAAGGGATCATTTTGTGAATTACCTGACCAATTACAAACAACAACCCAAGTCTGAACACTCATCAGGATTCTGAACGTAAGCATCCCAAAAATCTCATGTAATGGATCCACGTAGTACTTTAGAGTTTGCTTCGCTCTGTTGTTGGAACCTATCCACAGATATGCCATAAGTGAAATGTAAGCAGATATTTTTTGCGTGAGTAACTTATGAAATTCCAAAAATCTTTAAAGACTAGAACTGAAATGGAAAGTGAGAGATCCAACACTGTTTTCATCTCAATTACCAGAAGTTAGCTGGGTGTAAGAGACTGCCTCTAAATGAAAGAGCATGAAAAAGATTTTTTTAAAAAAATGTACTTACAAACTTCCTTCTAAGTATGTCTCCAAAAAAAGGAACAGATGCACAATAATTACTCAGCAAACTTTCCACCAGAGTCTTTGGGATTCAGAGTCATTCCCTTTCAGTTCATTTCTCTGCTAATATTTTGTAGTTTTAACATGGCCCACCACATCACATGTGATTTATCTCCTTAACATTTCCCATCCAAGCAAATTGTTAAGCCGCCTGCACAGTTAACAGACAGCGAGGTCCAAATGGTGCTTCACCTTGCATGTGGTAGAAAAGGATTCATCTTTCTCCAGGGGCATCTTCTCTATCTACTGAATTGAGGAGTGACAACCAAGCACGTATTAGATGCCTTTTAGATCTTTAAACTGTGGGCAGGAGACTTTCATTCCCAGTGAAGCAGAATTTCTCTCACTGTTTTCAGATGGGCTTCATTTTTTTTGCAACTCCTTAATATCAGATCATGTAATTTATGTTGTAGTTCCTCACCAATTATAACCACATTTCTGTCCCTCTGCACACGTTTATACAAGTATACAAATTATTACACACTTCTTTCACCTCTGGTCTGCAGGTCTACTTAAGGAAATTTAAAAAGTTTCAGATATGGGTGGTTTGACAGTGTCTCTTGATCACAAATCTTGTTTTTGTTGGTTTTTGTTGTTGTTGTTTGTTTGTTTGTTTGTTTTGTTTGTTTTTTCCCAATCTCCATTCAATGAATATAGAGGCTTTTCTGTGTTGAGCTGCAGTTACTGAACTGCAATACCTTTGCTGCCACAAGAACACTGCTGATGTGGTGGTGTATTCTTTTCCTTTTTGTAAATGAAGTTAAATTATAAAAATAAAAACAGCCCTAACATTCACAAAAGGTTCCAAAAACTCAGGTTATGCCTCTTTTGGAACAGGAGGCAACTAATTAATTCCTTATCATTAGATTTTAACTATTTCTTGTGAATGACTACATGGTTTAATATATAGGTATTTTATTTTCATAGCCCACAAATGCTCTCCTAAATCAGGCCTGTACTGGGAAGACAGAGTGCCATAAAGTCTGTGCATTTAAGTAGCTGGCCTCAGTATGTCTGCAGAGCACGTAAGTGCTTTCTAGTTGTGCCACTGCTTCACATTTTAAGTGTAGGGAACTGTGTCGGCTAGCACCACTGCAGCTCTTAAGCAGGAATCCTACTGACCCCGGCATATTTTCTAACACTACACCCAGTGAATCATTTCTTGTGTGTGTGTGTGTGGAAGCTGGCAGAAAGCCCAGGGAATTATAGAGATTTTGGTTCAGATTCCCACAGTTGTTTTTTTCCATTCTGTATGGCTTTTACTTCTACAATTTTCGGTCATTAACAACAACAACAAAAAATCAAAACAGAACAAAACACCCACATTTCCACAAAACCTCTAGAGTTCCTTAAGCCATTATTTCTTCAACATATCCCGATTTTTTTTTTTCTTTCTCTCATGTGATGCTTTCTGGAGAAGAGGTATCAGGGAAGAAAGGAGGAAAGAGCAGGTTGAGAGGGTTAGTTCAGAATGAGAAACTTTGTAGTTTCAGAAAAAAGGCAGAAGGAGAAACATCTCATGCTTCAAGAGAATTACGGGCAATGGGAATTAACTTGGCCTGCTGAGAAGGAAGCCAAGATAGGATCCTGCATAAAATACCAGTTGTCTCACTGCATGCACAGTGAACAGCTACCCAAAAGATGATGGGAAGCTGAAGCAAATAGTACATGCCTCGCACAGAAGGACTGCTTTTCTGATTGCCTTCAAGAAACCAGCAGTTTGTAAACATATGCCCATCCCTTGAACTTTAATCCCCCCTTTCCAGTGCTCCTAGTCTGTTCTGTTTATTTTAACATTTTCCTTTTTATTCTATTTACCATAGATACCTCATATTTATTTAAATTATTTTAAAAATTTATTTAAATTTATTTTAAATATTTTATTTTAATTTTTAAACTTCAAGTATTAAATATATCAATTATTAAATTATATATTATATCAATTTCAGGTCACACTTAGCTTTAAATTAATGTCAGGGATGTACTGATAAAGATCTAAACAAACTCCATCTTCCAGTGTCACAGAAGTGTCTATTGCCCAATATGTGACTAGACTATTCAAAGAATCCTAACAGTAAGCACACCAGGAAACTTGTCACTGTAAAGTGCAAGATAACATTACTCATATGCAAAACACATGGACAGCTGTATCAAAATAAACACCTTGCAATGAACAAATCTTCTTTTGGCAAGTATTGTTGGATATCAATATTACACAAAATCACCCTCTTCTTCATAGTTTGTGTCACTCCATTAGCTAGATGAGAGCACATTATGACTCATGAATCAAATATCACTACTCTTTTATAACTATGTTTTATTTCTGGAGCTATCATGTCCCATGCCTGGGAGAAGCCACATTTCTAACTCATTTAGAAATATTTGGATTTTTAACTCTTTCATGCATTTTCATTCTCTGGAGTTTTAGAGTTCTCCTCAGTTAAGGCAAGTATCTTCCCCTTTGGGAAAGCCTGAAGAATGTCCATCATGAAGCCCAGATTGTCACGAAGTGATCAGAGAAACACACGGGATGGCCAGTTTTAAGCAGGGGGCTACTGAGGAACCCACTATCAGTTTCTCTACAACTACCTGAAAGGAAGGCGTGGGGAGCTGGGGGTCGGCCTCTTCTTGCAGATTACTAGTGATAGGATTAGATGGAATGGCTTCAAGTTGCACCAGGGAGGTTCAGGTTGGAAATTAGGAGACATTTCTTCTCAGAAAGAGTGGTCAGGCATTGGAACAGGTTTGCCCAGGGAGACGGTGGAGTCACTGTCCCTGGGGGTGTTCAAGGAAAGGTTGGATGTGGTGCTTAGGGACATGGTTTAGTGGGTGACAGTGGTAGTAGGGTGATGGTTGGGGCAGCTGATCTTGAAGTCTTTTCCAAACTTAGCGATTCTATTATTCGATTCTATGACAGCATCAAAATGGTGCCATGTGTAGGCATCTATAGCTACCTGCAGAACAACGTGTGTGGGCTGGTACTGAGGCTGAGTTCAGTGATCTATGGTGAGGAGTACATAGTGCCCAGCTAAAGGTATAACTGACGAGGTGATTGCAAACTTTATCTACAAAGAACCTGTGGGGTGATGTTTGAAATTAGCCCCAGCATGGCAACACACCCTGAAAACACAGCAATACAGGGGGAAGCAGCCTGGAGGCCGCGTAATGGCCGCTCAGTGTCAGGCACCGCAGACCCCAGCTGGGCCCCGAGCAGCCTTTGACCTCCGGCGGGTCGACACCTCGCTTCTTCGGCGGCCAACACCTCGACCACCGGCGTGTCCCGAGCACCTTGGCGGTGTGAGTGGGGTCCCGCTGTGGGGCCGGGGAAACGAGGCAGAGGAAGGGAGGGCGGAGGGGAGCGGCAGCCCCCGCCTCGCTGCCCGCCCGGTTCGCTCCTCTCCCTTCGGGCGCCTTAACCCCGGCGGCTCCGAGGCGGGGGCTCCCGGCAGCGGCTTCCCGCAGCGTCTCCCTTCCCTTCCCTTCCCTCCCACCCCACCGCGGCCCTCCTTCCTCCGCCGGCAGAAATCAGACACCGGGCCGGCCCCGCGCAGCCCTTCGGGGGAGCGGCGCCGGAGTGCGGGCGGTGCCGGGAGGCCGCCGCTGCCCGGCCATGCCGCGGCCCGGCTGAGGCGTCCCCGGAGCTCGCCGCCCGCACCATGCCATGTGTCCCGCGGAGCCGGGCGGCGAGCGGCTCCTTCTGGCTCCTCGTCCTCCACGTCCCGGCGCTCTGCGGGGCGGGCGGGTCTCCTTTCCCCGACGGGAGGCAAGGTCAGCGGTATGCGGGCGGCGGTAGGGGGAGAGCGAGGGAGGGAGGGAAGGAGGGCGGCCGGGGAGGGCTCCCCGCCGGGCAGCCCGGCTCCGGGTTTGCTTCCAGCAGGACCGAGTCGCTGTTTCCCGGTGTTATCCACTCAGCGGAGACTGAACTCTCCGGTGTGTTAGCCCCCGCCGAGGCTTTGCTGCTACTACGCTCTGGTGGAGCGTGAGCTCCACGTCCAGTGCTTCTGTGCCTTCCTGCTGCTTTTTGGAAGTCATTAACTTGTGCTCTGCAAAGGCACCGCCAAATCCTTTTCTTTTTTCCTTCCTAGCATCTCTCTAAACACCAGTATCATTTCTCACTGCTGAACTGAACAGCACAAACTACAAAGGATTGGTATTCCTGGGATATAAAATAAACTCTTTGAGTTATTCCTGTTCATCAAGGACAGCAAGTTAAGGCTGAGGGCTCCCGTGCTGGAGAAGCCTCCTGCCAACCACTCCCTGCATGTTGGGCTGCTTCTTCAGGTAGCTTAACTTTACTGCACCCTTTCGCAGCAGCTGGACGTCCAGCTAGGGTAGTGTAACATAAATTTTATGCTGTTGCCTGTTTAAGGAGCATTAAGAGAAGCAGTTCCCAAGAGAGGAAAATCATGAGTAGCTGGAAGACTCTGCCAAGTGGTCGAAGGCTTGAAAATGTAGGAGGAATTTTTGCTTTCGGAAAACCTTCCCGATCTAATTGACAGCTGTGGTGCAGTCAGTGGGAGAGCTTGAGCACAGAAGAGGAAGTCTTCTGTGCCCCTCAGAGAGAGTGGGAAGGAAAAGTGGTTAAATAAGCTGCTTGGAAAATGAGCAACAATTATCCTGAAGTTAGTTTACACAGAATACATTTAGAGTGAATGAATACAATCAGTGCGTTTCTGTGACACTTAAGAGGGACGGGACAGGGAGAGCAGTGTTAGCACATATAGCTGTTTATTTGCCAGGCATTTGGAAATGGATGTAGAATTAATTTTATTTTCTAAGCACAGTATTTTCTAAGCTTTGTCTAGAGGGACAGTTCAGCTTTTTTTTTTTTTTTTTTTTTCAGAGGAAGACTGAATGCAACGTTAAGTGTGAAACATTCAATGGTCAGGACTAAAACTAAAGTTTAGCACAGCTGTTAAGTGTCAGTCTTCACTCAGCATCCACAGTGAGTGTGGCTGGTCAGAGAGTTAAACATTGCTAAATGTCTAAGGCCTCTTTGAGTGGCTGATCCCCAGGATGAGCTTTTCAGCTCAGGGGTGTTTTGTGGGTACAGAGCCATTCTTTGGCTGGGGAAGACATCTGACAGCAGTGAGCAACACTAGTGCTTATCGTCGTGATCATTTGGAAAGAAGCCAGATGGTCTGAGGAGCAGATGCAGATGAACTGCAAGGATGAAGTTGAAACAATGGCAAGTGATGATGTGTCATGTTTTAAAGGAATTTTGTCAGAAAAACATGCTTTCCATCTAGAAGGAGTTATGCACTTCCTGTCACGTGTGACAGATTGTGAATGTTTTTCTCTTTATCCTAGTTTATCCGCTCTGTATACAGCAGTTCTTAATATAGGCAGTACTCTGCCATGTGTTGTGCGTTTGAATCCACACAGGAGTGGTACAGACAGCAGTGGTTTTAAATATTATCAGATGTTTGTCAAGTCCCAGAATTGGCAGGGTCTGCAGGGAGGGTTTCTCAAAGGAGCTGAGCAATTCTTAGATTTCTTAAGCAAGCCCCAAGGGCCTGGGGCTTGCTTGCCAACCTTGCTAGTCCATCTGTCCAGAAGGGCCCATGCAAGCACTGTGGTTCCGAGGCAAAGCACAGACTGAATGTGTCTTGCTTAATGTGAAGTTACAGCCATGCTTAGGGCGCCAACGCAAGCCAGTGTGCTCAGATTGCAGTTGTGGAAGGCAAAGTGGTGTTCCGAAGCCTCCCTGGGGAGTCTTCCCTTTCCTAGCATACAAATCCCAAGCAGGGCCACTTGGCAGGTAGGGCTTTTGTGGAGAATGAGGAGAAGAACACCCTGCCATGCCAGCCGCATGCCAGCCCCGAAGATCATCACTGGCACCAAGATACATTTCTTCTATTCTGTGTTTGCTGGCACTAAGTTTTATGGTAGCCTGTAGTGTTTAAATGTGTATTAATTGCTACTGTAGGATGATTGAGGAAGTCAATATTGATGAACACAACCATTATTCTTGTGCAGAGAGACTGCATGTGTTAAGTTATTCTCTCTGTTGCCGCTTCCTTTTTGTTCTCAACAAAACAAAAGCTCTTCTTTCCTAGGAAAGCAGAAAGGTATTATCAAAATTGTACCTCCTGTCTTGGTTTCAAACTCTCATCTCCAGCTAGAAAGGTCAAGTGGTATGTTAGGCTTAACATGGAGCTCAGTTAATTCTTTTAATATTGATGGGATTGCCTTTGCTAATATTGATAATGATAACTTGCAGAAATATCTTTAGCCTCATCTTGTTAAACTTCATTGTGTTGTAATCTTATTCCCTCCGGTCTTTTGCAGACTTTTTAATAATTCATTTCTGCGGTTATATTACAGTATAATATTATTTCAGCATAATTCCACTCTCCAGTGACTAATATTTAGAAAAGAATACTGAAAGGGTGGGTGGAAGAAGTTAGACTTCTCTGCTTTGATAATCTTGGTGTCACCAGATGTTTAGGCACTGTTTTCAGTTTTACCAATGATGTCTAAATTGCGTTGACCTCTACACACTAATTACTGTAGCGCTGAAATAAAAAACTTCCTTAAATAATTTGAAGTCCAAAACCACAAGCCTTTGGTCTTGCACGGAGTTTAACACTTAAGCCATAACAAATTAAGCTCAAGACATCAAGCAAAGTTGTATTGCTCAGTGGAAAGTAAGATTTCCTTCAGGGTTTTAATTAGATTGTTCCATAAACTGGGCGGAAAAATGGGGAAATGAGGGCCTGGTCTATCAGCATTCTCTGTAACCCAGCCTTTGCTAACATAGTATGTGACATGGAGGGAAATAACCAGAAGTTTTGTAATGCAGCTTCTTCAGGTAAGATGTTTTTGGGGGGTTTCTCCTCTAGAGAGGAGAGGTTTCCTCTGGAGAGGTTTCACCCTAAACTTTGAGGAAGGGAGGGCCTCGGTGTAGCTTCCGCTGCTAAATTGTCAGGCAGCAGGCGCTTGCTGTGCTGTCAACCTGCTGTGTAAACTCCAGACAGGAATGCATGTATGGAGTTTTCAACCTCTCAGTCCCCACCATGCTGATGCGGACAAGGGCAGGAGGCATCTCTCAGTATTTGTGGTAGGTGTGAGTCTTCCTCTTGGCAAGACCTGCAGCTGTGGAGATCTAAGAGCCCACTGCTGTAGGTTATCCTGTGAAGGCACGGATTCATTGTAGGCTGCTGGGAAGACTTGCATACAAAGAAATCTATTGTATGGGAGAGTGGTAAGCTTGCTTCTGGAATAAAAGATGCTGTTGAGACAAGGCCAAATTGCTAATGTAGTTTAGTTTATGTGTTGGGAAGTGTGGTGTGTGTTTGTTTGTTTTTTGACTGGGACTGTTTCACTGCACGTGTCTGAAGTGCCCACAGCCTGAGGACACACAAGCAGTAGTGTCCCGTACTGCAGCTGATGGGAACGAAGAAGCTATGTTCCTTCCCAAAGGCGATGAATCCAGACTGATAATGTGTCTGGGCATGATTTATCCTGTGTGGCTTTGAAGGTGCAGTCAGTGGAGAGATGTGTGTCTAGAAGGATTGCCTTATCAGTCGTTGGGAGGAGTAAATTGCTCTGAAAGCTTATGGAGCAGGTTAATTGCTTTGTTAACCAGCTTAATTAATGAATGAGATGTAATCATTTCATGTATAAGCAGCTGAAGCTTTGGAAATAAAGATCAGCCCTAGGAAAGGAGGAATTGAAATGATATGTATCCTCACACTTTCTTTTTGATGAAATATGTTCTGTCTGTGATTTCTTGGGCTGAAATCAAGTATGCCAGCTGAAGATCTGGCCTTTAGGGTATGAGTTCTTAGGGGCTGTGTCTTACATGGGTTTGTTATTTGCTTGGGGCTTTTGAGTTTTACACTAGTTTTTTTTTTTTTTTTTTTTTAAATCGGTGACAGGTGTTCTGTGGCAAGAGACAAGAATGCCAGCAATGCTTTAATTCCCTGGTAGATCCTGATTTCTTCCTCTTCTAGATTCTGACAAGGTGTCCAATCTTATCATGGTTGGAAAACCTTATGCAAAATGGTACATTTACTTTATTCTCTTTCAAAACCACTCTTTAAAACTCCCTCTGCTGCAGCATCTGCTAAAGCTGATGCTACTGATGTGCTGTTGCTGCAGCCCACCAAGTTGCTTAGAAGTATTTTCTTTCATTTTCCTATGTGTATTTGTAAGGCTCTGTCTCCTCCTTCAGGTGGTCAGCTTTCTGAATGTGTGGGGATCTTCTCCTTGATCAGAGCCTAGTGTGCTTAGGTTGAAAGACAGTGTTGCTAGCTCTTGTGGGATTGGGAATGGGGAGAGTCAATACTTGATTTGCATGGTGACAAAATAATTAAAAAGGAGAATGTTCAAATTCTAAACTGTGTTATGATTGGAGACTAGAAAGCCCAAGTAAGGACTGTATTGCAAAGTGGTCTGTGTACTGTCTGCCATTGTGCTAGTAGGATTGTGTGGTGAATTTCTGTCACTCTCAAGTTTTCCTTTAAATCACACAGCCTCTGAACAGGCTAGCACTTACCCTAGTTTTGCTTCTTTTTTTTTTTTTTTCCCTTCCTCTCAGAGCAATTTGTCAAGACACTGCAAGAATACCACGTGGTTGATCCAGCACGAGTAGATGCAAGTGGGCATTTTGTTTCTTTTAATTTACACCACCACATCTCAAACACGAAGAAGAAGAGAGATCTCAGCAAAAAAGGAAATGCGGTGTATTATAAAATTAACCACAAGGAGAAGAATCTGTTTTTCAACTTGACTGCCCACATGGGATTTCTTTCCCACAACTACATAGTAGAGAAGAGACGTGGCAACCATACCAGTGCAAAGATTGCAACTCACTCAGGCGTTCATTGCCACTTCATTGGCACAGTATTGCAGCCAGGTTCTGGGAGCGGGACAGCAGCAATCAGCACGTGCAGCGGCCTGGTAAGTGACACTTACAGGGGTTCTTGGCTAATTTTGGTGTTATTAGAACTAAGCTAGAACATTGGTATATGAGTGTGTGTGCTAAGAAATGGAATGTGCCAATCTGATACTTTACTGACACAGTTCTCTAAAAGAAATGATTTATTATTATGGGTGTAATTTGGAATTTTGGAAGAGAGAATGAGTAGGTCAAAAGTTGGAGCTGAGGCTCTTTGGGGTTTACGTTTGACTAGTTCCATGGTTTTTTTTCTTTTTTTTTTTTTTTCTCTCTGATGCTCTGGGCTCTTTGTCTTATGGCTTGAAGCCATTCAAATATATAATCATTGTTTTGATCCTGCTAGTAGTTGGAGTGCTTTTGCTGCCTGTCTGGATGTGAGTTTCTGCTTTAGTTTCTTCTAAAGGGAATGTAGCTCAGGTGCACTGAAACTGTTTTGCAAACCACTCCAGCAGGTGGTAGGTGGGGACAGCTGGAAGACATGTTTCAGAACTGCTGTGCAACTTCAGAAATAAATGCTAGGATAGATGCAACCTTAGCCAGAGCTTTAAATTCAGTTCTGAATCACATGTAGGCAACCTTCATTCAAAGGAGTACTTTCAAGGCTGGAACTTGAAGTCTTACATTTGTCAATAGCCTGTGGTTCAGACTGAGACAAGCAGGTGGAAGCCTTATTTTTGCTGTGCTTTGTTCTTTATCACTACTGTAGCTCAGGTTTCTAGTTCTAGAGGATAAGGCTGGACCTGTCTTGTCAGGGAGGGAAGGAAGAGGCAAAATTGCCTGGACGTGAAGAAAGTAATGGTTTAGGGAGCTTTGCAGAATGGCACACAATCTGTGAGAGACAAAATGCAAAGGGCTTGTGGAGTATGCAGGCAGAGGCGATGAAGTATGTGCAGCCTGTGTGTGCTTTAGTGCCTTAATCCTTGTGTGACAAATAATAGCAGTTTAAAGTGCATAGAGCAGCACATCGATGCCTCTTGGCCAACATATCTCAGTTTGCAACAGGCTAGGGAATGGGGGTTCACTCTTGAGCCTGATACTCAACGCCAAGGTATCTGTATAGTACATCTGTTCCCTGCCAATCTGTTTATATCCAAGAGAGTTCCTTGCCGTTGAGAAGCATGAAGCTTTCAGAAGCTTTGGGAACTTTGGGTTTCATAAATAGCCTTACAGCATATGAAAAGTAACATGAAGACAGGTCTGATGGAGATGAGTTGGGAAACTCAGGAGTACCACACAAGTGCTGGCAACACTTTTGGCATACTGCCTGGAGAATTAGACTTTTACTTGAGAGCAGAAGCTTTAGTTCCACAAGGATGAATATCAGGGATCTTCTTGGAAATTCTTCCACTGGGCACCAGTTTATGAAAACTTTCCTGAAAGACGTTATGTTCATTGAGGGTCTGTAAGGAAAAGGTGGTATAATGATACAAGTAGTTTCTTTGATTGATTTGTTGTGTGCTTTGCCAAAACAGCTTGGTTAGTTTTCATTAGGATGAGAACTTGAAAATGAGATGGTAGAGCTTCATTATGCCTTCTGATGTGTTTAGCCCACAACAACAAAAAAAATAATTTATCAAATTACATAATAAATATATGTTTCGAAGTGACCCTTTGATTTGAGTTACAAACTTTTTGAGGTTTACTTTGATTTGGGGGTTTTTGAACCAAAGTTTGCTGGAAGAAAAGCCTGGGGATTATTTCTTTTTGACAAAACACCTGTACCAGACAAATATGGTCTCATTTTTTTCAAAGATGAAACCTTGAAAATACCGAATCATTAATTCAGGTTGAAAGGGGCCTTGGGGGAAAATTATGATGACTTTGGAATGATGAATGAAGTATAAAAGTCACTGTTCTGAAGAGGTTGTAGTAGGAGTTGGGTCTGAATCTTAATAACTGCAACTGCCACAAGCTTGGAAAGGTGGCTTAACTTGCCTTTCCTCTGAAAGCTCTTTATAAGAGCCAGTGTCAATAAAAACATCTGTTAATTAATAGTTTTGCCAGTGTTGAGAAATACAATCTGATTTTCAGGATGAAAACCTGAGGTTTCCAAGCCTGTTTGTAGTTGTCTGCTGCTTCCTGAGCTAATGGGTAAATTATTTCCATCCTGGAGATCCCCATTTTTTTGCTCTTCAGCACCATCCATATTTCTGCTTCTGTTTTTTCTTCTTCCTGGGATGTATTGTCTTTCTCCATTGAAAATATTCTTTTTTTGTTTTGTCTTAAAGATCATTCTGACATAGCACTGAAAGTATAGAAAACATAGAAATGGATTTATATTTCCCTTTTGTTTTTAGCATCATAGAATATCCCAAGTTGGAAGGGACCCACTTGGCTCATCGAGTCCAACTCCTGGGCCCCAAAAATCAGACCATGTTTCCGAGAGCCTTGTCCAAACACTTCTTGAACTCCAGCAGCTGGGTGCTGTGACCACTGCCCTGGGGAGCCTGTCCCAGTGCCCAACCACCCTCCGGGAGCAGAACCTTTCCCTAACACCCAGCCTGACCCTCCCCTGTCCCAGCTCCATGCCGTTCCCTCGGGTCCTGTTGCTGTCCCCAGAGAGCAGAGCTCAGCGCCTGCCCCTCCGCTCCCCTCGTGAGGGGGCTGCAGGCCGCCATGAGGCCTCCCCTCAGCCTGCTCTGCTCTGGGCTGAACAAACCAAGGCACCTCAGCTGCTCCTCATGTATCTTGCCCTCCAGACCCTTCACCTTCTCCGTAGCCCTCCTTTGGACACTCTCTAACAGTTTTATCTCTTTCTTATGCTGTGGCACCCAAGGCCACACACAGTAATGGAGACCGCACCGGCGCAGAGCAGAGCAGGACAATCCCTTCCCTTGGCCAGCTAGCAGTGCTGTGCCTGATGCATCCCAGGGTACAGTTGGCCCTCCTGGCTGCCAGATCACACTGCTGGCTCATTTTCAACTTGCTGTTGACTAGAACCCCCAGATCCCTTTCTGTGGGGCTGCTCTCCAGCCTCTTGTCCCTCAATCTGTACGTGTAGCCAGGGTTGCTCCGTCGCAGGTGCGGAATTTGGCACTTGCTGTTAATTTTGGGTTAGATAGAGGAGGAAACCGTGAAGAGAAGGTCACTGCTGGAACATCAGAAATGGATCAAACGGTGGCACTTGGGAGAGCAGATGTGAAATCTCTTGAGTACAGGAGAGCTTCCAAGAGGAAGTGAGGGGAGGAAATGTTTTAGTTCTTGTCTCTCTCTGGAAATAATATTTGGACTTGTCTTGGCAGGCTGTATAGGGCACACTTCTAATAATGCTCCATGTTTCCACAGTGCCTTTCAAGCAAAAGATTATCATGAGCTTTTCCAAACAGTAATGCCTTGATTCTCAATTGTGTATTAGTCCTGAGCTCCCTTGCTTAGCTGCTAAGGCTTGTGTGAGCCTGTCCCCTTAGTGGGGCTGGGAGGGGACACATTTCAGAAGGTGAATGAAACGAATATCCTGAGTTTATGCTCTGAGTAGCAGATTAGTAGCTCTTCCAGAAGAGCTGGGAAGATAAATTTTCTCTAATAATCTGTATCCTCTTCATTAGAATAAGGCCCTCTTTTATTCATCATGAACACAGACGTTGTTTATAGCACTTTCAGATGGCAGAGCATCATTAAGGCTTTGTTTCCTTTACACTTGTTTATAGTGTAGAGCTGTCAACAGACAGTTGCTGTTGGACTTCTGGTAGTGTTTTTATCTTCAAAGACTGTTTAAACATTAGCATGGAAATGGAAGACCAGTGTAAGAACATTAGTATGGAAATTAAGAATGATCTGTACGCTTGTATCTGGTAAGCTCGTGGCCATACTGGGTGACGTCTCCATACAGGTCATGCTTTAGCTCTCTCCAGCTGGTCAGAAGCTTGCCCCTGTCCTGATGGACATCAGTGTTTACCAGAAGTGCTGCTGTTGTTTGCTGCCCAGGCAACAGCAATGCAGTACACAGTCATGAAGTACTGTTTGCTTATTTATTCCTCCTCCCACCTTCCCCTTGCCTCCCCCAAATCAAGCCGCTGCAGAACACTGCTGGTTCTTGGCAGTGACAGGCAGGCAGGCCAGACCTGTTGGCTGCTCCATGTGCTTGCTATCAGTCTGTAGAAAACTGGGTCAAGTCTGCTGCCTGTGCCCAGGATTTTTTAAGATTTCCCCTGCCTCAGTTCTTCCTTGTGTCCCCGCAGTCAGAACAGCCATCTGTGAACACTTGCTTGCTGGCTGTATGACAGCTTTTCTTTATACAGCAGCTGGTGGAAGATGCACCAAGTGGGACCTTTCCACGTAGATCAGTGCCTGCCCTGGCACTTGTGGCAAGCTTCTCCTTGAAAAGAATGACGATGTTGAATTCTACTCAAGTGTAACCATTCTCCTTTTTGCAGGATAGTACTTTTAAGTACTACCCATTATATGAGACGTAAGAATGAGGTCTAGTACTTACGGAGTGTCACCTGTCTTCTTAATCTGGTCCGCTTAAGAATAGTTTCTGTTGCAGACTTGCTTCAGTTTTGGGAAACTCAGCATGATCACTGTTCTCCTGCTACATCCCAAGAAACTTTTCTGCTTAGTGTGAGATAGCTTTTCCATGCTGAAGCATGCATTATCTCATGGTCTGTCTTAGGCCGAAAAGTTCTGTGCAGGTACCATAACAGTACTTCATTAGCATTACGTGCTCTATGAGAGTAGTTTAATACTACTGTTCTAGACTTTCTTGGGGACATGGAAAGTATGCATCATGTTGTCAGACTATGCAAAGCTAGTGCTTTCCTTAGACAGGATTGGGGATAAAGGAATCTTTACTTTAAAACGGTTTTATGATATTTTGTTCTAAATTAATAGAAGGATAAAACACATCAATAAGAGGTAATAGGGATTCTTGTCTACTACATCTTCCAGCTTGTGAGGTTGGTTTGTTAGCTCTGTAAAAATTTTTTTAACTTGTTATTAACGATAGCCACTAGAGCCCTGCAAAACTCCTGTCCTGCATAACTTACTCCTCTAGCCCAGAACAATGGTCGTGTTTTGTATTGCCCTATGGCATACCTGTACGATAAAATTGTTTCTCTTCAAATGCAAGTAGATTTTGATTATCACAAGTGGGTAAATACTTGAGAATGCAGAAGTACACTTAAAAAGGCTACACTTCTCTTTTCCTTAAGTTGCCCTTATGACCATCTGAATTTGGGTTCAGCACTGTGCCATGATGGGGAACTGTACAGCTCCAGAATGTGTCAGGACAAGCATTCAGGTTTAGTGGCTCTTACTTTAAGATGTGCTGATGACAGTGAATTGGAGTGTATTCCTGCTGTGCTACCTCAATAGCTGAACTCCATTCTTGGAACAAGTGTCTCCTTATTAATGTCACTTATATCTCCACTGCATCCTCTTCTGGTTTGTCTAGCCAGTGATAATCTTCTGGAGCCAAAGTGTAGGAATGACCCGTCTGAAGAATGCCAGGCATGAAAGCAAGCTGCTTACCTTTTCCCTGGGGATGGGAATTTCTCCATGGTTGGATATAATGGAACTGCCAAAGTCTAAATGTTGTGACTTGGCTCCTTCTGTCACTTCTAAAGAAGGAACAACCTGCTCATTGACTCTGTTGTGTACTTGCTGTACATTTCTTCTCTCAGGCAGTAGTATGGAAAATGCTGTAAGTAGAAAAATAATACACTGAAAGTAAATCCAGTGTTCCCTGGGCATCTGTTCTATGTCATGCTTTATTTGCCATTTTTCTCCATATAATAATAAATATTTGGATATTCTCTTTGCTTGACCTGTGTGTGTGATTTTATTTTCTCTGAAGACCAAGAAAAGATAGGGTCTGTGGGGGTGGTGCTTTTTTTTGTTGTTAAACAGATTAATCATTCAAACTTTGAATAGTATTTGCTGCAGTACTTTACTTTATCCATCCCTTTTCTTTGTGTTTGAAATCCAACTTTATCCATCTGCCAGCTCCCTTCCCCCAGTCTATTGTCAGCAAAAATACTCTAATTGACAGGTCAAATGAATCTCATCAGTGATCTCAGTACTTGAGAATCTGTATGTGTCGGTGGCTCCTGGGCTTGGCCTTGTCACCTTTGACCAGTGTGAAGTTGCTAGCCCAGAAGCTGGACTTGGCTGCAGTTTTTATAACGTTACGTATCAGTGGAATTGTCATTAATTGGATACGTTAAAGTAGGGATTAGTTGGTAGTAACTACCCTGAATGATGTACTCAGAATTAGACTGCCTTGCTACTTCAAAATAACTATTTTTTGACAGTACAAAAGACAGACATTTCTTATAAGGTATTAAGAAATCTTGTTCTCTTGTTTAATTCTGTGGTTACTTGCTAATTGCTTTGGAATATTGTTAGAAGGCAGAGCTACCCAGTCACATTTCCAGCTGCCATCAGTCTTTTTAATGAATTGTGCATTTTTGTGTTCTTCTCGCCCCTCAAAAATCTCCACTGGTGTTTCATACGTGGTGTGTTTTTTATACATAAAAAAGCTTCAAAGCTTTTCATTCACTCAGAGAAAGCTGTGGGAGTGTGACTTCAGTCTAAGGGTTCAGAACCCAGAATTAAAAAAATATAAATAACATGTATTTCAGCTTGATTGTGTAGTAGGGTTTGTAAGACAGTCTGTTCTTTGTTTCTTCTAGTACCTTTGAATGTTGTTGGCCAAACTCTGCCCAATCTGAAAGAGAAATGGACATATCAAAGATATTAAGTTATTACTGATTTTGCAGAGAAAGGTGGGATCTCCTAATCAGAGAAGTGATGAACATACACAGGTGCAACTATGACATGGTACTGGGTAGGATGCAGTGCTACTGCTGGCATTGAGGATTGCTGAAGGAAGAGATTCCAGAGAGATTGGAGAAAAAAGCTGTAAGTGAGGAAATGGAGCATGTGGGAAGCAAATCTGGGGAGAAAACAGGTTTTGATTAGTTCTGCTGTCCGTACAACTTTTTTTTTTTTCCTCTTTAATTCATTTTCATGATGCTGAAAGGAAGGGTCCAGCTTGGGGATTAACAGAATTGTTTTTCCTGGTTGCCATATTAACGGTGTGCTGTACCTGCTGCCCATCATAGCACATCCTTTGTATGTAATTATTAACGATGAGCGTAAGAGGGGAAGAGCTCATGCTTTCCTACATACCCAGTGATGCATATAATGTGACAGTAATAGGGACAAATCTCGCCAATTGTATGCCTTTTTTTTTCCTATCTGTTTAAAAAAAAAAAAAGAAAAAAGTACCAAGAAAAACCTGTCTTGCTCCTGTTCTGAGCAGACAAACAATGGCCGTAAGTTAAGTGGTAGACAGCAGTGGGTGTTGTAAACACCAGACTGAAATACCTTGTGCCTACTGCTTTCAGTTAGAGGATAGATGGGCTGCTGGTACTTTTACAGCAGCTCTGTGATCCTGGCTGCCAGCCACAGCTGCCAGCCAGCAGTTTGGAGATCAGGTCCTGTATATTCAGTGTTCTCTGTCTGCCACAGAGGAACAGCTGCAGGCTGTGAGCAGGGTCAGCATCAGGGGGCTATTATACGTACATGTATATTAGACACGTACGCAAATATATATATGTACCTGTAGCATTGCAGAAGGGTTAAACTGTAGCTAAAGCATATGGGCTAAGATGCATACTTGTGTGTTAGGAAGACTTCAGCGCTGTCGTATGTGTTGGGTATTATCAAGCCATGCTCAAATATGTTGGGTTTCTCTGGAAGCTGAGGCTTATCAAAGAACTTTCCCAAACCAGTTGCAAATTGAGATAAAATTCAAGTAGCTACTAATTTAGGCTGGGATACTTAGGTGCTTTATGCACACACTGGCTCCAGGGTGTGCTCTGGAGAAAGACTGATCTGAAATTGCAAGCTTTAAAAATAACTAATTAACTAGTAGTAATAATGAACTGGTCTTGTTGGCTAAGCAGTGGCAATGTTTAGACACATCCATTGTGTGTTCCAGGTAGCTCCGACAACAAGTCCCCAGTAAAACTGCTTAGGCTTATTGATGCCTGGAAATCCAGAAAAATGGATCTAAATCCGTTGTATTTGTAACTCGTGCTAAGGCACAAATGTGTTTTTTTTTTTTTTCCCAAATATAAATATGTATGTATATATTTAAAATACTGCTCAATTAGAACTCGAATATCTGTTTGTTTTGATGCAATGTTAACTAGATTGGTTTCCTTGTCTAGAACCATCATGGAGCAAATCTGATTGAGACCGTAAGAATGGAGGCTGTGGGTAGGGCAAAGGTCTATTTTGCCCAGTATCCTATGTCCAATGATGTCTGCAAATAAATATCTAAGGAAGAGTAAGAATAGGGTATTAGGACATCTCCCTCGCATTTTGGCTTCAGTCAAACTTCTTGGTATGAAATTTATTGGATATTTTCTTTATTGAATCTATTAACAGGTTCATCTTTCACATACTTTCTTGGGCTCCCCAGAGTCACCTGGTGCTAGAGACGTGGGTCTTTACTATGAATTTTAACACTTAAAAGAAGCTAAATCCATCTAAATCCATTTCGTTTTTAACTAGCTTTCTGTCAGCTTCTTTTTGATTTTTCCTGAAGTTACTGTCTTGGAGGAGACGATGAATGGTCAGTCATTGTTCATGGTGTTTGAGATGCTTTTGTTCAGTTGCATAGTATAGTCTATGTTACCTTTTTGTTTCCTAGTGTTTCAGAACACCTGATACTGCCTTTTTTTTTTTTTCTTTGACAGCCATTAGGCTGTTATATACAAGTTTCTTTTCTTTTTCCTTGAAGATACCAGCCCAGGTTCCTGTTTCTCTAGAGCAGCAGACAGGTCAGAGCCCATTACTTAATGCACAAAGATTGGGGCTGTTTCTTTGCTGCTTTTCCTCCTTTGCTATGCCATGATATATCGCTTTTCATTAATCTGCAGTGAATTCTTACCTTTGTGCTCAGCCTTCTCAGTGAATTGTTGTAAATGAGCATTACCTCCCACACAGCCATATCTGCAACTACTTATTGTAATTGTAGGAATATTTGGAGACTTCATTGTGAGTTCTTGCTTGTCTTTGTATAGACTGTCTTTCTCAGCTCAACTTGTCTGAAGTTTTCTTATAAATTTCTTTCCAGTGGGCAGTTACCTACCACAGGAGGCAGTGAAATGAAAAGGAAAGGCAAGATATACCTGTATTATATCCTATGTAACAGTCTCTGATTTTTAATCCAAAATGTAAACATGAGGAAAGTTGCCATGAAGAAAAAAATCTGCCTTTGGTTCCTTTGCAACATCGTTACACAGCCATAGCTCTGGAGCTTAATGGAACTTAATGGTACAAGCAGATATTTTTCTTCATTTTTGTTAACTGTGGTTTATGCCTTCATTTTGTATTCCATTGTATTTTTCTCTGCGCTTGAGTTTATTAGATAGATGAATCAAGATCTAGTCAGGTACACTGTCTTTTTGATTAGATCAGATCAAGCAAACAGTGGATTACATATTAGGGGACAAAGCTTGTTTGCTTTTGGCAAAAACAATTGCTAAGTAATTTATTTTCCTTTTGCAGCAACTTCTTTGTTAGGAATTAACATGCTTCTGTGTTAGCAAGAGGAATATAAATAATTTGCATTACTATAAGGATCCACCAAGGGGATTTATGGAGCTGAAATAACATTGTAGGTAGTATTTAACCCTTACTGAACTCCATTACACTACAGTTCATGGGTGCCACTTCAGAAAAGTCTCTGCTAAAAACTAGACTATGAATAATTACTTCTTTCAGATTTTTTCAGATCAACTACATTTAATTTGTAGAGTTTTGTCACTGAACAAAACATGGCTTTTTTTCCCTCCTTTTCCCTACATGCCCACATCATATCATTTCAACTGGAACTTTAGTTGGATTTAAAACTAAATTTTTATTTATGTGTTTGCCTCTTGGTATGTGGTTTTAAATACCTTCCTGAACGAAAGCTAACAAACAGGTTATGTTTTGGAATCATGAAAAATATTGGAAAAACGTTCTCCCAGTTTGTTCATTAGATTGTTTTAGTTGATCTCAATCTGCTTTTTTTTGGGGGGTGAGCTGGGGAGGGTGGTAGGTGTAGGAAGTGGTAGAAAAAATCCTCAGCTTTAAAGGACCCGGCATTCCAAAATATGACAACATATTCCAAACAATTGTTCGCATCTCCAAAACTTTGTTAATTAGTCTGTGATGGAATGCCTGGTAATTTTGGATGGATGTGGGAGCAGCCAAATCAGTGGAATTTTCTTTTGAACTGTATTTTCATCAATACGTAAGGACAGAAATGATATTGTAGGGAACTCGTGCAAATATTTCTCTTATGTTTTGAGTGTGTTGCATAGTTGATTATGACTTGTACAGTAGTGGCAATCAAATAATTACAAATCATTTTTGCATTCTTCAGTGGATCAAATTTCTGTTTGTAAAGATTGGCAGAAGAATGTTCTGATCTGTGAATTTTATAGCCAGGAACAAATCTTATATTGAAAACAAACAGACCTGGCATGTAGTTCTCCAGATTTATGTTACTTAGGTTCTTCAAATGAAAGAAAACTGAGGGAAGAAAAACGTGTCTGCAGTTTCCTTCAGAACTGTTACTTGCTGGTAATGATGTGTTTGCCAGAATGTAAGCCAGAAGTCATCAATCTTAGGCTGTGGTTGCCCCCAGACACTCTAGCAACCTGTGTTGAGAGGCAGCATTTTCATTCTGCTGCCAGTATGCCCAGTACTTGGGGGGGCTGTGTCTTCAGATATTAATAACAGTTGCATCTGGGGAAGTTGCAAACTTGAGCACATTAAAATTCATTTTGTTGCTGTTGACTCTGCAGTAATCTCAGCACTGTGACTGCTCTGACCCCTCACAATTCTGCATACGTGCAGGTAGTTAAATGAAGAAGGAACTTCAGTAAGAGTATGTGGTGCGTATAAACTGCAACCCTCCTTCACTGCTTCTTTGTGTATCATTTCGTGGCATGGAATCCTTTCTGCTCAGGGTTCTAATATTTGGAGCAATACATAAGACATATTGGGCTGTAAGATTTGGAATAATAATAGTAAGTTGGGGGCTGGAAAAGGCAGGTGAGGAATTCATATGAAGTCCAGAGAGTTGATCAAGCACCTGCAGACATCACACGCCTGGTTCTTGAAGTGCAATCATGTATGAGAAGGCTGCATTTTTTTCATAAAGTGGATTTCTTTATATGCCTTTTCTGTAGCACAGTTGCCATAAAAAGAAGCACTTCGAACAGTGCAGTATGCTGGCAGGTGGCTGACAAACTATTTGAGCTGTGGTATAATGTGAAGCAGTATATAGAATGAAACCAATGGACCCCAATACCCCCCTCTGCCTTACAGAGGGCATGGGGGGTTAAAAAAAGTATTTGGAGATCTGTGGGGTGCGTAGGTTTCCAGTGTGCTCTTTCTTTAGGAAAGAGAAAATTTAATGGCTTGGAAGAAAAGACTTCCAAACTTGACTCAAGAATAATCAGAGTGAATCCTGCCTACAGATGCCTGGAGTAGATAACTTATGTGCGGTGCCTGTTTACCTTCACAATTGAAGTTGCAGTGGCTTCATTTCTTAGTCAGTGGCTGTGCACTCGAATGTCTTATGCAGAGCAGGGAAACATGAATGAAATAGAACTGCTCTTTGTAGCATCACTGATGTGTGTTGTTTTCTTTTCCTCCCTCGCCTGCTGTGCAGAATGGCATAGTATACCAGCTGCCTGAGTACAGTTACCCATGTGATTGCTGTATTTCCTCTGCACTTTTGCCAATTCAGCTATTATTATGATAGCTGTCAATGACTGCTTCTTTCATCTGTGGCCCTATTCTGACAAGGAAGATTATTTATGCCCATAAGTGTTAGTACAAACAGGTACTAAATATGTAATAATCACCCTTCCCAGTCTTTCTGCTGTGTTAAGCTGTGCAAAACACCTAGAAAGGGTAAACTGTACTTGTCTTACTGATGCATTGCATTTCATGATAAACAAATTAAAAAAAAAAGTGTTACGTTTCTCAATCTATGACCTTATTTTTTTAACAGTGAACTGTCAAGGTTCATTCTTCTAGGGTAAAAAAAAAATTAGTCCTGTGCTGGTGCTGTGCTGAAGATAATAAGGTACTGGAACTAAGACTGGGATTCTTAAGATCTGTTAGAATTGCACACAGTAATTTGTAGCTATAAACTTGTGCTGGAGCTTACAGCTCTGATTTCTACTCCTCTATATGTAGTGCAGGTCTGCTGTGGGTCTGTATAACTTACAAAAGAGAAACTGCTTAAAAATGATGAAGACTTGAAAGAAAACAGCTAGAGGGGTAAGATACTTAAGTGGTATGGAGCTTGATTAATATTATTATTTTGGAAGCTCAAGACGAGAGTTATGTTTTTTATTTTTATTTTTGTGGGTTTTAAAGCACAAAAAAGCTGGTGGGAATAAACAGCAGAATAAGAAGAAAAAGTAAGCAAAAGGAAAACCAAAAGTTTGTTCTTGCAAATACAGTGATTATGTTCAGGTGGAGGACAGGGAGAATGAAAATTAACATACAAGCTGGCCAGTTGACTGAAAAAAAGGGTTCTAAACAAAAAAATGTTTTGAAGAAAAGTTTTTTAAGGGTGCACAAAGTGGGACCTTTTTCAAACATTTCAGAATCAGGAAGCCTTTCTGAGATTTTTTTTAGTGTGTGTGACTGAGAATCAAATAAATGGTTGGAGGAGATAAGGCTGTGGCAGAGAAGTGACATTATTTAATGAAAAATAATATATCACTAGGATGAGACGGTATTTAACCAGTGGTTAAAAGGAATTAATATAAAATGGCTGAATTACTAACTGAGACATAATCTGTCATTTAAATTGACCTTAGAAGGTGGGTAAACATGGAATAATTTGGATGGCAATATAGTAAATGAATCAACTGAGCTACTGATGGAGAAAAGCTCCAACAAAATTCAATTCCAACGTGATAAGAGTGCGGCCTTTGACTCACAAAGCCCTTATAAACGGAAGATTGCCAGACTATCTGGAGGTCGAGAATATGTCATTTCATCCTTGTACTGTTACTACAGCCTTTCTCTAAGAACCTCCTTGACTGAAGGGATCTTTGTAATCCGGTCTGGCCATTCTTGCCTTCGTGTGGCATGCGGTATGTAATTGTTTTCACCAACCCAGAGTATTGTTGCAGCATATCTTGTTCATGTAGGTGCCCTCCTCTTGAGAGTTGCTTTGTGCCTGGTATAGAAGACAGTGCTTGGCTGCCATTGCTGCCATGAGATTTGAGGATTTCTTTTGTAAACAAGGTCTTTCTGGCTCTCCCGTCCATGTGAAATCTGGATGCCCTTCGTTGCTCTCTGTCCTCAAAGGGCCTCATTAGATCTTAATCTGCATTTAGCAGTCTTGGCCATGTCTATGATGACAGCAAAGCATTTGAACTGCATTGTCTACACGTCGTCTTTTTCCTAGTAACTCACAACCACAGGGAGAAGCTGTGTTTCTTCTCCTAACAGACTTTTATCTTGTGTCAGTTTAGAGTTGCTCAGTACTTGCTGACAGCTTTTGATATGTCTTCATATAATCTAGTTAAATTACAGTTTGTTAGCAGATTCTTGTCAAAAAGTGACAGGTAATTTAACCTCTTTTGCATCAAAATGCACAGAGGAAACTACTGCTATTTCTTCAAAGTAGGATCCCAATCCCAACAGCCAGAAAGAAGAGAGAAATTAAAGTAGTACAGGTTTCTCCTTAGACAGAGAAATGCATGTTTCTTCTTTTATTGCTAGCTAAGCCATGGGGACAACATGCCTCTTGTTTATCCAATTAAGTGTTCCCTATGAATTGAGGAAATGGATTTCACTTAGCTTTGGAGAAGAGTTCAGAAGTCTGAGAGTATTAGCAATTCAGGAGAAAGATGCAAAGGGGAGTTATAAATCTTAAACGTCCATTACTGCTCCCAGGGGAGGCAATCTAAATCTAAGGAGGGAATGAAACTGGAGAGCGTAAATTAGCTATGACTAACTGCAAAACCCCTGCTTGCAATAATTATTTCTGTCTTCTAGGAAAAGGGGTAAGAGAGTCAATACTCTCTCAGAGACTAGGCATGTAACGCCGGTTTATCAGCTACACTGATTTACCCAGGTGAGGTTTCAGGCCATCAAATTTGTGCTGTAGCAGTGCTCTGAACTGCTTTGCTGGTCGTTAGAAAGGAATATGATCTCTAACCCAGTAGTAGTGTTATCCTTTGGGCTATTTTCTTGTAATGAGGACATATCTTCTTCAGACAAGATGGCAGATCAGGTTTTGGCATAGTCCTTTCACGTCATGCCTGTGAATATTGCTGTATATGGTGCTTGCTCCAGTTAAATTGATTATTATAACACTTCTCAAGAAATTGTTCTGTAAAGAGCTTGAATGGCAATTAAACATTTTAAAATGTAAGCAAAACAACTTGTCTATATCCAATATATTGGTGGAGACCAAATTTAGCCAAACTGAGTTGTGTTTTTCATTCTTGGACAGGTGTTTTCCCATTGGTAAGGGTTTCTGTTCTTTGGTCTATGAAGTCCCAACTAACATTTTCATGGGAAGTTATTCTTTATCCAGACACTACGGTATGAAGACCCGAGATACAGAACAGAGGGGCAATGACATACAATACCTGTAAATGGGTAAGTCTTGGATGAGTTAAAAGTTCAAATCAGAAAAACAGGAAGCATAATAGTTCACTCTCAAAGAGAATGAATTTCTGTGAAGTGTAGCAGGTTATGGGCTGTCAGTATTGGCATTTCTGACTCTCAGCCCTCATGCAGGCTGTTCTTGTGACTGAGCAAGTCACTTGGGTCCCATTTCTGTCGAAGTCACAAGATCAAATTGATCTGACTTTAAAAACAAAATCAAAACAAGCGAATAACAAAAACAAAAAACACCAAAAAAGTGTGGTTACGGCCTTTCTTTTATTTCTTTTTAACCTGATTAAATACCTGAACAGACCTTGTCATTTAACCTGACCGTGGCAGTATAATGAGCCATGTATCCGTGTTGGATTTGTGTCTGTATTGAATTTGGGAATTCAGTAGTATTTCTCACCGTCATTTTTCCACTGTAGAATTAAATCGTGGCCCTAAATTACATACTGGTATGGTACTTGTACAGTTTGTGAAGCACAGCTGTGCCAGGAAGCAATTGCTGCTGACTGAGAGAAATAATGTTAGGCATTTGGGAGCTGCTTGTCAGCCTTTCTGACCACCTAGTTGTGTCCATTTATGCAGGCTAATGATACGTATGAGGCAAGATATCTGTACAAATCAGTGTTTCTCATTTACCATCTGGTACTTGGCACAGATCAATAGAATAGAATAGTTCAGTTGGAAGGGACCCACAAAGATCATAGAGTCCAACTGTCTGACCTCTTCAGGGCTAACCAAAAGTTAAAGCACGTTATTATCCAAATGCCTCTTGAACTCTGACAGACATGGGGCATCAGCCACCTCTCTAGGAAGCTTCTTCCAGTGGTTGGCCACCCTCACAGTAAAGAAATTGCTCCTGATGTCCAGTCTGAACCTCCCCTGGTGCAGCTTTGTGCCATTCCCACACACCCTGTGATCAGTTCCCAGGGAGCAGAGACCGGCCTCCCTCTCCTCTTCCCCTGCTCAGGAAGATGCAGAAAGAAATGAGGCCACCGCTGAGCCTCCTTTTCTCCAAAGTAGAAAACCCAAGTGACCTCAGCCTCCCCTCACAGGACATGCCTTCCGGCCCTTTTACCAGCTTTCTTGCCCTCCTCTGGACACTTTCAAGGACATTAACACCCTTTTTATATTGTGGAGCCCAGACCTGCACCTGATATTCAAGGTGAGGCCTCACCAGTGCTAAGTATAGTGGGAGGATCACCTCTTTTGGCTGGCTGGCCATGCTGTGTCTAACGCACCCCAAAATGAAGTTTGCCCTCTTGGCTGCCAGGGCACGCTGCTGGCTCACGTTGAGCCTGCTGTGGACCAGCACCCCCAGATTGTGTCTGGCAATGCTCTGTCTCCAGTGCAGCACCCAGCATTTTCCTTGGCTGAATTTCATGCCGTTGATGATCACCCAGTGCACCAAGGTATCTAGATCCTTCTGCAAGGCCTCTCGTCCTTGCAAACAGTCAACAGCACCCCCCAGATTAGCTTTGTTGCCAAAGTTGCTGAGGATGCATTCCATTCCTGCATTGATCGCTGATAAAATTGTGGAACAGGACTGGCCCTGAAACTGAGCCCTGTGGAGCACTGCTAGTGTCCAGCCACCAGCCAGACATAGCCCATTCCCTGCAACCCTTTGAGCTCTGCTGTTGAGCCAGTTCATCACCCAGCACAGCATGAGCCTGTTCTTCTCACAGTTGGACAGTCTGTCCAGAAGTATGCTGTAATTATAGTTTAATGGTAGCTCTGTATTTCAGTGCACTATCTTACTTGGGGTTACTGGCTGTAAGTGCAGGTCATTGTTACCTGGCTTTATACAATTTGATGTCAAGCTATGAGCCATGCCCAGTTCTGCTTAGGCACTGCAATGCTTCCTATCCGTTGATTAGAAAGGGAGCTGTGCCTGGCTGACTCAGGAGAGCAGTGAGCTAGGTGTAATATCTGTCTCACTGCAGGATAGTTGACCATTTTGTCTAGCTTGGCAGCAGTAAAGAGGAACCTGAGTGCAACCCTCACAAACAAGGGGGCAGTCATTGGTGATTGCAGAGGTTTTCAGAGTGTGGCAGTGTGTGTAACAGACTGCAGCATAAACCAGGTATCAGAAACCTGCTGTTGTGCTAGAAACTTGTTCGCAGGGCTAGTGGCAGTGTGGTGGGACAGATGTGCCACAGGTCCCAGGCAAGACTGTAACTTCCATTCCGGAGTACTGGAAGAAGCAGCCAATAGAACAGTAAATACTGAAGGAAAGATTTTTTCTAGGGAACTATGTGGCTTCATATGTCTGGAGAATATCAGTTGAGGGGAAGTTACTGGGTGAAATAAGACTGTTCACATAGTCCCTTCAGTCTCTCCTCTGAGGCTGCTCTTATTTAAATTATTTGTTAATACTTACAGGACAAAAATAGAAATGTGTGATGAGCTTTGCACAAGACCCAAAGCTGGAAGGTGTCATTAGTACAGAAATGGGCTGCTAAAATAGATGATGCTAGAATCGAATTTGCAGGGTGAAAAACTGAAGAGTCATAGCCTAGAGTGTTAATTCATAAACCTGGCAAGTAATAGGAATTTCTGCTTCTAAAAGTTCACTGCTTGGAAGTATAAGACAAGATTTAAATATAGTAGCTGATGCTAACATAGCTTGTTACTTGCAGGAGGTTACCTTGAGAAAAGTCATAAATGATCGTGAGTGATCAGAGATTAGCCATATTTTCCCTCTTTTTTTCTAAAGGGTAATTTAGAACAGAGCAGACATTTCTCATCACTATTTGAAAAAGGGCAAAGGAAGAAGTAGTGGTACGTATCTCGTCCTATTTTACTGTTATCTAGGTGTCTGCCTTTGGCAGTTGTTGGAAACCGAGGGGTGAGGGATGGTGGTCTGAGCCAATCCCGCTATTCTTATGTGAGATTCAGTTTTTGCGATGGAGAACTGGCAGCTGGATCTGCTGATTCAGGGTTTTCTTTCAAGTCCTGTTTCTAGCTGCATGAGTAGTGGCTTGGGTGCTCAGGGCAGAGAGGTTTGTGAGGATTCACAGACTCTTCCTGGAACAAGCAGGCTGACATTCCTGGGAAGACCTGGAAAACTGACAAGAAGTAAACAAGCTTTGAAGTTGGAGCCCATGAGATTAGTTAACTGTGGAAGATGATTTAAGGCATCCTTGAACCTATGACGGTGGGATTTCAAGCGGTTGAGACATTTCCTTTTAGCACTACTCTGAAATCTGATCGATAAGCATCTTATCTCCTTCACAAGTCGCCTTCATTCACCTCAATTTTATCTTTCTTTTAAGGACATGGAGGCTAAAGTGAATGTGATTCTCCAGGGCACAGTGTGCTTGCATTCGGTATGAGTGCAGATAGTGGAACTTAGATAAATGAATAAAGCCAACACCTTTCTGAAATATAATCCCCAAATACCCTAAAGACTTCTGAACCAAGAGAAATACCTCACATCAGCTAAATCAACACACTTACGGATAATGCAGGGAGACAGAAAGGAGAAGAGGAAAGGGAGAGAGCTTTAAGGAAAGGAAAAAAAAAAAAGGAGGGGGGGAGAAGAAGGAGGAGAGGGTATTGTTTGTGTAACTGATTACAGAGAAGAGATCTTGGCAGCCGTAAAGTTCAGTTGTCTGGGATCTGTTAAACACACTGCACTGCTTCAGTTTCTGTGTATATGTTGAAAGGAGAGTGAGCCCAGCAATATTCTCGCAGGATTTGTGTCAGGGAGCACTTAGCAGCAGTATGCATCAGGAGAATCCACTTGCGAATGGCTTTATTTGGGAACACAGATATTTAGGGAGACTACAGCAGAACCGTAGAAACTGCTTAACAGCTTTTAAAAGAACAGCAAACTAACCAAAAGGTGGCCTGCTCTTTAGCAGGGCTGTAGCATAATTCTCTGGTCCTTTCAATCACAGGCAGCGGGGTGTGGATGCCACAGCATTGCTGTTGTGGAGTCTGGCACAGCATTAACCTCTCTCCTGCTGGTTGTGGCAGAGAAAATGTTGTTCTGGGCAAAAAAAACATATTTGCAACTCGCTTCTTTCAGTCTGTCCTGTCTGCCTTTCCATCTGGATGACTTCTGTTCCCTAGTATTAAATGTAGTTTTTCTACTGATCACTAGTGGTAGATGGCAAGGGAAAGGGAAGTAGATCCTGAAAACAGGGTTTGCATGAGGAGTTTCTCTGTCAGATCACTCTGGGCCTAATCAAATATCCTGTCCTCATCAGACTTCTGCCCAACCTCTCTCCTTCAGGAGACCCAAGGACAGGATACCAGAGTATCCAGCCCACAAAAGCAGGAGAGAGCATCTCAGTACTTTGGTGTGTGAAGGGTGCAGCGCCCACAACAGAGTGTGCGTTGGCATTTGATGCAGTAAAAGGGAGGAGGCAAGCATGAGCTCCAGAAAGGGCTGCGGAACATTTTTATAACCTTTTTCATTGTCCTGTTCTGAAGTGAACCTGCCATACAATCCAGTGATGCAAATAAATTTCATACCTGTCTGCTGTAGAGAGCGAGCTCTGGGGAGCAGTGATCATGAGGTGTGCTCTGCCGTGTGTGGCCAATGCCAGTGTATGAGCATTGGTATTCTGGGGATGCTGAAAGGGGCGTGCTTCAGAATGGAGAATGAGAAAGAAAAATGAGTTTTTTCCCCTCTTCTTGTGTTCACATCTTGACCAGTTTTCATTCAAAAGAACAGTGTCTGAGCTGAGTGGTGAGGGTTTATGGATAAGTCAAGCAGGATGAACTAAAGAACTTGAGTCCATGGTAGTTTTACTTACAAATACCAAGCAAGAAAAAGGTCCTCCTAAACTTTTCCCTTTGCTCTGATTGTGCTGTGTATATGCAGTGTTCTGTATCCATTAGCCATACCTTAGAGTGTTTGGTGTCTGAAGCACATTAAGATCTCTGTCTCCACATAACTTTGCCACAAGCATCCTTTTGTCCTATCATGGATGGCATCCTGTAGCTTTGCAAGTGCAATCCTGTAGTGCAGTACAGGCTTCTTTAGATATGACTGTCAGCTGCCATACGCTGCTCTGTCTGGTACAGCTCATCCCTTGTCTCTTCATCGCTTGCTCTTCTGTTACGCACTCTGACCACTGCTTGCAGCTGGGGCTGGCTGCTTGTGTGGCTTCTCCAGTCCAAAACCAAGGAGGGTGGTGGGTTTGGAGGCAGGCTGTGCGTCCCTTTCCTTCCCCACAGGTAGTGGCATCCTTATTTCTCTTCAGCAAGGTGCTACGGTGGAAGAGAGCCTTCCTGTGGTATCAGAAGCGTTTGGTTGTAGAAGGCTGATTGAGAGCTGACGTCTCAAACATTGCAGGACTGAAGGGATGGTGGGGGAAGAGTTGCTCTAAATGCAGCGTCCGACTTTTGTAAGTAGATAGGCTCTAATTAGAGCCATCACCTTTTGTTGATATTTCCCAGGGACATATCCTCGCTTGTCTGCAAGAGCAGAGTAACTTGGAGTGACCCTAGGTGCTGCCAGAATTCTCTGAATCTCACTAACTCTTTGTCCAAAAGGCTTAATAGCACTACAGCTTTTAGTACTCTCATGTGTCCTTTTGGTGTTGGTTTCATGAAGGATTCAGATTATTTGCTTTCTGTTCCTGAAACAAGATTTCTCTTAAACTATTTTGTTATGTGGTCTCAGTGCACTGGAGTTGCTGATAGATAAGCCTGGGCATCCTGTACTTGCATGCTGAATTCTGTAATGTATGAGTCAGATTAACTGTTTAGAGAATTACTTTCTGAAGTTTGCCAGGGCTGAAAAGACTTTCTGCGTCACCTTTCACTTTAAGAAGTTACTGGGAAAGTATGTCTGGCAGTAAACTATTTACTTTCTGGCTGGGATTCATTTCTGTATTGCTTGCGCTTCTTTTAGTTAGAGAGCAGACACTCCACTTACTCTGTAGTCTCTGTTTTTTTCTCTTTGAAAGTCTAATTTGTGCTCAAAGGACTGTAGTAAGAAGAGAGAGAGAGGTGAAGTTGATGTTGATGACAAGAAATTCTGGTTGTTTTCCTGTACGTAAGTGTTGGGCAACATCAGAGAAAATGTCCTTGTAGTGCTTCCAGATCTGTCTTGCGCAGAAGGCTGAGACAAAGGCCATCTTTGGTTTCTTGTATTGCTGTATCATTGAAGAATGAAATGTGTTCCCTCCATTTTCTGCAGCAGCATAAACTTGTTGTCTGACTCGCACCACAGTTCTTCATGTTCTATTACGTGTCATGAGGACGAAGGTTTACCCAGAAGGGTAGTTTCATGCAGTGGTTACAGAAGGAAGAGAGAGAGTAATCCCAGATGATTTACTCCCCGATGATTTACTCAGTTGTTTCTCACTCATTAACTGTCCCAGACCCCCTTCCCCTCCAATCTGCAAAATGCTCCCACAAGATGCTGGGGTCAGGGCTGGGAATGCAGCTGTGATAGTTACAGCAGGGTGAGCAGGTATAGCAGGTGCCCACAATTGTTGGGGGCCTTGCTGCTTTTTCTTGTCTATCCCTATGGTCAGAAGCCAGTCTTCAGTCTCAGGCAGGTTTTCTGGCTCCCAAAACAGCCCAGCTTGCTCCTCTGCCCAGTCAGCCCAGTTGTTGCTTGCCTGGCCCAGAGGTGTCGACCCCTCTGTTCTCAGCATCTTCCAGGAAATGTGTTCCCCTTCTGGTGTCCCCTATCTTGTTAGCTGCTTCCCCAGGATGATCAAGCATGTTGTGAAGCTTGTTTAAAATGGAAGTTGTGAAATACAAATTAGAGGTAGTGTATAAACGCACAGTGTTTGGTTTTGCACATGAATTACTCTGTACAAGGGCTATTTAAACAGTAGTGCAGCAGCAGCTTGGCATAGTGTCTCCAGGGGGATTTGAAGTATGAGGAGAGCAGAGATTTTTGTCGTAAGAAAAACACCATTTTCTGAGCCATAAAAGCTCATAAGAATATTTGCAAAAGGCAGTCACAGCTAACGGATGAATTCTGCTCTTGCTCATAACGGGAAGTCCCTGACTGATTGAACTGGTTGGGAGTTCTTAGAGGGAGAGCTCGTTTTCTTTGTTTCTAGTACAGTACTAGACTGCTGAAGCTGAAACACTTTTTGGCATGGTTGGACCGTGGGCAGATTTCTAGAGAACCTACAATTCTCACTTACTGGCCAGCTTTCTTTACACTCCACAACCAGTCAGATCCACCGGGTCTCATGGGGACTGGTTGCTGTTTGGAGGATGGAAGCAAGGGTGACACAACCTGGCTTCAGCCATTGAACCGTTGTTTCCTGCATTCTCCACTGCTACCTTGCCCTTTCACAGCAGGAGTTCTTAGCAGGCTAAACTCAAACGAGGAAGTCTGAGGTGGAAGATTGATTTTTGATCTGTCTTAGGTGCTTGTGTAGTCTCCTTAATTGGAACAGTTGAATATCTCGCAGTGTTTATCTTCATTGCAACACTTCCATACCTCACTGAATTGTTAACTCTGATTTGCAAACAGAGAATGGAGGCATAGAGGTTCTCAGTGGTTTGTCAAAGTTCGTACAAGAAGCCTGTGATTGTGCAGGTGCAAGGAATTAAACTCTGCTGTCTTGTTACAAGCTTCACTTTTCTCTTCTTCTGAATCAGCAGAAGCATCATTTGACTGGTACCTGACAAAAATGTGTATGTGGAGTGAGAATACCGTGTTCTCTGTGCGGTGTAGAACTTGTAATACCTGCTTTGAAGAATGATGGTGGTTGCTGAATGAATTTGTAGTAAATAATAATATCAAGTATCATGTTTTGGAGTTTACATTTAATTTGTCTGACAAGGTCGATGCTTGTTGTGTTACCAGTGTTCTTGGTGAGTTTTTGCAGCTGGGCCATCTCCTTCTATCCAGAAGGCTGTGATTAGAGGCTTAGTTTTGACAGCAAGTTGAAACAGGGGAAAACTACCTTTCAAGACTAGGGTGGTTCTTTTTATTTTTGATTTATTTTTTGTTTCCTAATTCCTCTTTTGAAGCATGGTGACTTGATAGGAATGATTCATTTCAGAAACTGTCCATATGGGAGTAATCTCTGGAAAAAATTGGATGTAATCATCATCTAAAAGGGCTAATGACAGTAACAAACACCTTAGCCTTTAGACTAAGGGTTTAGCAGAGAGAAAGGTTCGAGCTTGGTTGTGTTAGTGGTAGTTATGTGGCACTTGTGCCATTTTGTACATGAAGTGTGATGTTTTGCTGTAATGAGACGTTTTTCGAGAGATGTTCTTCTGCCCTGTGGGCATGCCTCTGTCAGGAGAGTTGGGTAATGTTTGGGTGCTTGTCACAGTGACAGATGCAGTGACTGCAGACTTTCACCCGTGTGTCTGGTATGCTTTGACCTGTAGTAAAAAGGTTCCAGCAGATCTCAGGAAGTTTTTGAATCTGTTCCTTTCCACTGTCCTCTTCCCTGCATTGTCTTGTTCTGATAAAAAGGAAACTGGAAAAAGCTGGTGTTTCTCTTCTAGCTATGCAGTGGGTAGTTAGACCTTTCCGTCCCCTCTGCCTCACTGCTTTTGTACATATCTTCCTGTTGCCCTGTTGGAGTCTTGTATTTTTGCATAATAAAGCTTACTTCAGCACTTTAATGAGAACATTGCTATGAAAAATGCAGGAAAATGCCCAGTGTGACAGGGCCAAGTGACCTTTTGTGGGGAAATTTAGTTTAAGGGTGGAGACTAGTGTAAGGACTTCAGTCTTACCAAGAAAGCATTGAAAAGATGGGAAATATCCTGAAAAATACTATTGATGTTTGCTTCACAGGTGGAAAAAAAAAAATGGGAGAATTATCTTGTAAGCTGAAAGAGTAAGGATTAGTGATACTGTAGTGGTCTGTGAAAGTCCTCTTCTGGAATGTTCTCCTATAACACTCTACTGTATCCCATCCAAAAATTGTTAACAAGTTTTTGTTTTGTAGATTGCCTTTTAAAGCTGAAGTCAGGAGTTAGCTGAAGTGGTAATGGTTACACAAATCTGAGCATTGTTGTTTTTGAAGATGAAAATGTGATTGAATAAGATGTTTCTACATTTTATTGAAAAAGCTGATGTTGAAGAAAAGTGGGACCCAGGGTGATAAGGGAAATTCAGGTAAAAAGAAAGCAGAACAAGTGAAAGTCCAACCCCCCCCCCAAAAAAAAAAAAAAAAAAAAAAGCAAAACAGACAAAAAACACAATAAAATGCAGTAAAAGAAAATGAATAAAATGATAAGAGAAAGATACAGCCAAGAAAACAGTAAACACCAGATTGTGATGTTGTGTGTTCAGAAAAGCTTTGGATCCTTGGCTGTATGTTGACACATTTCCTTGTATATAATGAGACAAGAACATAGTGCTTCTAAATTTTCCCATTTTTGTACCAGTATTAGACAACACAGCTGTTACACGAGTAATCTGTGGTATAAAAATCAGTATTTCTTATACGTGACATCCCAGGCATGTTAAGGGCAGGGTCTGCAACCTGACCAAGTGTTTCACTGTGGAGTGTAACTTCAGCATTTTCCACACAGCTCAGGTGTGTGGTCTTGTTGAGAACTGTGTTGCAGCAGTTGTAGTGTTGGTATCTACCTGGCACTCTTAAATGTCATTCAGTACCATTTGAAAGTGGTGTTGATGCTTAGATTTGAAGTAAGTTACTTGCCCATGTAACTGCTGATGATAAATGTAAGGGTACTGAAAAGTGTCAGGACCCCATGGGAGAAATCAGGAAGGATGTTTGATAAGCTCTGCGAGGAACTAGAAGAGACAGGAAGGAGAAGCTGGAGACACTTGGGAGTAGTCTCCTAAAGCTAGGAGGAGGGAGGGGGATGCAGATTACAAGCAAAGGTGGTACGTGCAAGCACTGGAAGTCTGCATGCTGCAATCCAGACTGTTTCGTGTTGTGGTTCATGAGGCATAAGCAGCTGTGGAAATTGGATGTCTGACATGAGGATTCAGGACCAATGCACTCTCCCTCCTTTGTAATCAGAGCAGACGTTTTGCTGCGTTAATTACTGCTTCCTACCCATGACAAGGAGTTCACATCCACAATGGTTCGGGGTGGGGGGGGTGGTTGTTTTTTAACCTGATATGTATCTTCTAGTTTAAGGTGGAAAACACTGTCTTCTTGCATACAGAAAACTCTAGCAGGTCACAGCTGATATTTATTGAAGTAAGCCCATAAGAAAGACAGCAGGCAGTTGGAAAGAATCCCTTGGGTACCTAATCAAAGCTAATTTTCAAGCAGTTTGTTTAATGTGTGGACTGTTCCTGCAAGCATGGTAATGCTTCTGAGCTTACTGGGAAGAATAGCAAGGTCACGTCCTTAGGACTGTGCTGACAAGCCTGATTTGAAGCTCACAGGATCTTCCCCTTCGCTGCAACATGTGCCTTCATCTTACTTTGTCCCCTATACTCTGTTCTAAAGTACTCTGTGTGTGTCACTTCAGAAACACTTATCAATGAATACTAGTTGAAGGGGTGATGCTGGGGACAGGTTTAAATACTTTGGGTCATTGATTTCCCAGAGCTGATGTGTGCCTTTGCAAAGGCACAGTGTAGCTCTGAGATTCTTAACCTACTTGAAAGAAGATTGATGCTGAATTGGGTTTGCCAAAATACAAAAATTGGAGAGAAGGGCGAAGTAATGGCTGTTGCTGTGTCACAGAAAAAAATTACATTTTTCTTTGTTTCTGAGGAAACATAAGCTAGCCTGCTACACTCAGATGTGAGCAAAGCAATGCTGGCAGATAAAAGAATAACAAGATTTTAGTAATTATAGCTTGCATAGATAAAGGTCTAACTGTATGGGTAGCTGGAGACAAAAAGACCATGAAGAAAAATATGAAACAAAATACTGCGTACTGTGTGATGGTAGGTAGCAACATGCAATTTTGAAGCGTATACTGACATTTCTTGTCATTTGGTGTGCCAGTCCTGAAAAAAAAAAAGAGCAATACTAGCCTGCTGCCTGCTTTCTGGCAAAGCTTTTCTGTGCTGAGAGAAGCCTGAATGTTGATGAAAGAAGGGTAAGTGGGTTGCCTAGGCAAAGCACAATTGGCAGAGATGTAAGCAGGCACCTGCAGCAATAGATGGTAGCCCTAGGAAGGACTCTGAGGTCCTGCTGTGTCTCCCAAGATTGCATTAACCCTTTTGACTGCAGAGGTTTGTAAAGAGACAGTGTTCAAATAGGCTAAGGTGACACTAAAAGCCTCAGAGTTGTGGCTTCACGGACTACAGCTCTGTTTCCTGAAGCTTGATTTCTTTGTTGTGTGACTTTTCCTTTGACCACACAGAAATTTTGCGCTGTTCCCTGGAGCTCAGATTTTAAGTGGCTCTGGCTGCGTCATGTCTGTCACCTGTCTTCCCGATAATGAAGCAATCCCACAATCTTTGTATTATCTACAGATAACAACAGGAATGTTTCCATGTCGTCTTCTAAATCTTTATAAGAATGTTCAGTTTCAGAGGTGCAACACCGATACCTCTGGAGGATTTTGGTAGAAATTTACATGCTTGGTAATGGCTGTTCATTTATAATTACACCTTAAGGCCTCTCAATTAGCCAGGTTTAGAATCAGTAGAATATGTATAGCATTGATTCCCTTTTAAAATTATTCTTCATCAAAAAGTGCCAAGATAAACGTCTTACAAAGCCTAAATGTGTCATAAACATACTGTATTTTTTTTTTTCTGGTCAAACTTGTAATCTCATTAGGAAATGTGATTAGAAAATGTAAAATTGTAATCTCATTAGATAGGATCTGTTGTTTATAAAGTTGGCTTTGACCATATTTCCTGCTGTTAATTCTTTACTAGTCTGGTTAATATCAGCTGTCCTTCCTTCTTTCCCTACCCTGCATGCCCTGAATCATGCCAAGCTGACATGAATGTGATATCCTATGTTGTGTTATATGTCCTTAGTAGATACTATGCCAACATTAACTTTCCTCAGCTCTTGAGGAAAATTCCTCTTGTTCTAAAATGTATAGAGCAACAATGTGAAGTTTCCATAGTTCTCGACTTTCTCTTTTACTACTCTTGGATACAAGTTACTTAGTGACCCTAAAAGTGCTCTAGTACTTGCTGCTTGACATCTTCCTTAGTTATCTTTGAAGTAGGAATGACTGCCTTGGAGGATTGCCTTCCCATGCACAAAACAAGAATATTTTGATAAGCAATTACGTTTTTTCTGGCTGTTGTCTATCTGTCAACAGTTCTATTCTTTCAATTTAATAAGGAAAAGTTATATTAATATATGTTTTTATTTCTAATATGTGTTATTTGTGTTTCATTGTCTTTGTAATCACTGTCTGAGGGGCAAAAAGGAGGTAGATAAGGTGGACGCCTACCTCAACTGAATTCTTTAACTCCTTCTCTCTGCTGACCTGGGCACCTGTTTATTTTGCTTGAAGATACTTCTAGGGGGAACTTGTAAATCCCAATCTTTGCTTTTGAGTCTGGTAGCTTGACTTGCTTATGAGTGTAAGCAGACAGGTGATAGTTACAGGCTATTAGGATGAGATTATTATGCTATTTTAATTCATACTGTCCTTGCAGTATATGTGCTGCTCTTTGGTCAGATAAGCACTTGTGCTTTGAACTCTCTTTGAACGTGAGAGAAGTCCAATTTTAGTGGACGAAGGAGGGACCATGGCTTAGACTTACCAGATTTTGCTTGCAATCTGAGCAGCATTAAAAAGAATCTTTTAAGGATATCCTTTCACCAATGTTACTCAGAGAAAATCATTTATTCAAACTGTGCCATCTGTGTAAGGGTGTTTTTTTAAAGCAGCTGACTTGCTTTAAATGAGGTGTGATGTCTGTGTAAGCTCCAAAGACCACTTTTGCACTCCATGAAATAAGAGTACAACCTTAGTAGGTATTAAAAGGTGCAAAGCAGTCTCTTAGGACACCAGAGAAACTACCATTCAAACTATGAATCACAGGCCATGTCAGAGTAGTTTATTTCACTCAAATATTTCTGAATTGCAAAACCAAGAAGGCTGAAGAAATGAAGACCTGCACATCTGTCTCTCAGCAGGTTTCATTCCATCAATTTTTCCTACTTGAAAAACATAATGTATTGCTATTCTTTCAAAGCAGATTCTTTAAAAAATGTGTGGCTGCATGTGATTTTAGGATTAGCTTTTTTTTAGCTTTTTTAATAAGTAACATGAGATACAAACGCAAACTAGGACTATATGCATACTAAACAATACTAAGAATTTTGTTTTTCATGAAAGCCAGAAACGCTCTAGAAACAGCATTATGGCTTACACATCAAATTCACCCCTGTTGATGATAGCTTATGTTCACTCTCTTGGGTCTTTTATAAGTTTTGCTTCATTGTGCAGGCTTGTAAATCCCAATTATACTAATGGGTGTCATGCTTTCACATTATAGGAAAGAAGTGCCAAATACAGCCCACAGTGGGATGCCCTCATCTAGCAACTAGCTCTTACACTATGGAGCCTTTCTCTTAGCTATCAAAAACATTTAACACTGGGGAAAAGAACATTAATACAGTTTGTATTGGAGTCCAAGGACAATGATCCGGAAAGCTGTTGCAGTCGTGTTCTGTCAGGCTGTTGCATATTGGAGCTAGAGATAAAGCAGTTCACACGTGAAAGAAAGTGGCATTTGCAAAGTTGATGGTCAGTTAATTATTGCTGAAAAATACATAGCAACTTGCTCTTGTACTTTTTGGAAACATTATTTGATATGCTACCCTCATTTACTGAAATGTCTTGTAAAATAATTCTTTGCTATGAATTAGAAGGTCAAACATTTGCGCTCCCCTGTTTCTGAGAAACCAGTTCTACAGAAAGATATGAAACAGGTTGGTGTCACCATATGGCATTTTGATGAGGACTGGTGTCCTGTCTTTGTTTTGAAAGAAATCAAGTCACAGATATTACTGTGCTTTCCTGTGGACTATTTGAGTAGGATTGGGGGTTTCTTATTGTTGATTTGGTTGGCAGCGTTTTGAAGAGTCTGAACAATAGGTACATTAGGAGAGATGTATGAACACAAGTTTTAGATTTGTTCATGCTTCAAACCAGTGCTCTTAGAATGGGATTCATGTGGTTTTGTTTCGGACAGTTACCTGAGGATCTCGAGGTGGGAGCACAGTTGCTCTGGAGGGTGGGTCATTTTTTTTCTGAAGTCATTTTTTTGAGGACCTCTAAAAATGGCTTAGCCTTCAGTGGCTGAGCTCTTAGCTCGGATTTTTGGTGCTTCACAGAATTATGAAGGTCTTATCTAACACAGTTCATGTTTATCTTTCATTAGTAACTTCAGTAAGTATTTCATTTGAGCACCTGAATTTGGATGGAGGGAATGTATGGTATTATACCAGACATTAGGAAAGGTTATGTTCAGAAAAGAATGACACTCCTATAACCAGCATTTTCCCATCTGCTAGTCTGCTCTTACTGGAGGATTGTCATATCCAGAGGCTCTTAAAAGGATGCTCCAAGGGCTCACCCATTGACTGGTTTAATGGGACATTTTGTCTAGGCTAAGGCTCCATAATCTAACGTCTTCCCTGAACAGAATGGTGGCTTTTTGCTTTTTTTGTAATCCTGGCTATTTTCCTTTCTTTTCTCTATACAGGCCAAAGCAAATCACATTTAACAAACATTTGTCTACATTGAGTATGTGTGAGCCCATGGCATCTTCAGCTTCGTGCTGCTAGTCAATAAGCAAGTTGATCACTGAAGGGATTGGGTTGCTGATTCTTAGCATTTCCTGAAAGTCTCCACTGCAGGTGAGGTGCAGCTGCAGAGTTAGGTTTTCTTAGAAATTAAGAATGTGTGCAAGCAAGAGAGTAGTAATACTTATTACGCAGAGTAACGTTTCATATTATCAGAGTTTATAATTCAGAGGGAAAACCATCTGGTTAAAAATACATGCATTTTTCTCATTTCAAGTATAACCCCAGGGTTGCTTTTTCTTGTTTTCTTCCTGATTGCTTTTCATTTTGTCTAAGAACTTGTTAATGATCTGTGGCAATCGAATTCACTATAGTTAACAGGGAAAATGAGAGTTAATTTTGGAATACTGTTGTCTCTCACTCCCCTCTATTCTGTCAAATTGTCACATGAACCTGTTGTGCTTTATCTTAAATTAAATTATTAGAGGTAGGCACTGTGTATTTCTTTGTGGTTTTTGTCTTTCTAGCTGTGTCTCCTGAATGTTCTTTTAAGGGTTCTGAGTTGTAAAAGAGAAGTGAAAACCAAAATTATGTAGTATTAAAAAATGGCTTTGTTTGCTTACATCTAAGCTTTATAAAGTTGTGGAACATACGAAGATGGGTGAGCAAGCATTAAACTAAGTTGGTTACCAGAAAGGTTCAGCTCCAGCAACCTTCACCTTCTGGAGGTGGCCTGAACAGGTCTCTTGAATCCTGAATAAGCTAAATTCACAACCGCCTGTGGTGTTTTACCCCATAGCTCTCTTGTGCAGTGCCCTCCTGTGTATGGTCTTCAGAGAAGCTCCTGTGTATTATTTTCTTTCCTGTTGTCAAGGATAACCAAAACAAAGTAAAAATGAATCTGGAAATCCCTCAAGTGTTTTTACAGCTTAAATCTAATAGTCATTTTTTCCCAGACATGGTCTTGTTGTACATGCAAAGGTTTGGATGACTGTTCAGTGATGTGCTCTTTAGCTTGCGTGGAGATGGTATGTATGAGAATGGATTTTGTATCTGAAGCATGCTTGAATTCATTGCATTTTTTCTTAGTCACCTATTGCATTTGAGTTTTCAAGTATCTTCTCCCTGCCGAGTTTGTATACAGGAGTACAAGCTGTCTCTGCAGTTAACCCGCACTTGGATTTCTCTTTGTTGGGGCTGCTGCAGACCCAGGCTCTGTGCAGACACTCCTCCTTTCTCATGTGAAAATAGCATCTCAGATAGATACATTTGGTAGTGCATGGTCACCCTGTTTTTGATACGCTCTTATTCTGTACAAATACCCATTGATGTCATATGATGTACCTGCGACTGCTGACTAATGCGTAGTTTTGGACAGTACTCACTTCTCTGTGTTGATAGCGCTGCATCGCATTAGTGACAATGAATTTCATTTCAAAGATACCTGTAGAGTGCAGTGAAATTGATATTAATGGCTTTTCTGGTTCAAGACAATCTACTTTTTGAAGTGAAGCCTACTTAAAAACCTGTTAAATTCTGGCAAAACCTATTATGTCAAGTGTATTTCCATTCAGCTGTGCTGAAGGAAAAAGGGGATGACCAGATACCTGAAGATAAGATCCTGTCTGGATCTATGTTATTTTTAAGCTGGGTATCTAAAATCCTACCACAGTCCCAGAAAAGGAATCAGCCTCCTTGCTTTCTGGAATTGTCTAACCCTGAAAGCTCCTAAACACTTCTGTGTCACCTGAATTATCTCGGCTGTGATGCAGACCTAGGTTCTACCGGTGCTGATGGGAAGCTAATTGTGGTTGTGGGATTTTGGGAAATAATGTTCATCTTATGTGTTACAGCCTACTTGTGAGAATATTCTGCTCAGTAAATAGATAATCCATTTCAAGGCACAGCTCAAGAGATTTTCATTTCTCTCTGCCACATCCAGGAAATGAAAGGTGTACATTATAGCCTTGGATCTCTACCATAAAGGATTAAGTGCCTAAAACTGTGGTGCATCTGCATAAATAGGTGACTAAATTTGCTGCATGAGTTCCATATGGAGCATTCAAAGCTGCAGAGCTGAGAGAAGGACTTCATTGTGCAGCCCTGTCCTGGGACAGACCACATGGCTCTTAAACTTAATGCTGTATTTGATTTTTTTCATTTGCTTTTCAAAGAAAGGCTTGCAAGCTTTCTGAATGTAAATACATTATTAATGTCCCAGAGGTAAAGAACTTGATCTTTTGGCCTTTAGCACCACTTTTTTTTCCTGAATGTACAAAATCAAGGAGCTGTACAGCTGTAATCAAATCGGGATGAGAGTCTATTTTTCTAGTATTGTAGGATCCTTAGGACTACATGGTGCCTGATCCTTAAACTGTGCAGAGATTGGAGAACCAGAGCAGGGAGAGGGACAAGTAGGTTTTGCTTCTTCCTTTATCTGCTCTCTTTGTAGGCAAGATGGCATTCAGACCCTGTTCTTTTTTTTTGGGGTAGAGGTGCTGTGCATGCCAAAGAAGAGCAGTGTGTGATGGTGTAATAGTAAAAACCAGGTGGATGATGTACAGCTTCTTGTGGGTTTGATTGCCTTAATGCATTAAGCACCTACTGGGCTAGTCCTGAAAGAGGTGGTGGTTGTTTTTTTTTGTTTATTTTTGGTTTGACGTGCATGAATGGCAACAAAAGATTTAAATCCCATCTGGAAGCAAATGCTGTGCAATTCTAACTGGTGTTTTGTCACTAAAAATCTGTTCAGGCTGTTCTGGGGACTTGATATCATTTAATGCCGTGCTGGTGAGCCTGGTATAAAATAGACATACGTATTTCCTTTTTTCTGTTATAGACAAAAGTGCTTTTGTACTATTCAGTTTTGACTCAATGGAGGCTTTGAGTCAAAGTCTTTGTTTTTGTATGCATCGTGGTTAAAAATAATGTTGTTGGTGTTGGTATCATGCTCACTAATTTGTTTGTATGATAGGAAAAAATAATTGCAAACAAAATTTTGTTTCAATCTGAGTTTTTTTTTAAGCAGACCATCACAGCTGCTAAATTCCTATATCATTCAAAATTCAGTTCCTTTATGTTTGAATTATGGATTATAATTTTAGGCTAATTATATCTGAGCTGTGCTTGTAAGTGAATACTAAAGTTCAGGTGTGTTTAGCAGGTGGACTTGGCTATTTTTCTGGGTTCTTTTTTGGATTTAAATTCTTCCTCTGTTTATAGGAAAACATATTATGCTGTGTTAAAGACATGGTCATATCTGTTATTGGATTTGCCAGCACGTATAGAGTACTGCTTGTATAGCCATGAAAGCAGAGTAGCTCCTAGTGTACCTCTCTGGGGAGGCAGTTTAAGCACAGAAAATGAAATTGAAGAGCTCAAACTAAGTTTAGGTCCTACAAAGATGAATCCAACATACTACAGGCTTGGCAATTTCAGAATGATTTTCAAACCCGTGAATGAACCATGCTGTGAAATCATTTATTGAAATGATGGTGAAACTGCAGTGGGGAAGAGATCTTTGTCTCAAAGTGATACAAGTTAGTTAAAGTGTCCTACTAGGTTTTACATTGTATTATCGTTCTATCTCTTGGAATGGAGACATCAAGCTGCTCCCCTTAAAATTTCACCCAGTTAGCTTTGTTCTGACAGTGTATGCATTAGTAGCATACTGAAGTTTAGTTTCCTAGTGAAGAAGAGTGGAGAGACCAAGGGACCTTAAAAGTCCGAAGTCCCAGAAGTGACAGGAAATTGTTTTCTATACCCAGAGGATTCTGGTAAGTTGTACCACATTGTGAAGGCAGTACTGGTTCCTTCCTACACTCCCTGATGGTTTGATGTGAGGGGAAAAATACGTCACAATCCCACATCTAGGGATTAGTTTAATCTTCAAGGCTTTAGCCAGATGTCTGAAGATGATGTTTGCTGGCGCAGATTATATTACATTCTTTCATTCTTTCTTCAGAGCTATGTTATTTCTAAACAGCTGTTCAGTTTACAATCCCAAATATGTGTACATGCATATTATAAACAGACCTTGGGTTCTCTTGAACACAGAAGAAGATAGACCAAAATTTGGGGCTTACAGTTTATGAGATATGTTATTTCCATACTACATCTGGCAAAGCTGAAGTTTCTGCATTTGTGATAGCTGGGTGTAGTCATGTGCAGTAGATGACTGTGCTGTAGAATAAAATTTGCTCTTTCCTGTCTCATGGTTAGGATTGAGAAGGAATCTCCACTGATGCAAAATGTAACCATTTCTTTGTTACAAAGACCATTAAAAAGTGAACAACGGGTTTTGTTTTCGAGGGGCTTTGCAACCTTCTCAGTGATTCAAGGTGGTAGTTCTGTGCAGATACTCCTCCTGCTTCTGCAGTGTTTAAATGAATGACCCAGATGGGTCTGATCCTTCCGAGTTTGTATTGTTCTTCACCAAAGGCAAATTTGGGTTGAATGCAGTTTCTCCAGGCTTGTTCCAGGCTTGTTCCAGAACTATGTGCGACTAAAAATTTGATTAGGCTGTCACTGAAGGATGCTTACAGAAGCCTTTTTTCCAGTCCTTACACCAGCATTCATTTGCATCTGACTCATCGTCTGCAATGTCAGCAGTCAGGTGAAGCTGGCTTGAGTTTCACGTTTGATCTGAAATCTGAAGATCATTTTTCCTTTCACTAAGGATGCTTCACCCAGCTCTGCTTTCTATTCCTCTTAATTTTCCTGTGGTTTGACACTGAGAAGTGCTATCTTTCTTACAGATTGTAAATTTGTGTGGCAGTGGCTTGCCTGAGCCTCACAGCAAGTTGTTAGCAGTGCAGGAACAGGAGAAAGCTGTCTTGGACCAAGACTTACATATGAAGCACAGTTACATGGTATGGTATGTAGTCTGTGCACTGGAAAGGTGCTTAACAGGAAAAAAAGGCACCAGGAAGGAAATGATCTGGAAGACTCAAACAGTAAATAAACCTGTTTCTTCTAGATCAAATTTTATTTCCTGGTCTGATTGTTTCTAAGTAGACTGAGTTCAAGAACTCAGGTGAATCTGTTGAGTAGAAGTGAACTGTTTTCTTCCACTCCCTTCAGGAGAGCTTTTACTGAAAGTTGTTAATTGCCCTAGGAAATAATTAAGAAAAATGTATCTCCTCAGGCTCCAGGAATAAGTTTCCAATTGCATGCAAAAGGAGTTAAGGGAAGAACAGATACAAAATAGCAACAAAAAATATTTTTTCTCCCTATGGATTATTGTAATCTGGGAGAGCACGCATGCTTAGATGTCCAGATGTTCATCCAAAGTAAGGTTCAGCCTCTCGGAAACAGAGTTTGTCTCCTGCATCCTTTTCAACTTTTAAGAATAAGATTGTTCTGGTTGTGTGTGTGTGCGTGTGTGGAGCAGATATTTGGAAACCTTATCTGCAGCATCATATTCTGACAACCCAGTAAACTGTTGCTTGAGAATTAAAAACAATTGCATTAACAGTTGCAGGCATTTTTGTTGTTATTGTTGTTTTCCTTCTAGCAGTCACCATTCGATGCCACCTGATACTACAAATGTTGCCATACATTCTTCATTGTCATTCTGGTGTGAGATGCTGTGGAGCTGTAAACATAGCTCACTTCTCAAATGGACTCATAACACTGCTGTAAAAGGTGGCCATGTATAGGAAGAACTGACAGCAAGTGGAGTTGTTGCATGGTTCATGTTAAAGAAATCTCCTATAACAGCATTAAGGCTGAGAAAAGTCTGTTGCGCTGTTGCAGCCTCAGGTATGGAATCGGGAGGGGCATGCTATGCGATCTTTAAATGACTCAACCATAAATGCTTTTTCAATTCATTCCTTTCAAGTGTTCCTAACAAGACCTAGTTGTTACCATTTCAACTGCTTCGCATTGCTCACAGTGTGGACCCATGTTATGTTTAAGTGCACAGTTGAACACCTGCTATGAGAAAAAGCTTTAGTTCTTCCTGAATTTTCCTTCTCAGTGTGAATTTCACAAACATGCATGTATTTTTCACAAAGCTAAAGTGGCAAAGGTGATAGTGTTGCCCTGTTTTGCATACAAGTCTGAGCAGAAAGATTAAAATCAGATGTGTTCACTGCTTTGAGATATTTGTTATAAATGAACTCTCTGATTCTTTACGTTTTCCTTTGTATTACAAAACATACAGAAGCTTGTGATTTTGCATGTTTGGTTGCTGCCATCTTTGCAGGTTGGATACCAAAAAAAAAAAAAAAAGATTAACACATCATCAAGGATTGTGTAAGATCTGTAAGATCATGTTAGTGATGTGTCCAGCATCAATAAGAAGGCTACAACAGACACAGTAGTGTATTAAATTATCAGACTGATTTAAGAATAGGCCCTTTGTTCTCTTACAGCCTGTGCTCACAGATACCGCTAAGTAGCGGTCTAATCACACAACCTTTTTCCTTGTCTCTCCCATCCACTTCTCCCCTATAGCTCAGGATCTGGCTTTGTGCACTGTCCTGTAGCTGCTAGCTCTAAGCAGGGCAATCACACAGCAGTTGTTTGTGTTTGAGGAGGCCATGTATTGAGTTCTCTTTGGGAAATACAAATCAGAAATCTAGCTTTTGCCAAGAGCTTAACAGCTAGGTCATTTCTTACCTACAATTGTTACCTATAATGATATTTTAAAAATATGTTAGTAAAATACTTGCACAGGACTTGAGAAACTGTTGGTTTTATTGGGTAAAAAAAACAAAGTTACCACATAAACTGAAGTGGAATGTGCAACTGCTTTCTGTTGGTTTTAAAACTTGGCTGATGGGACAGATTTTATTCAGAAATAGCCCATAACATTGTGCCATGATCCAAAATCTGGAACTTAATGCCATATTAGGTATAGCTGCAATCATTTGCAATTCTGTTTTGAGTGATTACACATGGGAAGAGGAATTTGAAATATGAACATGGTTATTAGCACATAAATGCAATTCTAACGGTTAGCTAAGATCTAATTGTTTGGGCAAACTACACTTCAGTTTCTACCGCTCCTAGCATCTCCCAGCACCACTAAGTGAAGTTTTCACATCCTGAGCAACATCATCATATTTGGATTTGAGCTGATGCTATTCTCAGATGACAGCTTACTATTTTCATTAGTAGAGCTAGTGGAATTAAGGCAAACGTAGGTAGTGTTGTGAAAAGTCTGTTGCATGTAGCTGACAGCAAAGACCTCGTCACTATGTGTGTTCCTTGTGCAGTTTCATCCACAGAACCGTTTTAAAAGCAGTTCTGAAATTGCCTCTTAAGGATCCCGAAATAGCCAGCAAAGGTCCCGTTTGTCTCCTTAGCACCTTGGTTCCAGGAGCAGCCAGAAACTCAAGGCAAACACAGCATGAGCGCAATCTCACTTTAGCTGCCACTTGCTAGCTCTAGTTTTCAATGACTGGAAGCAGGGTACAGAGCTGTAGCAAAGGGTGAGGGAGAGGGCTCCAAAGGGGTAAATGTCACCAAACATTGCTGGCTGCTACTGCAGCTCTCTGGGTAGGGATTCAGCAGGACAATAAGGACCTGCAAGCAAGGCTTTGGGAAAATTATTCTGAGCTCAAAAGTATCTTATTATAGCACTGCAAGAGCAGCTACATCAGAGGAGAATGGTATTATCACACAGTATATAGCAGCATTATTGACATTATGTTATGGGGGAAGACTGCCTTTGTCTTTTCCACCCACATGAAATTAAAGAGTGGCCCCTTCTGTAATGCAGCTGCCTCAGGCCCGATTGACAGCTTTATGCCTTGCACCCTGTTCTGCGTGCAGGCTATGTTTGCCTGGGAAAATACTAGCAGAGTTCTTTGTAACTGAATTCCTCTTTATTTATGTGCACTTTGTGGAAGGACAGACATAACAAGGCTATTGCATTCTTATTGGGATCCAAGATAGCATCCTTTGAAAACAAAATAAGGTGCATCTTAAATTTTGTTTCAGGCTTCTTGCAGATTTGAGCAAATATGCAGGTTCTTGTGTAGACTCTGGATGTGTTTTCAGAAGTCTTTCACGTCAGTATCAGGAAGACACTAGCTTTAAAGAATGGTATGGTCTGAAGGGGTAGTGTTTGCAAACTTTCTTCTATGGGGTCTTGCCCCTTATGCTTTGGAAACTGATAGAATGTGTGTAGCACTCTGTGCTCTAAACAAGTTTTCCCATCACTCTGCAATGCCGAAATTTAAGAGGATATGTATAATAAGCATCATCTGTATGAGCTAGTAAAAAATAATACTGTTAAATGACATTGTAAACATTGTTACTTGTAAATTAGTGAGAATATTTAGGCATGTGCTTCTCAGTGAAATGCTTGTTATATTTTTCCATCAGTGCTTTGCTGTGATAAATGCTTTATTAGTTGAACAGGTGAGGATTTACTGCAAGAGATAATTCAGAAATTGAGAATATTCCAGAACCTCTATCCTTTATGCTCTGATTAGAAATACTTCCATGGAGTGAAGAATATCCTCAGTGCTTCTTGTTGTCCTTCAGTGTTATTTACACACTCTGCATTTTACACAGATTAGATGAAGATGTTATGCCCCAAGAGTCTGAACTTCACATAGCAATACAAAATTAGAAACAGTCAATTTTTTACAAATGGGTATAGCTATCCATTGTGACAGAGAGAAAACAGTTGAATAGAATGCAGAATAGCCTAATGTTATCCCAGGTCACTGTAAATGAGATTTACCTGACCAAACATAAATGCCCTGTGTATGGTTGCTCACGTCTCCGCTTGTCATGACCTTACTTAAGGTCAGTGAAGAGAAACAGGTGCTTCTGGGGTGCATTTTAACTCATATTGATGGTTCAGATCAGATGAACTTGCCTGTTCTTCACTGATTATGAAGAGATCCTGAATCCAGAAGCATGGAGGTAGATGGGGAGTGGCTGAGGTCACTGGGCCTGTTCAGCCTGGAAAAAAGGAGGCTGAGGGGAGGCCTCATCGCGGCCTACAGCTTCCACACGAGGGGGAGTGGAGGGGAAGGTGCTGATCTATTCTCCTTAATCACCAGTGATAGGGCCTGCAGCAGTGGTGTCAAGCTGAGGCAGGGGAGGTTTAGGCTAGACATCAGGAAGAGGTTCTTCACTGAGAGGGTGGTCGCACACTGGAACAGGCTCCCCAGTGAAGTAGTCACTGCACTGAGCCTGTCTGAATTTAAGAAGAGATTGGGCTGTGCACTTAGTCACATGGTCTAAACTTTTGGGTAGACCTGTGTGGTGCCAGGAGTTGGACTCGATGATCCTTATGGGTCTCTTCCAACTCGGGATATTCTATGATTCTGTGATTCTATGTTTACATCTGGTCAGATGAATGGCACATCTGGAATCTGATTTCAGCCTTGGTAAACTCATAAGTTATGAGTGGAGCTCCTTGGGCCCAACAGGCCCAGCACTGGGAGATTAATCTTCCTGTTTTGGCTTGTGGTAAGAATAAGTTCAACATTTGGAATATGTTTTAACCAGCTTTGCCAGTCCCATGTGCCAGAGACAAGACAAAAAGGGGAGAAAAAAATATATATGTCAAAAAGATAAACAGAGTAATATAAATACTTCCTGGAAAGTAAGTCAATATGTGGCCTGTTCACCAACACAAGATTAAAGTAAACATCGGTTTACATGGTTAAAATAACAATTTTATTGGTAGCAGTTATGTAAGTAATTAATATGTAGCCACAAAATAAGCAGATGTTAATTGATTCTGCTGGGTGGGATCTTCTGAGTTACTTCAGAGGTGCTTCTGAAGACTCTGAAGTCATCTTGCTGTAGTATGTGGGATGATGGTAGCAGGAGTTCCTTTCCTCTCACAGTCAGCAATCTGATTTCTCTTGCTTTTTAAACTTCTTGCGTCTTGTGTTTCAGCTTGGGATCACTGACCCTCTGAGTCCCATCAGGTGTCTTCTCTGTCACCGTTACATGGACCACAGTCAAGTTAGCAATGATGAGAATTTTTTCTGCTCAACCAGGTTTACATTAAACTCCCAGCATACGTAGTTTATACAAGAATCGGAGCATAAACAAAATAGGTATTTTGCAGGAAATGCATAAGTGTGTTTGTTCAGAATTTGAACTGGTGTCCAGCTGGAACTTGGAAATACACTTGCTTTTCCTGATGTAGTGCTGTGTGTAGCGATTCGTCATGATATTCTTGCTTTGTTAAAATTCCCTTCTGCTCTAGGTCATTGCTAGAAGCTGGGTAATGCAGAATTTGAGCAATCAATTTTATTTTCTTCAACTCTGTACTGTTATCCATTACTGCACATATTGCATCAAAACACAGTTCAGCCCAACTTATGCAAGTCAGAATAAATAAAGGCACTTCCAGGATCGCATGCAGTATGTTGCCAATAAGAGAGTAGCGTTCTCCCCTCAGACAGAGAACAGATGCTTCTGATCTTGACGGTAACAAATGATTTATCAGTGAAAAATCAGGAATGGGAAAACAATGGTCAGTCAGTGCCAGGAGATTACAGATTTTTAATTAAACTGCCCATGGGCAGATTGACTTGGCTGTTATTATCTGGAGAGGTAAACTGCTTCTTTCTAGTTCAGACAGACAAAGATTGTCCTTTTCTCAAACCTTCATGCAGATTATCCCATTGTTTAGTACTGCACATAGGTGCAAGTGACTGGGTACTGTTGCATCTAGCTACCGTGAAAGGGTTTGAAACTATTTGTCCTCCTGGCTATTAACTGAAAAGCCAGAATTAAAATAATAATCCACTTTCACAGAGCTGCTAGTAAGCTAAATTGTGTTTCTGTTTTGAGTAATCATTGAATCTCAATGTGTCGAGTGTCTCTTAAATCACATTCAGAAAGCTTGAGAAAGTTGCACTCGTGAGGCTCAATAGTTTCTCACAAGATCAGAGAAATACGTTTGATCTTCACTCTCAGACTACCTGCCCGCTTAAATCCCCTGCTTAAGTTACCAGCCATACTCCTCCATATTCAAGGAGAACTGCAGGGCACCGACAGCTGCATGGGACTTACTTATCCTATCCCATTGCCCTTGCTGAAGGATCTCAGCTCAGGCTAGTTACAAATATAAATTAGGCAATGCTAATGGTTCAGTATCAATTTTGTTTCCTGCAGTCTACTGCTGCTAATTCTTCTTGCTTTTACATGCCTGTATTACCTTGAATTCCTTTCTTTAGAGTCCTCCCACCTACTGCCCCTAGACTTTAAATTAGAAACCTTAATCTGCAGTCCTTCTGTAGCCCATGGTTTCAGACTTCCTCTTGAGATGCTTGTCTCTTTTCACAGACAACAGTTATAAAAGGCAGCACAGATCACTTCTTTGTGTAATGATTTAGACATGAGATCAAAGACTGATGACGTTTTCAAAGTGGTGGTGTCAATTCCAGTCAATAGCTCACTGCTGTGCTGTGGCATTAAGCCAGGAGGTGGTAGCCTATGGCAAGACCTTCCCATCAGAATACCCCGCTGCTCTGCAACGCTATGAAATAATGTGCAGCCGTGGGCTACCACAACTTGCAATTCCAAAAAAAATTACCCTCACAGGGTTTGCTTCTGGGAGCAAGCAACAGAACTTCACAGGAGCTTGAGGACTCTGTGGCCCTGCGTGGGCTTGGCCCTGGGAAAACCATTCCCATCTCTTCAGATCTCTGTATCTTCTGAGATGCTCTGGTGTCTCACTGAGTTCTACCGAAGAAGCTATATCATTCAGTGAAGTTAATGTTTGGAAGTAGCAAGCATGAAGAAAGGAAAGAAGAGTTTACAGATATTTCCTGCAACAACATGGCTTAAGCACTGGCTTTTCAGAAAGCTTCTTCCTCCCCACAGCACTGCGGTCTGGTGTCCCCCACACAGGAGTGACTCCACAAGTATTAAGGGAACACAATGGAGGTAGAAGGATGTCCAGAATATCTGCATGTAGAGCCCCTGTGGTGAAGTCTGTCCTGCTAACGAGTCCAGTTGCCTCCATCAGATCTTTGTTGACATGAGGTGACCTGCCCGAACAAAACTCAAGGTCACCCTGATGCCCACACCCCTTGTTTGCACATAGCTACTGACTTTTTGTTGGAGGATGGCTGGGGCTTGGGGCAGGGCTTCCACAGCTCCATCATGTCCCGGTACTTTCAAAATTCGTTCTGTTGGTCATTAGTCCGGCAGATGTTTTGAAGCTGATTCTTGGGCGGCAAATGCAGCAGTAGAGTTGTGCAGGGAGACCTTCAAAGCTAGTTGAGCAGAATCCCAAATTTTGCTGCTAAATTCCTGCCTATACCCTGTGGAAACGTGACATACTCAAGCAAGAGCATTGGCTTCACCTACATCTTTTCACTTGTTTGGACGCATCTGAATGGACATCTGAGACTGCTAGTCCAAAGGGCTAGCAGGAGGGTAACTAAACCATGAGGAACCCTTTCTAATTTTTTTTTTTTTTTTGAGAAGCAGTGAAAGCAGGACTCTTCTGATGGTGGAATGTAAATAGTGTGGGCTTTTTTTTATTTTTTGCAGCAGGGTCTTTGACCATTGTAAATTTTTCTGTGGGCTGCTCCAAACGTTATAAAACAGATGACATTCTTCTTTTTGCAAATTAAATAAAGTACCATTCACTCTGTGTGTTTTCTGAATTGCAGATGTTGGCAGGAACGTGTTGTGGTCTAAGCAGACAGATCTGAGGCTGGTTAAAGATCTGGTGGAAATGAATGCAAATGTGCTTCTCACGTGCCTTTAAGTCTGCGTCTCAAACTTCTGCTAGCAGATTTCTCTTTCTATTTGGGTTTTCCTATTAGAAATCATTCCATGGCAGCAGGGGACTGCAATGAAATGCTTATTCTCTCACTCTGCAGAGATGCCTGAAGTTAATTACCCAGGAAAACATCATATTCAACTTACAACTTGGGCATTATGAAGTTTTTCTGGGAATGTGAATACGGTGTTTGAAAGATGGCAAATGTTGGAAAATAATATGAAGGGATAAAGGTTGCCTCCCAGGCCTCATTACAGTTTGAAAAGAGAAAAACTAACATACTGCTGTTTTTGGAGGGCCAGAAGTTTCCTTGGTCGGTGTGGCTGTAGAATTACAGTTACACAGACAAACTTCAGAAAATAGTCTCAAATATGGGCTGGTTTTCTAGTATACTTCCGATTTCTCTGCATTTAGGGTGCTTAACAGATTCTGGAGTCTGTCAGGCATTTAATAAAAAAATAAATCACTTAACCAGTAGTTAGTTGTAGGGTTTCATAGCCAACCTGCCCTTGTGATGAACAAGTCTTTGTCACCACACTTTTTGCTGCGTACCTCGAGATAAAGCAGGAGGAGAGAAGCACTACTACCTCATAGTTTGGCTGTGACATTGATATTCCGTGTGTAGCTGAGGCTCAGAGGGAGGTCTGTAAGCACATGCACGCACCCCATTATGGCAAATGGGCGCACATGGCACTGTTTGTCAGATGGTTTCCAAGCCGAATCTCTGTAGGGAGCCCAAGCAGTAAAGTGAGTTTTACTCCTCTTGAGTATTACTCATTTTTATTGTTATTGTTATCAAGAGTGATAATTCACATGGCAGTAGTGCTGGCTGTCTGAGTCATAGGTGTTGTGCTAGGTCCAGTATAAACATTACCAAAAATTTATTCATTGGTTTATTCATTATGGAACAAGCAGCAGCAGCAGCAGAGTGCAAACTAAAAAGAGGTACTTTCCCTTGGGAAACAGTAGGTTTGGCATGCATTTTTGTGTTCTACCTTTTATTTTCAGCAAAGGAAACTGAATTTTCTGTTTGATTCCGAGGCTTTTTTCGACCTCTCAGTTCAGACAGCCAGCTGACAAACAGCAGCAATTCTTTGAGTAGTGGTAAAATGTGCAGATGGCGTGTGTCACCAGTGAGAAAGTGTTTGCCACTGAATATTAGTGTCAGCAGGCCAGAAACTGCTGCTTGTCAACCTTGTTGGCCCTGTTAGTCTTGCAAGTGATTCAGAGCTGCAGTTTATGTTGTGTTGTCCAAAATCTCCTTATGTCTGAAGGATTTGTGGCAGGTGATTAATAAAAATGGGCTTGTATGCTCCAAACCTCTCTCTGTCTGTCTCATATATAGGCATGCATGCTTACAGCAAACTGGAGCATGATATTTCTAAAGGACTTAATGCTGTAAAGGCAAGTATATATATCTATGGTTTAAAAAGGCTAACATATACTTTTTTTTCTTTTTAAAATTAATGTCCCATCTGGAGGACTGCAAATTTAGCTAAGCCCACTGATTTTTATTTATGCATTGCCAGTAGAATGAGACAGAGGTCAGCTGTTTTGTTGCAAGTCAGTGATCATTGTGCTTAGTGCACAATAGCTTTTGCCTTTTTCTATCTAGTTTCAGGGACTCAGCTGAGATCTTTATTATAGTTCCTCTATGTCACTTGTGCCTTGTGTGTAACTGCATCCTTTGCTTACGTTTCACATGCTTGCTTTCTGCATTTTAAAGTGCCATGGCTGAGAGCTGGACATGTTTTCAAACTCAATGGAGCTAGAGCTGATTTCTCATTTCTGCACCTGTGTTATCGTCTACCTGAATTAGCAGGATTGTCATTTAAGGACAGCAGTCAAGAAAATCCCAGCAGTTTCCCTAGAGCTTCACAGAATACTTTGCTGAGACTTGAAGCCTGCACTGTGGAAAAAAACATTTTGAGAAACCTCTGAAAATCGAGGAGACTGAGGATAAAAACAGAGTCTGTTCAGTAACTTTGCACAACTCTTATCTCTAGATACTCTTGAATGCTTCTCAACTGAAGGTAGTCAAAAGCAGTGCCAAATCAATCAAATCAGATTACATGGGAAAACAAAACATGGGGATTTGAACAGCTTGGGCAGTGATTTCACGGTCACAGTCTTCAAAGTCTGGAGTGGAAGGAGGAAGGTGACTTGATGCTGGATCGGTAGTCTTGGTGGAAGGACAGCTGTTGCCTTGATGCTGTCTCAACAGCATTGGCAGGAACTGTAAGAAGGCATGTGCGAGTCTTTGGGCGAAATCCGGAGACGTGCTGCCAAACAACAGCAATTTGCTGTGGGGAGATGAGCCAGACCATGGAAGGAAAGGAGAACCCATATCGTGGGCTAGGGGTAGATGGTGTGGCTCTTGGAAAACAGCTAGCAGTGGTGGGCAAAGAAGCCAGCTGGATGTGATTTTTAGTGGCCAGTTCTACTTGCCAGCTTTGTGTTTCCTGCTCAGCTCTGGCAGAACCTTCCTTGAAAGTCTTCTCAAACAAAATGCGTGTCAGGGATCCGTGGGTGCAACCCTGTGCTGTGTGCTGATTCTAGAGTGAGGTCAAGCATATTTTAAAGTAGGAAAAGAATGGAGGAGAACAGTGCTTGTGTTTTACATATGAGCTGAGAGGGGATTATTCATTGCCTTTGGAATCTGCACAGTTTGTTACGATGTAGGCAGTCAGATCCATGCCTGCAGCAAATAAAACAACGAGGTAGAGCCAAGTGTGAGATTGGTTCAGTGTTTTGCTTTCCATTTTTCTTTGTTGTAGGGAAGAAGAAAAGAAGTTGTAGTGCTGACAAAGAAACAGATCAACTTGAGGAAATCTTGTCTGAATTGTTTTGGCAAGGAATGAAAATTGCCTCTGCTTAGCTAGTACAAAACCGTTGTTTTTCAATGGTTTAACAATGATAACATTTCATTTGCCCATACTTCAGTGTGCCATTACAGTATGGCATCATCCTGTATGAAAATCCTGCTGTTGAAAATATCACTGAAAAAGCCACAGTCTCATCTCACAGATGTAGACATTTCTGGAGTAAATTTCTGGTATTCAGCTGTGCAACTCTTGCTAATAGTGACAGCAGCATTTCTTGCTTATTGTACATACTGTTTTTGTAAGCTCACCTTTGTGAGGGGTGAATTATGAATTACTGATGATTCAGTCATGACTTCCTAAATTTGTTTCTAAACAGTCCTCTGGCCGCACAAGTTGCTTATTAGAGGTCTAAGGGTCAAATATACCTCTTTTTAAGAACTCTGAGCTCCGTTGGCGTTCTCTCAGGACTGCATATGATCTAGTCTTTATTACCTTTTATTTATTCCCATTGTTACCAAGCTTTTGGATTTTCATTAGTCTCTGACAAGCAAGAGTTATTCTGAATAGGAATCGAAGATACTTTATATCTTTTAGGTTTAAGTCTTGCAGATGTTCACTTTTTCAGTAAAAGATTCGGGACTACCAGCACGTCTACAGGAAGGCGTTTCATCTGCGTGTAACATGTGTCTGATCTGCACAAAAGTATTGGCATATTGCGTTGCATATTTTCCCACATATCACTGTGGGTTTGTTCTAAACAGTATTATATGTCCTAAAGAGACAAAGTGCTGAATTCTTAGAAGTGCTGAACATCGATGCCTTTTTTTTCTTTTTAAGTTAGAAGGTATTTTTATCACTTCAGAACCCCTGAAAGATGCATTATGAGAATTTCAAAACATGCCAGTTTTGAAGACAAAACTTTAACATTGAGCAAAAGAAGAGATGATGGCAAAGCTTTAACAGAAAGAAAAATGAGTCCTTTTACTCTAGCAAAATACTTTTCCTCAACTGTCTTGTTCCCAAGAATGTTTTACTGCATTTTTTCCAGAAACACAGATTGATTCTTGTCTATATTTTCTTTTCTTTGTGCTAGGGCATACTACATTCAAACCTCGAAGGCTGACTGCTGCTTTTCAAAAAAGACAAAATAAAATGCTTTCATTCTAAGAAGTGCTTTATTTCCAAAATAGCAAAAGCAATAACTTTGTAGTCAAACAAACAAACAAGAAAATATCTTTCTAATTCTCTTTTTCTAATTCAATGTCATTTTCAAATAAAAACAGAAGCTTTTCCAATAGGCACAAGCTATTTTTTTAAAATATTCTACAGAAGAAAGAAATGCATATCAAAATACTTGAAAACAATCCTAAATTCATCATTTTTAGCCTGAAATCTAGCCCTTTGATCTCCATGGGCGAGCCGCACAACTAAGACATTATTTTTGCATGCAGACAGAAATGTATCCCCAAGAATAGTTTTTAAAGGTACCACTATCTAAAAGAAGTGGTTGCCACTTGCATAAATTGTTAAGACCCATGGCAGTTGCATGTCAGCCCGGAGATCCAGCCGGCCCCATGGCCTGTCTCAGAGAAGATGAGCTATGCTGAGTGAATGTGCTCTGCTGTGAAGTCCCTGAAGGGCATCTTGGCCTGATGTTATGGCTACAAGAAAATAGAAACCAGGAGAGTAAAAGGCACAACAGGAACAAGCCTCTTGGGAGGCAATAGAAATGCAACCCAGAAAGCCTTTTTCCGTACTGAAAAAGCTCCTACAAAGGCAGCAGCTGAGCAGCAGATTGTGAATTGTGTCTTGGAGGGTGTTATTTGCCAGGCCCTTGGCTTTGCTGAGTACACAGCAGACTTTCAGAAGGAAATAATGGTCAACAGCGGGTTCTTGGGGAGAGGTGTAAGAACAGAGCTGGGAAATAGGAACATCTCCTTGACATGCTGTTTCCGAGCTGTAGGTGGCATTTTTCTATTTGAGATCCCGGGATTAATTTTCCCTAAATGGGTTTATCCAGCCTCTTCTGGAACCTCTCTAAACAGTTCCCATTTACAGTTCTGTGTGACAAATGCCCCCTCAGCTTAAATGTGTCCTAGATGAAAAAATCTTTTGTAACCTCCCAGCATTTTTAAAGCTCCCTAGCTCTTGTGCTAGAGCAGACAGCAAATAGGCAGAGACTCTCCAGTTTCTCTGTGCCACTTGCCACCTGCCCTATGTTGTCTTTCATCCATCCTTTTCAGGTGCTTATTACACAGAAGCTGCTCTTTACCCTGAGTCACCTCTCTGTGTACTTTTTCTACTTATGTTCCCAATTTTTGGGAGCAGGAGGCCAGGAGACAAGACATGTAGGTGTGTTGTGGATTTACAAAATGGTACTGTAATTTTTTTTTCTGGTTTGCACTGAATTACTGTGTTCTGCTATTTTTTGCATCAAGTTTTACTAGTTTTTGCATCTGTTTTACTAGTGGGTTGACTGAATTCCTCCTGTAGTTTTTGAAGAGAAAAGAGAGAAGAGAAAAGAGAGCCCCATCTTGTTAACGTGCTTTTTTTTTTCCCCTCTTTTTTCTTTTTGGTGGATACTTTAGCATACATCACAGTACCCGCTACAAAGAATTTTGCTAGGTTTGGACACAGGGGCTTACTCTGGTGTGGTCTGTAGTTTCTGGAAGTGCTCTAACCAATTTCAGTGCGTACAGAAGACTTACTGGGATATGAACATAGTCTAAATGGCAATGCTGATGGAAAGAATGTTCTGGTCCTCCCCTTACTTCATACTTGACTCCCAGGTTCTGCTGAGTCTCTGGGAGACAGGGAAATGCCTGTCAGAGTCAAACCTGCGCACCAGAAAATGGAGGCAGTGGTAAGAAAGAGAGGCTGCCCCTTCATTTCCTTTCCCCATGCGCTGTTTCTTGTGCAAGAGTGGCCTCCCAGCTGACCTTCTGCATGGTGACGTGACCATTAGCATGTCTGTATCAGTACAGACAGCACTACTGTATGTTGTTTGAGTGCTTGGCCCAATGAGCTTCGAAGTTCGCTTTCCTGTGATGTCTCCAAGGGCTCTGATCCCTTGGGAACTTCTCCTCATGTTTTGAAATATAATGGCTTTTTGTAATGTTTATGACACAGATGCGTGGTCTGAAGATGGTACCAGGACTGAGAGAAATCTGCCACAGATAGCTATGTAGCAGCAGAGTCCCAGAGATTCTCTGTGTCCTTGCCCTGGGCTGCTGTCTGCACACCATATTGCTCCCTTCGGACAGGTCTGAATATGACTGGAAAAACCCTTGATCTGGTCAGTTGTGCCCAGCGACGGGACGAGAGGCAACGGACACAAACTGAAGCACAGAAAGTTCCAGCTCAATATGAGAGGGCACTTCTTTACTGTGAGGGTGACAGAGCACTGCAACAGGTTGCCCAGAGAGGTTGTGGTCTCCTTCTCTGGAGATATTCAAAACCCACCTGGATGCCATCCTGCGCAATGTGCTCTGGGTGATCCTGCTTGGCAGGGGGGTTGGACTGGAGGCCCTTCCAACCCTGCCAATTCTGTGATACTTTTATTTTCTGTGTATAATTAGAAGCATGGGTTAGACGGGCTGCTTGTCATTCTTCCCCACCAGGGCAGTGCATCCGCAACTCCATCTGTGTAGACCAAGCCCGAAATGCAAAATTCACTCTGGGCCTTGCTCTGGAAACCATTGAACATGCTGACTTCCCAACGGCTTCAGCAGGGGCTAAAGGATTCGGCACCTCAAAGGCAGTGCTTGGCATTTCATCAGATTTAGCTTCCTAGCAGAAGGGTCTTGGAATTAGCAGAGATTTAATTATACCAGTCTTAGTGTAAGTAGTTTACTCAGTTACTGGTTTTGTACCAACTTCCCATTTTGTTTGGTTCTTACTGAATGTACATCCTGCCAAGTTTTGAACTGAAACTTGAGTGTGAATGGATTTAGGGGTTTTTGTTTGTTCTGCAGGCTTTAGTTCTCAGTGTGGTTTTGTATGTGTGTGTATGCGTGGTTTTTTTTTCTTTAAACAACTTGAATCTGAAATCATGAGTCATGTCTGCACCTTTGAGAGAGTTGTTCTGCCTTCAAGCTGTGGTGTCTCACATGTACGGGTAATTTGGATGATGTATTAGTGCGTGCAGTGTACCTCTCATATCAATGGAAGTGGATTTCAGTTAGAATTAAAGCCTCCAGGGTGGAATTTATATAAAGTTTAGAGCTAACTTGCATACGTTATGCTCTTAAAATGACCTGAGCCCAATGCTGAATCAGCTCAGCCTTCAACTTTGGTTATGGGACCTGGAACTTGTACCGCGTTTGTAAAAACATTTATTGTGCTGTGCCAGATGCAGTCGTAAAATCACTTAGTTTTTCTTTGTCAGGCAGACAGAAATAACAGGGAAAGTCAAATGAGTGGCATGTGGTTTGCCTCAGGCCAGCAGAAGTGTAGCATTTCTGTTCTAATTACCAGTTTTTGTTATGCAGGTTTCCAGACTACATTGTACTAAGCATCATCTGTGTATTAGAGGCTGTGCTTTGCCCTTCACATTCTGGGACTCCGAACCTTTTTCTTACGGCTCTGTTTCATTTCTTCTCCCCTCTCTTTCCACATCTCATTTCTTACTCTCAATCGTTTTTCAATACAGCCATTGCTTATGATGCAAAATAACCTTTTCAGCATACTATCACTCATATTTTGATATATTCTGGTATCCTAACTTGTCACAGCTGCCGTCAGATTGGGACTGGATTTTCTTGTTTCGTAATGTATTTGGTTTTGATAAACACCCTTCCCCTTCATTCCTGCCCAGTGGCAGTGCAGAAATCTGCCATTTGAGCGTGGCTCTCAGCCTGTGCAGAGCAAGTAGAGCTTTGTTTCCTCCCATGGAAACAAGGGCAGAATGTTTCAAGCATTTATTGGGCAGAAGCGTTAATTTCTCCTGTAGGCACTGAGCTGAAACTCAGTGTAACAGTGCTGCTCTGAGGTTATCGTTTGATGTGGGAAAATGACCTTTTGGAAAAGCACTGGAAGCATGAAAAGTGAAGAGACTGATGGCATCAGTACTGTCTGCCTTTTAGGTTACCTTGATGTGACTTTCATCGTAAGTGGTGGTGTGACCCTTCTTAGGCATGCTGAAATTCATTCAGATGTCCCATCTGTGGCACACAACCAGAGGTTTCATGAGTCTGCAGGAAAGAGAGGCAGAAGCTTTCTCCCTGACACCCCGACGATCACAACTGCAGACCTAAATCATACCCTCTGCTCCTGACAACTCTGCTTGTTTGTGTGATGGAGCTGCACAGAATAAAGCTAGAAGAAAGTCAGCAGATGGGTCAGTGAAATCCAGTCTGACGTTTCTCAGACTTCAATCTTCAGCTTCTTCAAGCAAAATCATTTCTGTGGAGGAGCGGAAGTTGTACTGTGATCTTCCTTTTTCTTCTCTTCAGGAGAGTAAAGCCCCTGCCAGGCTTTCATCCACTGCAAAAAGGGATAATTGTGCTTTCTTCCATCCATCTGCACACGTCGTGGCAGCTGTCTCTTTGGTTCATCATTCTGAACTCTGCTTACTGGCTGTTGACTAGGGTTCCTGTGGGTCACAGTAATACAAACAAGACTTGTCAGTAGAAACAATGCCAGTTGTCACTTGATCAAATATTTGTATTTAGTTATTCTCTAATAAGTTTGAGCTCTGCAGTGTTAACATTGCCATGCTTGCTAGCATGGAGTTAGTTTTAGAATGTAAGTGAGCAGGAAAACAAAACATTCTTGGTGCTTTCAGTCTCTAAGATTAGAGATTGCATCCGTGGATCCTCTTGCGTATGCTTGCATTGTTGTTAGAAATCAAAGTTTAGGCAAGAATCCTCTCACTGATTTGGTGTTTATTCTTTATTCTTTAGTGTTATGTAGGCTTTAAACCTTTAAATTTGATATGCTTTACAAACTGTAAAAGTTTACTGTCTACCAAATAAAAACATTAGAACTCATCCTGTTATCAGAAGTCTCAAGGGATTTCAGAAGCTGGGTATTACAAACCATTCTTATAACATTTATTTCTGTTTTCATGAGAAGCTGTTCAGATATTAGAGGGGGAAAAAAGTGTTTATACCATGTAAACTCCTTAGATACAGTGCTTTTTGAAGAAGCTTAATTAGAAAGAGATGAATTAGATGTTCCAAGAGTATTTTCCAAGAATAAAACAGCTGTTGCTCTTTCCTACTTCTCCAAACTGAAGGTTGTTTTTGGAGGAATTGGGGAACAGTGACACCTGCTAAGTTGCTTTTGGATCCCAAATTAAGGCAAAACTTGCAATAATCTCACCCTCCTGTGACTATAGTCAAAGTAAGCCTCCTGAACCTAGAGAAACAGCTTGTGTTTTTTTGTTGTTTATTTGTTTTGCTTTGTTGGTGGTTTTATACTTATTCAGTACAAGTTGCCATTAAAACTTCCAGTATACAAGGGTTTTGCAAAATGGGAGGGGGAGGAAGGAGAGACCAAGGATTTGAGGTAGAGTCAAACACTCAGAAAAGTTACGTGGTGTCATTGAGGTTGGACGGTAAAGGTTATTAATCTTTAATTTAGATTTAACTTGCTATTAGATTCACTCTGAAGTAGAGCTTAAGGCTGTATTGATATTTTTCATACTCGTTGCTTGCTGGAGTGCTCAGTATTATCTAGCCAACTTATGCAGGAGGAAGGACTTGTGCAGCCACTTTGCATTTGAGAGTGATGAGACCTGCTGTGTGGATGTGCTTGTGCACAGGCTGGGCATGGTGGGGGTATCACCTCCCTGGATTTTGGCAGGTTCAGCAGCCCAAAGGACCACACCATTTGCTCCAAAGACACAGTGGACTTGTCAGCCATCGAACTGGAAAGACAACGTGGGCAAAAACTGCTCTGGACCTCAGGAGTGCCCTGGGCTTCAGAGAGCCCTTGGGAGTCCATCTCTCAGCAACAGTGTGGAAATCAGGCTGGCAAATAGAATAAGGACTCAAACTGTGCTGGAGTTAATGAATTACGAGTCAGATGTGTCATGCAATTTCCCTGCTGGACGCTCAGCCTGTGGCAAACACAGGCTTGTTTCAACTTAATATCACCAGTGCTGAAAGTTGTGTAAGATTTAATAAATGTCATCTTCGCTGTATTTTAAGACCATAAAAATGGATATTCACTGTATCTCCACTAATGGACAATAAGTTCTTATTCTGTTGGAATTTAATGGTGTGTCTGATCCTTAGATGCAGAAAAGAAGCACAGATCTGGCTTAAGCAGATCAAATGGGATATATTTCAAAAAGTAGAAAATGAGAATGTGGAAAGAAGCAGAAGGGCAGTCTGGGAATTAGACAACAAGAAATGACTGATACGGTTAGACATGTAGTGGTTCATCTTCCTCATGAACCACTGGAGATCCCAAAGCGGAAGCCTGTACAGAGATTAATGAGGCTTTAAGCAGCTTCATGGCCATACAGAAATCACCTTTCATTTACAGATCTTCTGTCATAAGAAAAGTAGTCTGATGGGATATGTCTATGATGCCAGTCTAGCTAGTTGGTGGCCAGCAGGATACCCAGAACTGAATGTGTAAATAAGACACATGGACTGCTGCTTCTAAGAGTAACCAACAAAGAGCTAGAAGAAGTAGAAAATGTTTTTAGGATGGGCAGTAAGGATTAGGATGCCATGACCTGATGTATGAACAAAGGTGCATTTTTTTTTAAAATGTGAGCCATTCTCAAATACTCACATAAGATTAATTTCAAAGAGAACTTCCTCTAATATAAATGAATACAGCCAAGGTAATTAAGGTTCTGTAAGAAATGCGAAGCTTGCAATGAGTTGCAGGTCCACAAAAGTAATTCCTGGCTGTCAGTAATATGTAATAAACTCTTCCTGGGGCACTGCGGAGGAACAGATGGACACAGAATTTGGTCTGTTTGCTTCTCTTACCCATTTAAATAAATGGTGGATTTCAAATGTGGACCTGCCTTAGCTTCTTTAAGTGCATCCTAGATAACCTTCATCCAAGTCTCCATCTCTGCTGAACTGTGGGAAGAGGAATGAACCAGTCCTGCTCAAGCCCAGGTTTGGACTGATATAATAAATAATGATACTGTCCTTTCCCTTGCCTTATCCTAAAAATAAGCTATTTTAATTTTGTACCAAAACTATGCTAAACTATAAGACTCTGTTCCAGAGGCTTAGCACCATTGTCACTAAATCCTGATGAAAGCATCATTTATTTTCTTTCAAAGAGATAGAGTGCTGGCTTTTTGTGTGGGTGATGTTCATAATACAAGCTCTTGTCCAATTTCTCAATTCTTGAAAGAGAATCAGCCTCTCAGCCTTCTCTCTGCCTGAGCAATGGCATGGCAGGTCAATTTCTTTGTAGCTGTAGCTGAGGAAGGAGGTGAAAATTTTGCTTGGACCCTTGTGTCACAGGGTTTGTGTTTTAGCAGGAGATAGGAACCAATGACGTTTCAAACACAAAGACGTTGGGAGGGCAGGGGGGAATTCAAAGAAAACAAATCAGAATCAGAAAAAGGAAAACAAGCTCAGCATGTATAATGTTTGCAGATAATTTACTTCAGTAGTTCAGTTTTGATTATTTGAGGCTGAAATTCTCTGGTAATGAGTGTGGGAATACTTCTGTTCCCTACAGCACAATTTTTTCTTTAATCAGAAAAGTCCTTTATTCAAACTGAATTTCTCTTACCACACATTGCAGTTACAATATGTGGCTGTGCAGCAGAGTACTTAAGGGTAAAACCAGCATCTTTTCCTCTTATTTTTGTTTAATTTCTAAAAACTCACCATGTTTTCAGAGTCCATTGCTAATTTATTGTTGGAAATATTGCAGTCTGCTTTGAGGAACAAACTGTTCTCATTACAGATGTTACTTTTTTGGCATTATTGTCAATGTGTTCAGTAATACAGAATTGGACTCAAAGATTTTTATTCTTTCCCCCCCACACACTTTTTGCCTGACATACACCCACTAATGCCAGCCCTTCCTGTCTGGAATAGAAGTGCAAATTGCAAAACTTTGCCAAGGCTAAAGCTGTTCCTCTCCCTTCTCCCACAGGACTCTGCTTCAGTTTCCTATGTGGAAGTGATTGAAAAATTCCTGCCAGAAAATATATTTTGACAAAAAACCCTGAACATTTGACCAAAAGAAATAGTACGTAAAAAAAAAAAAAAAAAAACTCCTTTCCACTGGACAACAGAGATTTCTACTGAAAATTTAAAAAGTTGGCTGAAAAGCTTGAGTCAGAACTGTCCTAGTATTGCCTCATGGTGAGCAACATGCAGTGTGGGAGATGCAACGTGTCCAGGGAGCCATTTGTGTAAAAAGGATGAGACACTTGAGTGAAAAATCCCATTAAGTAGTGTAGAAGTGCTTCCAAATACAGCCTAGGAAAAAAAAAAGTTGGAATTTGAGGAAGATTGGAAGGAAGGAAGAACAATAATACTTTTTTTCAGTTTTCCACTATAGGCATTGAGAGACCTGACACCCCTCCATTTTCTGGCCGTTTCTATTATTTTATACAGTAGCTTTTCATGAGAAAGTTTGAATGAAGAGGACTTGGCTGCAATCACTTTTTCTGTGGTAAAAACTAACCTTTTTAATTCGCATTTTACAATAAGCATAACTAAGCTTGCTGATTTCTGATGAGAATTTCATAGTGAGGATTATTTTTATATCCTGAGGCTATGTGAATGCACCCGGGAACTGCAGTTCATCACATTACCAAATGTGCTACAAAATGCAAAAAAATAAATATATAAAAAAATGCTATAAACTGTTGAAAAATGAAACAAAAAACCACACACATACATTGTATCTATACGTAGCTTGAAATCTGATGGATTTTAAATGAAACACACTTGCTGTTATTTTTTTGGGAGTCAAAAAAGAACAGATACAATGAGCAAAATTAAAGAAGCACTTAAACAGCAAAGAGAAATTTGCCAGTTCTGAGTGCTCTGAAGTAAATCTAATGTGAAGATAGGTGACATTTTCTTCCAGTTAGTCTCATTATTTCCATTCTTGCTGTACAGCCTGTGGAGAATGAAAGTACAAGCGCAAAGTGTGAACTCAGTAAGTACTGAAAGTCTGTTGAATGCTGTTTGAAAGTACATCTGCATATGCTGGAAGCAGACTCTTACAGTCAGTCACTTCATCCCAAGTGGCACTGGTGAGCACAGTGCACTGTGATTTTCGTATTTGGTTTCACCCATAAATTTACACATTTACTGCATTCCTCATGAAGACAGAGCAGGAAATTGAATTCATTAAAAAATATTTTCCCCAAATAGATTAGCATATGAAATATAAAATATTAGTCTTCTCTTTTTTAGACTCATTTCTTAGAGTTCCACATTTCTCAGGGTTAAAACTGTGATAGTTTTATTTATTAGCTCTATAATGTGTAGGGTCTTTACATTTCCAATTGATAGATTGTGTAATTGATAATTTGTTCAATGTATGACTTAGAGCATGACGCATGTGCTCTTCTTTATGATTCTGGACAGGAATGAAAACAACTATTCCTACCTGACAGCCAATCAGTCAAAAATAAAACAGTTTCAGGATAAACAAAGCAAGGCTAAAGGATCTTGTGTAGAAGATAAACAGGTGCCTGTTTGGTTAAGGCAAAGGATTTCTTCCTACAGGAAGTCTTTGTGGAAGAAAAACAATTCAAGAAGCTCCATTCTGATGGAGCTACTTCCACCATAGCAGGAAGTCCTGCTGCAAGTATGAGTCCTAGCTGCCTTATTATGTCCACGCTGAATTATCAGGCATGCCAAAAACAGGTTTTGAATGAGATGGATGTGTAGGGTACAAGACATGGTCATTTTTACTTGGTTTCAAGTCCCTTTCTGGGGGATGAGAGCAAGTTAAGTGTTTTCAGTAGAATTATCTGTGGATAGACTCTGTAACCATGATGAGGCTTTTGTTGGGTTTTTGTCTGACACAATATTGAACTGCCAGAGGAAAATGATCATAGCCCTTTAGTATCTTCAGATTTATTCCTTTTCCCATCATCCTACTGACTGATGTTAAGCATGGACATACACGTTGGCAGCAAACTGTATGTATTACACATAGAAGGTAGCATCATATATTCCAGTGCACTGCACTGTTGAATTGCAGTTGCAATTCTAACAGTTTGTGAGTGATTTGGCAGTGACACAGAGTTGGTGTAAAGAAAGAAGTTTGAAAATACATTTGAGGTGTATTTAACATCAGCGAGTGTTCATGATAAAGGAGGAAGCTGAGTGTTCGTGATAAAGGAGGGAGCGTCCCTAAATTTGCTTTGACTTACAGGAAAGAAAACATTTATGTAACACATAGACAGAGCTGTATTTAACATACTGGTCCCAAGAACTTTTACATCCTCTTGGACTGGTGGCTGGGAATAATACTGACCAGGGAATCTAGTTTAGTTTATTTTCCTTTATTTTCATCTTCTCTTCCATCTTTTTTCCCCACCTGGTGTTTGCAGTACCATATGAACGGCAGCTGCAAGAAAAATAAGGGCAATGCATGCACTTATTTCAAGCTAGCAACATGGATAGAGAATGCCTGTATACTGAAACTGTCTGGAAATAAGGAGTACTTGGAGATGTTGGTTACACATTGACCGACACCTTTAGAAAGATAAGATCTGGCCTGGTCACAATATCCTGTCTCTGTCCTGTACTTAGGGAACACGTCATGGCATCTCTCTTTACCGAAGAGAATGCAGATGGCACTAAAATGCTGTGTAAGATGTAATGGTATCAATCTTATTCCATATTTTAGCAATGATGTTTTCATCCAAATTTCAAACTCTTTTAGAATTTCCCAGAGCACAAAGTTCAAGTGAAAGGAAAGATTGCTTATAAATCTCTTACTTCACCGAGGAATTTATTATACACAGAGCAGGCAGTTTTGTTTAAACAAGTTCTATGGCTGCTAGAATTTAGGATCTGTGAGAACTTCTGGAGCAAATTGTTTATTTTTTATTTTTGCTGCAACTTGCAATCTGTCTAGAATTATAGTACTTGAAAAAACTGTATGTTCTGCTGGATCCTCTGAATAAGAATAGGAAACAACAGTAACACAGTGTCACCTCTGCCTCTTCTGTCTTTGCAGTCTTACTAGCATACAGATTTTTAATGTACTTTTCAAGTCTGCAGTACAAAACAAGAGTGAAGGAAGCATTCTCTTGCCTTAAGAACCACATTTTAGGCTGAGGTTAAAACAGAGCCATCGTGAGCCATCTTGAGGTCAGAGCTGAAAGCAGAAAAATGGCAACAAGCCCTCATTATGATTCAAAGTGCACAGTCAGTGGCCTAACAGGTACAGTTGTACTCTATTTGGTAACAGTGCTGGCTTATATTATTTTTCCATGCCATCCCATCAGTTGCTTGTGGGAACTCACCACTGAATTAACGTGTGAAACGACTGCATGAGCGCGCCCAGTTAGTATTGCCAAGCTGACCATGAAGGATTGCGTGTGACTGTATTGGGTTTACATGGCAAGGTTTTGGTAGCAGGGGTGGCGTCTGTGTGAAGAGTCCAGAAGCTGCCTCATGTTAGATAAGGGCCAGTTTCAGCCAGCTTCAAAGGGACCCACTGTTGGGCAAAACCAAGCTATCAGCAATGTTGTTTGCACCTCTACGAGAGCAGATTTAAGAAAGGGAAAAACCTGCTGTGCCACAGCAGCTGGGAGAGAGGAGTGAAAACCAGCCCTGCAGCCCCTGAGGTAAGTGCAGCAGGAGGGCAGGAGGTGCTCCAGGCACACAGCAGCAGTTCCCCTGCGGCCTGTGGAGAGGTCCCTGCTGGAGCAGGCTGTCCCCCTGCAGCCCATGGGTCCCACACGGAGCAGATCTCCACGCTGCAGCCCGTGGAGGAGCCCCCGGTGGAGCAGGTGGATGTGGCCTGGAGGAGGCTGCAGCCCATGGAGAGCCCCCGCAGGAGCAGGCCCCGGGCCGGAGCTGCAGCCCGTGGAGAGGAGCCTACGCAGGAGTGGGGGGTCTGGGGAGAGCTGCCGCCCACCCGTGGGGGACCCGTGCTGGAGCAGTTTGCTCCTGGGGGATGGACCCCGTGGTACGGAGCCGTGTGGGAGCAGTTCTTGAAGAGCTGCTGCCTGTGGGCAGCCCCCGCAGGCTCAGTTCGGGCAGGACGGCATCCCGTGGGAGGGACCCCACGGGGAGCAGGGGCAGAGGGGGACCGTGAAGGAGCAGCGGAGACGAAGTGTCAGGGACTGACCGCAGCCCCCATTCCCCTGTGCCGCCCAGAGGGAGGACATAGAAAAGGGTGGATGGGAGGGGGAAGGTGTTTTTAGTTTGTTTTTAGTTCTTACTGCTCTGGTCTGTTAGTAATAGGCAATAAATTGTGTTAATCTCCCTATGCTGAGTCTGTTTTGCCCATGATTATAACTGTTGAGTGATCTCCCTGTCCTTATCTCAACCCTTGAGCCCTTTCCATTGTATTTTCTCCCTCTTTCCCTTTGAGGAGGGGGAGTGAGAGAGAGGTTGTGATGGAGTTCAGCTGCCTGCTTAGAGTTATTCTTGTTTTATTCAGAGCTGGTATCAGTTCTAGCTGTAGGTTAGCTGTGCTGCTCCAGGGTGTCAGGAGCTGTTGAGGCATGTTGAATTGTGCATTGATGACACTCTGAAAAGGTCTGGAATGTCTCCCTGGTAAAATGGACCCCCAGGCATCTCCTTCATGTTTCACAGTGACTTCAGTCTAGATGTTGAGTGTGGGAGCAGCCTTTATCTTCCCAAGACAGAGCAATCTGCAACCAACAAATATTAAAGTGCTGTCTTCTATAAACCTCTTTTAAAGAACAAATGTTAAAACTGTCGCATAAAAGTTATTCATGTCTGAGATGTCTTTCTTCAGGTAAAGAGACATAAACATGGTCTCTTCCAGAAAGTAAGGGACATCCAGGTTTTCTGCATAAAGTGCAGGAGGCATCTCTTGGACCTTGCCTCACGTAACGAAGAGGAGACAAGCAGGAAGGTAGTAATTACAACTAGGAGAAGGCTGGTGCAGCTAACTGTTTCTGTTCATATTCCGTTATCCATCCACATGAAGAATGAAACACATACAGACATGCTTCAAGTAGCTGCATATACTCCTGGAAAGTGATATGATGATAATGATAAGGGTAGTAGTAGAACTACTACAGATAAGCATTTATTGTAGAGGACAGGAGGAAAATTTGTTTCACCCCTGATCTACAGGAAGACTGGCAGGATTTCTACCTTAGGAGGATGGGACAGGGAAATTATAGTGCTGAACTTAACAAATGATGTCTGCAGAATGCCATCTGGTTTGGGATGTCTGTTGTGGCATAGCTGACTTTAGAATAGAGTTGTTATGGCAAAAAGCATTAAGACTGAGAAAGCAGATGTTCCGTATTGAGAAACAGTAACATTAAAAAAATAAAAATAAAATCAATGGGAATGTCCAAAGCCGGGTTCTGTAATAGCCAATGGTTACTGGCTCATTGAACAACCTTTCCTGCCATCTATGTGTGTGCATTTGCAATATGAAATATGTTTATTTTTTCTTTATTCTCATGCTCCGTAAAGCTTGGACGGATAGCTGTATTTTCACATACAGAAACTAGGGAGCTTGGTAAATGAGGTCACTACTGATACACACCATTTTTTGTGTGAGTGCCTTCCTTTTTACAGATGCAACTTTGACACGGTAAGTCAGTGACTAATCAGTCTGCACTACAAAATCAGGGTCTGCAGTGAAGATGGCTAGTTCTTCCTGGTTCCAACCAGGCTAAAAACACAACAGGACTTATAAAATATAAAAGAAAGTTTGAATCCTGTGGAATGAAATGGAATGGGTAAAGACCTGTGCCAATGCTTTGATTCCTTGAGCAGCAGGAGGAATGCAACATCTACTTATTTCCTGGTCTAGCCTCCACATAGGAATTCCTCCTCTGTAGGTTCATGCTTGCTTGACATCAATATCCATTCTAAGCATGGGATTTATTGCTTTCATAGTGCATCTCAGACTATGTCAAAAGTAGCCTTGATTTATAATTTAAAAAGAAACCTGGGCATTTTTGGTTTTGTGTTTAAGAATCTGAAGGCTCGATTTCTTTTTCCTTAAAAAAGAAATGAAAACATACAAGCAGTAACAGTAATACCAGATGAGCGAACATATGTGACTTTGAGTCTTAAACCTGTGAAGCCTCATGGGTGTAACCTTAAGGCTTCAAGCCAAGAATAACTGGCTTTTAAACTTTGAGTTGCTGTAGAAAACTGGAAAGGGAAAGAGTTGTCACTTTTTAGAGATGTTGGGGCAGACTCCCCAGCTCCCTCTTATTCTTGCTCTCGTGCTGGCTTTCCCAACTGTCTAGGGAAACTGGGGGACCTTGGAGTATTTCAGAAGGATTTTAAAAATTTTTCTGTCCATATAAGTTTGAATACACCAGCTAAGGGATCACAGTGTTGCTGATTTTTTTTTCTTCCCTGTCCCAGAGCAAGTTAAGAAGGATGCACTGACCACAGCAAGAGAATAAATAAAGATTGAAAAAAAGCTGTAAGAGTGGGTGGGATACCTTGATCTTCAGTCGCATCCCCAGCATGGGCTGGGGGACCTGAGTTGTCAGTAGATCCTTCTCTTTAGATCTAGTATTGCTCTGTATATATTGGAGTGGAGGGGCTGTAGAATGGTTTTGCAACGTTAGCAATCCTTGCAGAAATGCAAACTGAGACACAGGGTACCAAGGCCATCCTCAGTTGCATGCATCATTTAGATTTCAGCAGCAGGAGGTGTAAATGAATTCTGTGTAGTCCAGGTTGATATCAAAGGCCCTGTCAAAAGTGAGCTCAGTCAAAGTTCGGAGCTTGATACAGAAGCTGTAGCATGAGAAATTTTACAGCCTTTGTTATGCCAGCCTATTGTATGATCACAGTAGCTTGCTATAATCCACGAAAAGCTACTTATTTCTCCCATTGAAAGCCTGGGGGCTCGGGGTGGGTGGTGAGGTTTGTTGTTTGAGTTGAGAGTGGACCACACAGTTCAGCCATTTTGTGTTGTGTAATCTGACTGTGGAATTTCAGTAGGAGCAGAATTACGCTTTTCACTTATGAAATAGCTTCTATTCAGGGTTTGTTCTCTGGGGAATGGCTGCAAAATGCCAGAAGAACAAGATGCGGCCCTTTGTACTGCATCATGTTTGACTAATTAACTCTTGACCTTTCAGTGGCTTTGTACAAATATGGAAGCTTTTGCTTCAATACATGGAATTTCAGGTCATTAGGAAGAAGATATTTCTTCTGTTCCCATCTGGTCTGTTACACCTTCATGAGGTACAAAGCAACTGTGATGTACGCAGCAAAATAAATGCTGAAAACACATTGTTTTATGTTGTTTTCATATTTTGATGCTACAGTGTAAAGGCTGGCTCATGAGAAAAGCTCAAGGATGGTGATGTGAAAAGAGTCTATTTTACTTTTGACTTCTGGTACTGGCCAGTAGAGATTAACTATTTTATGCTTATTTTCAGACTGGATATTTCCATCTGCCCCATGGGGATTACTTCATTGAGCCCATTAAAAAGCATCCACAGAAGGAAGGAACGCCCCATCCCCACATTATCTATGAGGCAAATATCCTTCAAAATGCTTTAAGGAGAAGACGAGCAATCCCAGTGGAAGAACAACAAGCATGTGGACTGAATGGTACAAATGTTGCTGAATTTCTGCCTATTTGCCTTCCACATCTCTCTGAGCAGCTTTTATCTTCCAGCTGTCTGTGCCTTTCCTTCTGCCAGGCTTTCCTAAATTGTGAAAAAAGAGATTATGCAAAATGAGAGTGTCTCAGTCAAAACATCTCTGTGGCCACCCATCTGGTTCCTTTCTGAGTCCGAATTTAAATCCCCCTTGTGACTGCTGGAATATGTGTTTCACACCATTGCTCCTTTCTACCCCACACTTTTTACTCCAGCCAGAATTGTTCAGTAAATTTGACTTGAAATTCTTCAGTAGTTTTGGGATGACAAGAATTGCAGTTGTTATTATTTTGAATAAAGTATACTCACTTCATGGAAATGTTGTCCTTAATATAAAATATCCCACCACTAATCCAGTGTTTATATTTTAAGATTCATAGATTCTTTGTGATTGTTACCAGAATATTTAAAGACTTTTGACAGTTCTGAAAGTGTAGTATAAGGCATCAACAGATCAACAGTTATTTGTTTGTTTTGGTGTTTTTTTAGAAGCATAAATAAAAAATAATTTACATACTGGAGCAAAAATAGTCAGCGTTATGCCTTTTGGGAAAACAAGCTAATAGGCTGTCCTGGAAAGGTGGAGTATGTCTAGAGGGTAGTTGATATCTCCTATCTACAAAATGAGTTCCTTTAATTATTTTTTAGAATCATTTACTTTATTCATTCATTACTAATGGTAAAGTTTTGGTAGGAAGAATGAAAAATAACCCAAATGATGAAAGGCCCAAGTTATGTACAAATAGAGGTGTGGAATACGTAGAGGTGTGTGTCTGTGTGTTTTTCATGGGTTAATGGTTAAATAATAGTTGGTTCTTTTCTGAGGGTGCAAAAAAAAGGAAGGGTATGTTGGAATTTTTAATTCTCAGTCATGACTCCTGCTGCAGTTCTATTGCTGTGTGATGTGAACTGATAATTGAAAGAAGCAAACAACAACTCAGCCCCCTTGTGCTTCTGGTTGTAGACCTGGATAGCACTTGTTGCTTGCTGTGTAAGAGCAGTGTGAAACTGCTGGGGGAAACCAGAAGCCTGATGGCTAGTGGGGAGATACTCAATTTTCTGTGACAATGCATGGGTGAGGATAAGGGGAAGCCATAAGAATTAGTATCAGTGGTGTTTCTTACTGTTTTTCATCAAATAAAAATATATCTACTTTTTAGTTAACTAAACCTTAAGTTGATAAGCCATGAATGTCTAATATTGGTGTCTATTTTAACAGATCTAAAGTATCTCCTTGATTTTCCATTTCCTCTGCTGACTGCTGGGATAAATGAGAGGAATTAGTTTAGATTTGCCTGTGAAGACTGAGGAACTGTTCTAGCCTACTGTCCTCCATGTTTCTTTTATGCATGGAATAATGTCTGTAAGCAGTAATTTTAAGTGTGGAGAGAAGATAGGAGATAACAGGCATTGTGCTGTGTATTTGCTTTGTGTACTCTGGTTATTTTCTTTCTACTTCTCACTTTTTGTCTTTGGGGTTACTTCCTTTAAAGTACTGTAGAATGAGACTGAAAAAGACTGTCTATACCTGAATGCTGGGACAAATAGAGCATACCTTCCCCGAGATTTCATGAGTTAGACTAGCTAAGTTTGCTCTAATTGGCTTTTGGATTTAAACTCTCTGTCTGATCTTATTCATTGTAATATGACTCTATTCCTGGTGCTAATAATATCTTCATGATATTCCAGGCTAGCAAAGGGAGCATCTTATGAATTAAAAAAGTAATGCACTTGTCACTTAGGCTTCTGTGTTTAACTGACTTGATCAGCCTTTATAGGTTATGTCTGCTTTTGGTCAAGCAGTAATCTGCTTGACTGTAATAAAAGTAATCAGTGTGAAAAAGTGCATTGGGAAAAGAAAGCATTCCTTTCATTATGTTTCTGCTCTTTGTGTGAAAAGATATAATAATCACTGGTTCTTATGGTGGCCTTAACTCCTTAATTTGTGTTTTATGTTCTGGTATTCGACTGCTGTTGTAGCCAACTCTTCAACAGTGGTAGAAAAAGCCTCCAAAGTCATTTCCTGTTTACAGTAGGCATTATTAAAGAGCAACTGCTCTTCGTAGAGGTAGAATACAGAATAAAAATGGAAAGTGAGTTAATTCTTGAGTTCTTTGCTAAACATATTTACTACACAGGGTGTGGGCAATATTTGCTACATAAATTAAGTTTTAAAGGTGGCAAGCTGACTCTTCCCTCTTTTCAACACCACAAGCACTTCCTGCTAAGTTTGATGCCAGAAGTCTGGTATACCCACTGATACCACAGATGTCCCAGATTAATGCCTTTTGGGATCACTTCAAAGGAAGACAATTCCAAGTTTTCATCTAATTGTAGAAACAAATTCTATTTTACAGATTCAACATCATGACCATTCTTCTGTATTCTCAGTCCTAACTTTGTGCTGGGCTGGAGAGTAACTGATAAAGAGCTGCCTGCCATATCCTGTGTTTGACCTGGTGTTCAGAGTCAAGTATCTTAAGCTTCTGGGCTGAGGTTCATTATACGGTGTGTGTGCTTTTGTTTATTTGAGCTCTGATTCTGTTTTTTTTTTTTTTTTTTTGAACTTAAACCAAGACAGTTGAGCCATTTCTAAGAACTATGCCTGTGAAACAATTTGTGCACCCAGGCTGAAATGTAATTGTATCAGGAATAGTGTAGCCAGCAGGAGCAGGGAGGTGATTGTCCTCCTGTACTCGGCTCTGGTGAGGCCATACCTCGAGTGCTGTGTTCAGTTTTGGGCCCCTCGCTACAAGAAGGACTTGAGGCCCTGGAACGTGTCCAGAGAAGGGCTACGAAGCCATTGAAAGGCCTGGAACACAAGTCCTGTGAGGAGCGGCTGAGGGAACTGGGGTTGTTTAGTCTGGAGGAGGCTCAGGGGAGACCTTATTGCTCTCTACAACTGCTTGAAAAGAAGTTGTGGGGAGCTGGGGATCAGCTTCTTCTCACAAATAACCAGTGATAGGACACAAAGGAATGGCCTCAAGTTGTGCCAAGGGAGGTTCAGGTTGGAAATTAGGAGACATTTCTTCTAAAAAGAGCAGTCAGGCATTGGAACGGGTTGCCCAGGGAGGTGGTGGTGTCACCATCCCTGGGGGTGTTCAAGGAAAGGTTGGACGTGGTGCTTAGGGACATGGCTTAGTGGGTGACATTGGTGGTAGGGAGGTGGTTGGACCAGATGATCTTGCAGGTCTTTTCCAACCGTACTGATTCTATTATTCTATGATTCTGTGATAATTTTTGCTTGGAAAAGTTGAACCGCATGGATACTTTGAAGTCAGTACACAAATTTTGATGATGATAATAGTAATCTAGTCGGAGTTAGCAGGTCTGTCAGGCAAGGAATAGAAAGACTACTTTTACAGGCAAAATCAAAAAAGAGGAATTGCAGTAGGAAAGAGGAGGTGAGGATTCTTACTTCCTGTGCAGTATTTTTTAGTCTTTTTTTGATGTAAGGAGCTCTAGAAAAAAGCTCTGTGCAGTTCGCTCACAACAGCTGTTACTGTGACAATGACCAGATGAATCTCCAGGTTCCAACCCTGCTTGTCATCTGTCTCTAATCTACATACAGTAATACTTTTGCATCAGTTACATTCCTGTGCTCTTGCAATGATTATATTAATTAATTTATAATTTGCAGTATCCTGAAGTTTCATATATTTGGAGAAAAATCATTGTGATAAATGATGTAAATTAGAACTTAGGTATGTGCTGTATGCTCCCACTGCTGCTAAGGCAATTAGTGGATGATTCAGTCATTAGCTGAATGCAAAACTGAGTGCTTATCTTAAGAACAGCACTATGATACAGTACGTTGCAAGCTTCTGTCTTAACAGTGGTATTTGAAATGTGTGAGAAGGGGCAAACATGATAAATGAAAAATTGCCCTGACCTTTACAAATGACTTTTCTGATCATTTTTGCCTATAGGAGAGGAAAAGTGAGGTTTTGTTTTGTTTTTCTAAATAGGCTATCTTAAAAACTTTCCACTGCTCCAAGATACATTGCAAGAGGATGAATTAACCTCCCTTTCACAAAATAAGAGATGATCTGCTCCAGTATCTCTCTGTTTGTTTTAATGCAGTCTGCTACAAGGTATTGGGTTTGTTTGTAAGCTGCAAAATGGAGAAGCTTTGTGAAGTTTGTGAATGACAGTGCGGCCCTTCCTGACTCAGCAGTGATAGGAGATTGCAGCACTACAGAGGGGACTGATGGATATGAAAAGATGGACTTTTTCTTGGTCTGGTGAGGTGGTCAAGTTGCAGTAGTTTAAAGGTAGGGTAGCTGAGTTTTATTCAGACTGCAGCCCAATGATTGCTGCAGTGAACTGTACTATATAACTAAGTAAGGAGAGATTTATGGTATTAAAGTAGATCTCTGTGAATAAGTCATTGGAGCTTTAGGCATAGAGCAGTTGTCATATGCTTTGCCTCATTTTGGCAGTTTTGAAAACAGTTGATAGATGAGTTCCACACATATCAGAATTTGGGATTAGTTTGACTTGTACATGAATCTCCAAATCCTTGTCTGCAGAGGAGTTACAAATCTTAGAAACTTCTCCCTAAGATTGAAGGCGTTCGTTCCTTGGAGCTGTGATAGGATAAAGCTGGAGTGAGGGAGGAGGAGATGGTACCCTGGTGCTGTGAGAAGTGAGCAGAGGGGTGGAGGGAACTGAAGAAGCAGAGCAGCAGTATCTCTGCAAAACCATTTTTAAAGTGGTTTGAATGATGTTTTGTGTAGTAATTCATTTAGCAGGTGACTAGAATGTTATTAAGCTGTTTCAGAAGATAGTTATGTGCTGTTCTTCCTACGGGTTGTGTCTGAGTGCAGGATTTTATTGAATAATGGTCTTGGTCATTGATAATTAACTTGCAGCTGCCAGAGGACTCTCTTCATTTTTTCTGTCTGTAAATGTACAGCATAAACTATTAGTCTTGGCTCTTGACAGTGAAGTCCTTTGTTTAACCAGTTGGAAGAGGGCAGGAAAAAAGTCCAGGACACTGTTTTATTCTCAAAGGATAGTCTGTCTTTTTTTGGAAGAATATTGTGGCCAATGTAAGCAGCCTTGCTTGCTGGCAGAACCCGATACATGCTGTGCGACTTCCATATCTTTCAAAGAATGATGCTGACATTTTTCCAGTATTTGTTTATCTTGTGTTTAACCACATCAATTACTATTCAGCTTAATTTGCACGGTTTCTCCAAAACACAAAGTCTATTTTTTCTTAGAATAGTAACTTCACATATTGAATTATAATAACCAAGATGAATTCAATGCAGAGGGAAGAGCATCTTTCTACCTGCATCCTTTATCTTTCTTTAAACAAGCTCTACAAACCTGTTTAAATGGTGCTTGCTGTGAAAAAAGAGCAAATGGATACATTTAGACAGAGTGACCTCTGTTTTAAAGCCGGAACCACAAAAGGAACAGCCTCCAGGAGTATGTGGAGTATCTCATTTCTGGAACAGTCTTCATTGAACTGTGAGCAGTGAGCACCTGCTTGTGCAGACAGCAGGAGATTTTGCATTTCAGAGGTAGGATACGTGGGAAACACAGACATCACAGCTGATTTTTTCTAATAGTGAATGAAACAATTGCTTTTAACTGTTTGATATCAGCAGATTTTTTTATTTTTTTTCCCAAACAAGCTTATGAAAAAAGTGCAGAAGTTTCAAACTTTCTTTCTCTCCTAGTTTTGGCTGAAATACAGTTAATTTTCTTCTGAGTACTTGGCATGGTGCTGTGTTTTGGATTTAGGATGAGAATAATGCTGATAACACACTGATGTTTTAGTTGTTGCAGAGCAGTGCTCACATAGAGCCCAGGATGTTTCAGATTCTGGTTTGGCCCTGCCAGCGAGGAGGCTGGTGGTGCACCAGGAGCTGGGAGGGGACAGAGCCGGGACAACTGGCCTGGGCTGGATAAAGGGATGTCCCACACCGTGCGGTACTGTGCTGAGCAGTTAATAGGGGCTGGCTGGCCAGGGGTGCCATTGCTGCGCACGTACTGGCTGGGCATTGGTCAGTAGGTGGTGAGCAATTTTGTTGTGCATCACTTCTTTTTTTCCTTTTTTTCTTCTTTTTTTCTTTTTTATTTTTTCTTTTTGTTTTTTCTTTTTCCTTTCTCTTTTTCCTTTTTTTTTTCTTTTTTCTTTTTTCTTTTTTCTTTTTTCTTTTTTCTTTTTTCTTTTTTCTTTTTTCTTTTTTCTTTTTTCTTTTTTCTTTTTTCTTTTTTCTTTTTTCTTTTCCTTTAAAAGTAAAGGAAATGTTTATTTCTGTCTTATTTAGCTCTCTTCATCTCAACCCATAAGTTCTTGCACTTTTACCTTTTACAGTACTCTCCCCCATCCCACTTGGGGAGAGTGAGCATGTGGCAGTGTGGTGCTGAGCTGCCTGACGGGTTAAACCACAACACTTTCATGTTTCAGGAAGGTTTTTTTTTTTTCAGGGGTTCTTTGGAGTTTATTAGCAGCTTATCAAAGATAAGATATATTTTCTTTTTTCATTGTCTTGTGCTTTCCTTCTCCAGAAAAAAGGAAGTTGTCTTCTGTTTCTGAAATCTCTGGGTTCTGTGCTCAGGAGATAAAAATTCCTCAACTTGTAGATGTTAGCATTTGACATACAAATTTAAGAAGACTTCTTTGTTCATTACACTTCGCTGTCAAAAATACTGTTGTTAAAAGTGGGCTTTCTAAGAAACGAAGAGGTGTAGTGTTCTTGCTAAGCAATGGAAAGGATACTAGGTTTCATTAGCATACAGATGTTCAATGAATCTGCTTAAAATATTACTTGAACTTTATGTTGTAACAGCACAGGATAATGCTGATACATCTTAACGTCATTACCCAAGTAGGTGAATACTTCAGTTTAATCTAGATGTGTTACAAGCTAGCATGTTCTACAGTTCTTGGAGAGTAACAGTCATTGTCAAAGGCTGATTCATCCTATCCTAAGATGTCTTCTCTGACATTTGGGATGCATTGTCCATGGGAGCTGTAGTTACATGCAGTAGAAGTATTGATAGAGGAGAATGGAAGAAAATACTGCATTTTATGCAATTCTTCCTCTCCAGTAGAATCAAACCCAGTGCCTTCTCCAAGTGGATCCAAAGTCTGTGCTGAAATGTGGCAGAGAAAGCTCAACGCTGGCAGAGTGCCTGCACTTGGTGTCCTAGTCCCTGAAGGTTTTATTATCTTCTCTTTTCCAATGGAATTTAACCTTCAGTATTTCAGTACATCCTACCAACTGTAACAGGGTGGTTTCCATTTGAACTTGTATTGTGCTGGAGGTAGGGGAGAAAACAAGTGGAAATGGGAGATTGTTGTTATAACTTGGTAATAGTCACTTGTTGCCACCAAAATGTATCAGAAAAATGATAAGCTTCCTCATTCAATGACTGAATAAATTTTAAAGTTCTGTGAAAGGACATTTTTCAAACAATATAAGTCAAAATTATAGTGGGGGAGGCAATCTCCTTTATTGCATTTCAGCAGTCTTCCTGTTCCATCCTGTGCCACTGGGAAGAAGCAGAATTTACTACACTGTGCTTGCTTTCCTGTAGATTAAAGGGTAGATTGTGATCTCTTGTCTTCACTGAAACAGTTTGCTTAACTTCTCATTACATTAAGGAGTCTGTTTGCAGACTGAACTTATGATCAGCATTTTTAACCATGTTCCATGGTAGAGGAATATATTCTACTCTTGATCTGTGCCTACAGTTTTCCTTGTCAAACTGTGTGTGATGCTATTTCTCTTTTAAAGTATTGATATTGATTTGGTAAACAAATGATTTGCTAATGTAAATGTTAAATTGCTGCAGTATTGATTTGGGGAGCAATACAGTTGGAAGTTAAACTGTAACATGTCACATGCCATCATCCCTTTCTCTTTTGTAGAGAAATGTTAGCAGTGAACAATTTTAAACCTTATTTGCACAGTTGAAATAAAAAATAGAGAAAGCTGCATAGGGGAAAAGATTTTGTTACAGGAGTTTGAAAACTTGCTCAGAACTCTTGTCTCATTAATAGAGTAGTATTGGCAAAGCTGTTCAGCCTTCAGTGCGGTTAGTGCCAAACTTCTCAGTCATATTGAACTCTCTGTGAACTTTCTAAGAAGAATCTACAATTACGTTATTATTTCAGGGCAGATCACAGACTTCTAATTCTTCTGAGAAGTGCTGGGCTTGTGCTGTGGGGCTAATGCACTGATACGAGCTCAATGTTCTCAGTTAGTTTCTCCAAAGTCTGCATGTCCCTGATGAGCCTCTGGTAGCCTTCTGTTATATGTGACCCACTTAAACTGTGAGAGGCTTGTAATGCTTGGACACCTGTTTATTCTGCAGGAAACACAGTGTCCTCACAGCTTGTCCACTCCTTGCTTGGGTGTAGTGTTCTTCACTCCATGTTCCCAACATCTGCTTGAACTTGGATGCATTTTGCATAATTGAAGAGAGTCCTCTGGGTGATTTATAGTTAAAAGGAGATTGTCTTACTTCTCTCATTGATTTTAACTTATGATTAACTGGGGACAGAGGATGCGGCATAATTTAGGAGGTTGTAAGATTATTCTTATCCTCCACTACTTAAGTCATTTTGCAGAGCAAACTGTAAGCTCTATCTTTTGTGCGTAGAAGTGAGGCTGTATCTGGACTTACCTTGCTCCTCACCTGACTACTTGGTGGCATGCTCTGGAATGCACAGATCCCATTCTCCACTCCTGGTTATCTGTTGAGTGTAGGATGGAGTTCTCAGCTCTAGCAATGGTTGCTTGTGGGGATCAGTCTCATCATGCATTTCTGGCAGTTTCAAGTTGTTTGGGACATTTTGTTTAATAGGAGCAATTACACTAGGCAGGTAGCAGTCTGCAAAGGACATCTTTGGAGATCCATGGTGTTGTTTCTGACAAGGTCTTTATATTTGAACTGTTCATGCATTCAGTATCTGAAAACAATGATCTGCCTCAACACAGATTCGGAAAGCTACTGAACTAGCTGGGTTTGATTTGTTATGAAAGACATTTAGTAGGGTTTACAGGTTTGTTTCTCAGTCTCACAGGGCTTATGTAAAGTTTACCTGCTGCAGGGTGTCTTTGTAAATAATGCCTCTTTGCTGTATGCTATTTCTGTAGAAAGAACTCTCCTGAAAAACCTGGGCATAAATAACAGACTGGAGGGACATTATTCACTGAAAGATCATACAGAATTACACACTTTTTTTTCTAGAAAAAGGAATTGTTCAGCCGAAGTAGGCATCTGACTTTATGCAAAAAAAAAAACAACAAACCACAACACAAACAAACAAACAAAAAACCACCAAGTGACCAAAAGACTGCTATGCCAAAAGGTACAGCAAATGTTTTTAGTTACTGCCATTAACTGTTATACTGAAGACTTCGTGAAACCATTTGTTGTGTGCCCAGGTTTCTATATGAAAGAAAATAAAAGAGAATATTAATTCTTGTCATAATCTCTTGTGTACTGACTCTGCTTTTCTTGCAAATATTCAACTTAAACTTAAGCAAACAACGTGGAATGAGGTAGCTATATATTTTCCTATCCTTCTTAAACAATTAGTGATGAAGTCTCTCTACACATATATTAGACGATTAGAGAAGGTCTCCTTTGAACTGCTCTAGCCAGTATCAAGGAACACTGCCAGAAAGTTGAATCTTTGTGCAAAACAGAATGTTCCTGATGTCCTTTATTCATTTCTTCAAAAACAGTCTAATTCCATGCTGTCTCTGCTTTATACTCATTTAAAAAAGGTCTTGTCTAAGGTTTTGTTCAGCTGTTTATTTCTTAAACACAAAGAACAGCCTCAGTATGAGTCTTCCACGCTGCCAAAGTTAGAATTAGAAGCAAGTTTCTTGCCTACCTCATGACAAAACAAGCTGGATCAAGTTCTTTCCACTCTGTACCTCACTGTTGTCAGTTGTGCCCCAAGTCTGCATTCTCCTCAGCTCTGTGGAGATTTGGATGTGGATCAAAGTCTTCTTTCAGGTGTTGCAGAAGTTTTATCAAGGGATCATTCCTGACATTTTCTATATTATTTGCCTGACATTCTCCAGGTAAAATATTCACTGAAAAACTATCTGCCTTATGGTATTTTCAGTGTCCCAGTTGCATCCATTCCCCATTGTGAAATATTTCTGTCAGTCAGGTGTTCCTCTGAGGAGATGTCTGGTAAAGAAGAATGAAATTTTGCCTGCTGGGGAGGTAATGGGGAAGAAATGCAGTGAAAGAAGGGACTTTCCTGGAAAGCCTGAGCCAGTAACACTGGCAGGCAGGTAAAAGTTTTACAACAGAGATTGCCTTAGCATTGAAGAAGGGCTTACTGAACAACCTCTTCCTCAGCTGATGGATGTAGCCCAATTTTATCCATCATCATCTTCATCTTTTTTTTTTTTTTTGATATTTTTCTCTCCTTAGGCTATTATTACTCATATTATTTTATGATGTGTTTGAACTGGATGTCTTCAGGCAAACACTCCTGCATTTTTCTCTTTTTCTGGCCCCATGCCCATACATACCTTTAAAATCTGAAGACTACAGGAAAGAAAATGACTGGGAACTTTATGCAAATGAAAACTGAGCTTGTTTTTTAGAAAATAATAAATGTTGAGTCTGTTAACAAGGTTCTCCTTGATTTTCTTTCCAGTAGAGTGCAAATTTCAAAGCTCAAACCCAGTTCTAAGCAAACACTTTCAAACGTCTTGGTATTTGATTGTGCGAGCCCCAGTAACTTTTCCCCATGAAGTATTCTGTCATGGTTTCCATTGGCAGCAAACCACAGTGAGTCCAGTTAACTATAGCTGGTGTCACTGGTCAACCTCCATCCTATACATGACAAAAATGGAAGAAAATTAATAGAATCATGACTTCCCACAGGTTGTATTGCCTCTGACAACTAGCATTTGATCAGCATTTGATTTGATTAATTTTTGCCTAGTGCTTTATAGTGGGAATAGCTGTCATGTTGCAGCTGGAGAGCTCTCAAATCCAGTCTTGAAAAGATATTTTTAGCTGAATTCTTGACTTACTTTCACATCTGGAGAATTTTAAGCAGGTGAATGTCTTCTTGAAATCTAGCCAAGGTTTTTGTGTTGTTATTGCCAAAAAGTAAGAATATGCCAGTTGGGATGATTTCAAACAAGTTATCTAATTGCCATGTATATGGGTATCCAGTAACCTTTCTGTTGACATCTTGAAGGAGTACATTTGAAGCATGTTGCAATTTAAGTTATACATTTTGAAAGCTGAACTAGAAACTGTTATTTCTTCAAATCAAGAAGATGTTTGGGTAGCTGAATGATAAAAATAAATTGAAAGTATTAATGGAATGCCAAAACGTGTAGCTAATGTCCAGCACTGTAAGCATATAGAATAACCACAAAGGCAGGCAGGTTATATGATAAACATGAGTAGGCTTCCTTTTTATTAAATTTGCTGGGCAAATTTTTTTAAATATGCTGGTGGTGGTATTCCAAATAGTATCTATTGTATTTTACAATATTATGTTTTATCTGCAAATGCTGAGCTTGTGTTTACTCATACACCACAATCGTGCAGGTATTCTTGGCAACTGCTAGTCCAACACAATGAGACCAGATTTGCACTAATAAATGAAACGTCTGCATTCTTTGGCATTGCTGCCAAGTCGTAAAGACCAGTCTGTGTCCATGCATTATATTTTCTTAGCCTCTTGAACAGAGTGGCCAGATCCTGACTACTGAGAGGGATTCCTGGCCTGCGACCACTCCTGTACCACACTCAGGAACAGATTGGGAGCATTCTTTTCACCCCTTCCTGAGGCCATGCCAGGAACCATCCACTTTTGAGTTGGCAGTTTCCAGTGCCTGGGTATGTTTCCCTGACCATATTTAATTTACTGGAGCAGACAAAGCCTTACAGTTTACAGCCTGATGGGGCAAGCTTTTGGTTCCTTTTTTTTGGTAAGAGGAATTAGGAGTATGGAGTGCCATTTTGCACTACAAAACTTCAAGCGTGGCCTTATATATCCTTGGTACACAGAGAGCAGGTTGTCTAAAGAGGAACCATGTTAGTCGTAGGTGTTCTGCGCCCTGTCAGAAACATCACTCTTGTCCATGCTGACAAGGACAGCTTAGAAATGAAGATGCCATTCACAGAAAGTCAGGGTGTCAGTATATTATAGCTGAGGTTCAATAAGCTATTACAAATAAGCTATTATACTAGAGTAGTGGAGCTCTTCATCCTTTCAAAATATGAAAGTCAAAAAGAAGTATGTTGGGATTGCTTCTCTTTATGGAAATATGGAAGCAAGTTTTCAGGATTGATTTCTGCAGGCAGCTACTGAGGTCTTACCAGCAGGTTGTTTTTTGTACAAAAAGTTTTGGTTCATTGCTTAAAATGGAAAATAAAAGGGATTTGAGTGTAAGAGGGAAATAACGCATAGGTTAGGGTGAGCTCTGAAACGTGATTTTGTTGTGACGAAAAACAAAAGGAAAATTAGAAAATGATTTCATATTAAAGAGCATTTTGCTCAGGCTTAAATAGAACATTCTTAATTTTTAGGGTGAAATGAAACATTTTTTAGCTTTTATGTTTTTCAGCCTGTTTTAAGTAAACAGAACTGTACTTAGGCTGAAAATGATTGCATAATTAAAAAAAAAAAGTAATTTTCAAAATTTTGAAGTGAAGCATGTGACTTTTATGCTATTTCTTTGAATTAATTTTAAGGTATCGCAAATTACTTTGAAGCATTTCAGTTGACCTGAATCTTTTTTTTTTTTTTTTTTTTTTGACAAAAGTAGCAGACTGAAATTTTTCCTGCAGCTTTGGATGCCAGTATAGTACTTTCTCAGTCACTTTCAGTCACTTGAATTTACAACTGTAGAGACAAGCAATTAAGCATTGTAGTAATGTCAGAAGTGAGTGCTTGAAATAGCGTTTTGATGGCTGCTCTCTCTGCTAACTCATAGCAGGTCAAGATTGTCAGTCATTACTAATTGCTGATACAGAATAGTGTTTTAGAACCTGTTTTTAGTTGCAGGATCAATTGGTTTGGATGAGAGAAAAATGAATATTTTGTACAGTTTTCATTTATGTCCTACTGAAACATCAGATAAGCTTTGAGTGATCATTTATATGGCTCTTATTTTGTTGGCTTACTCATATGTGTAGAAATATTAGTTTTTTGGACAGTCTTGTAGATGTTTCATGGATCATCAGTGGTCAAGAAACTGCTGTAGAAAACTTTACGTAGTCTTTAACTTAAGGGAGCCAACTTTATAGTTGACTAGTTAAAGAGCATCAAATACGAGCTATACTATATGTCACTGCTGACTTTAACCTCTTGCCACATTTATCCCAATCCGTTATCCCACAAATACCATCAGTATTTGTTCTCTTCTGTCTAGGAGAGCACGAAGCAAATACTAGAGTTATAAAGATAGGTGAAATATAATGCCTTTTAAGGTGCAACTGAAAGTAATCTATATGTGTAGAAAACAATAAGATAAGTATCTAGAAAATGAAAGCCCAGTGTACTGCTAATATTGCCCAAGTGGAAAAATAAATAAATAAAAATTACTATTTCTAGTAATTATGGCTGAGATGAAGATAACTGCCACCAACTTCCTGAAGTCAGTGGGATAATGAAAAATGAAATGTAAATTTGCTCACTATTTTAAATATACAAGGTGATTTGACAGCTGTAGACAGTCAATTAATACTGAATACTGTGCAAGTTTCTGTTCCTTTACAGAGCCTATCGGGACTTCTTGTGAGCCCTCCTTGTGACAGCAAGATTTATGCAGAGATTGTGAAATTCCTTAGTTAACAAGAAGAGACTGCCCCAGAGCAACTATTCAATGAGAGTTATGTTTTCTATAGAGAATCTCTTTATACAGATAGTATACATTCATGGTACCCAGTAGGACGTCTGGAGGGGAATGGGGAGCTCCCATGGGCTTGGGAAGGTGTAGAGCTCCTACTTGTTGTTGGCCTAAGCAGTTTTGACACAACTTAGAGTACCTGTTTTGGTCCCTAAATATTTCTGGAGCCTCTCTATTACAGCCAAACCTTGTATCAAGAAGTGGGCTCATCCCAGTATGTAATTTGAAGTGATTTATTCCACAGTTCACTTAAGACCTGGCAGATTTCAGTGCAAGCTTTTGACCTGAAGTTATATCCCAAGGTCCTGTGTTTTGTAACACTCGAGTCACAAATAAAACTGACAAAACCTGCCACTTGTAAACCAAAGTTAATGCTGCCCTTAGCTGAAAGATCTCATAATTTAACATTTTAGCAGGGAGAATATAACTAATAAACTTAGAAAGTCAAAGAAGATCTGACAGGCACAACTGTCTGCTTGCTGTTTTTGAATATTACAAATATCTGGAGCTTTCCTGGGGGATTAGCTGAGCAGCACTTTCTGAGCTTTCCATGACCCAGCACAAGTCAAAGCAGAACAGAGGCAGCGGAGTGGAGCGTGCCAACATCTGAGACAGACATAAAAACAAGACAAGGAGTTCAGGATGCTTCAGCTCGTGAATGGGAGCTACAGTTGAACTGGAATCTTGCAGAGTACTTGGAGGGGAGCTGTTTGGCATTTTGGAAAGAGAGGAGGGGAAGTTAGGGCAGGAGGAACAGAAGAATGCAAAGAGATCAGGCCAAGCAGAGGACACAGGTGGGTGATGTGGAATAGCTTTAGTTCAACAGCCACACTTTTCACAGACAGTTGCAAAGCAATCCACCAAGATTCAGTTCTTGTTAACTTGGAATTTGCTTTGTGAGGCTGAAAATATGAGCTGGAGCAGGGTCACAACCCACAGGGAGGCTGCATCCTGTTTTGGGACCACCCGCCAGTCTGAGTAAACACAGGAGAGGTGGCATCTCACAGCTGCTCTGCGCCGCCTCTCTGCCTTTCACTTCCTATCCCACCGCAAGAGGAGGCAGGAGCAGCTGGTCTCAGCTGGTTCTGTACCAGACTTTGCACAGAAAGACGCAAGTGGCTGTTTTGCTATATTTGCTGAAGAGAAAAGCCAGAGAGGAGTTCCTGTGGCACATGGCTCAGCTCTTGGAGACCTGGAGGAGGCTCTCAAACCCACCCAGCGTTTCTGATTCATATGTGTGGAGGAACATAAGCAGACAAAATAGTGTTGGTCACGCTGCTTTTGTGGTGATGGTGACAGTACAGAGAGCATTTTGTGAAGGGTGTCTCTGTGGAAGGAGTCCTTACCCAGTTCCTGCAAGACTGGAAAAAAAACAGTATGTGCATCCTGGAGGTATGGAGCAGCAGTCAGTTCTCTCCAGAGAAGGGCGAGGAAATCTTGAGTTGTTTGCTGAGAGCTGACTACGAGTGCAAATCGGAAAAGAGGCCTCCTGTTTTCCCTCAAGGGGAATCCCAAACCCTCCCTTTCTGCTCTGCAGCTGTTTATCCCTGGTCAAACCCCAGGAAACTTGTATCCTGGCTGGAGGGTGGACCAGAGTGGAAAGGCGCACATTATAGACCAGAGGAGTGCATTATGCTAATATACCTCTCTCCTTTGCTGTAGCACAGCTCATGGTTCTGCTGAGGAACAGAACAAAATGTTTCTTCATTTAGGACTTCTGAGGGAGATCTGTACCGTGGAGGATTCAGCCTCTCATAAAAGAGCAGTTGCACAACATTTCTGAAATAAAATGTTTGCACAGGGAAGTGTGCCAGTTTGTTTATAATCCCTGAATCAGCTGTGATTATGCTCAGTAATTCTGTTTTAAAGAATGAACTGCTAACGTTCACCAGTTTGGGGTTTAGCTAGTATTATGAATTTAAATACGTGTACGGGTGCATAAGCTGCCTAGAGGAATGACTCTCTCCAGTCCTTGTGGTGCAGCACCCAGTCTGCCTCTGGGTACATTGGTTTATTAATTCCCAGGAAGTAGAAGGCCCTTTTCAGCTGTCTCTTGAGTCTCTCTAGAGGCTGGCTGCAATTCTCACAGCTTTAAGACCGCATTGCTCTCCTGTCCTGCCTCGTGGTAAGTGAACCTGCCATCTGGCTGGAAAGCTGCCTGGCAAAAAGGGACCTGGGGGTATTGGTCGATGGCTGGCTGAATATGTGCCAGCAGTGTGCTCAGGTGGCCAAGAAGGCCAGCAGCATCCTGACTTGGATCAGAAATAGTGTGGCCAGCAGGACTCGGGAAGTGATTGTCCCTCTGTACTTGGCTCTGGTGAGGCTGCATCTCGAACATTGTGTTCAGTTTTGGGCCCCTCATGACAGAAAAGACCTCAAGGGCCTGGAGCATGTCCAGAGAAGGGCTACGAAGGTGAGGGACCTGGAACACAGGTCCTGTGAGGAGTGGCTGAGGGAACTGGGGTTGTTTAGTCTGGAAAAGAGGAGGCTCAGGAAAGACCTCATTATACAATTATCGTAAAGGAGGTTGTAGCGAGGTGGGGGTTGGTCTCTTATCCCAAGCACTAAGTGATAAGATGAGGAAATGGCCTTAAGTTGCACCAAGGGAGGTTTAAGTTGGCTATTAGGAGAAATTTGTTTACTGAAAGTGTTGTGTAGCGTTGGAACAGGCTGCTCAGGAAAGTGGTTGAGTCACCACCCATGGAGGTTTTCAAAAAAAAGTGTAGAGGTAGTGCTTAGTGACATGGTTCAAGGGTGGACTTGGCAGTTCTAGGTTGAAGGTTGTACCAGGTGATCTTAGAGGACTTTTGCAACCTAAATGATTCTTTGATTCTATGATCTAAATCACTCTGACTGCCCAAATCTTTGGAATATAGTCCTAAGTAGTCCTTCAAAAAGAAAATAGGCACTCCAGAGGCCCGTGCTGCCAGTTTCCTGCTGGTTCATAACTGTCCTGTCCATACATCCAAGAAGCTCTACAAAGCATGTATCCTTCTAGAGTTTCAACCCTTTCTTTCACTACTGAATGCTGCTGTATCTACACATGCTTTCCTACAGCATGCAGACTTAGGGAATACTGCAAGAATAAGATCCTTGGGGCCTTTTAGCCTTGCTCTTATTCCTGATTAAAGGAAGTTGGTGACCCCTGACCACCAACATATAAGCAGTTTATTTTTCTTCATTATAGTCTGAATGAAATTTGTGGAACATTAATTGAAATCTTTGTAGTCTGATTGAAAAGCTTCTGGATACTATTCTGTTAACCTCACTGGAGCATAAGTCAGCCCTGACAATGCACAGACAAATAATTCAAGATGTTGCTTTTAGTCACTTGCCTTCATTTCATGCAAATGAAGTTGCATACAGGTATGTAAAGAGAAGAAAAAATATTAATAAAGCCCATATGTTTAAATCCTTGTTCACATCATAACAGTTTCACAAAACTACATTTTCTTTAACTGAGGTCAGCAATTCTTAAATTATTTGGTTACAGACGTTAAGATACAGACATAATTTATTGGGAATATTTAATTTGTAAATTTGTTTCACAGTGAGATGTATTCTTTTTTAGAAGATACTTGTTTTCATAAAACAAAAATAGAAGAATTGTGCGGCAAGTTAAACTGATTTAAGATGCCATTTTAACAAGTGCTAGATTAAATTCATAGAAAAGTCACCTTGCTCTTCTCATCCACCACATTGATGTTATCAGCAGAATAAGAGGGACCTGCCGCTAAAATTAACAGATGAAAGAGCATGGAGAGTTCAAGCCACATTAAGTAATGTACTTCTAGAACAGCATCATATGGACCTATATATATATATATATATATTTGTCCCTTATTGACTTGTATTTAATCCCTCAGAAAAAAAGGAGAATGTTCAGACAGAAGGAAAATCTTTCCTGTGACATTGTTCTCTGTATACATCCTGATGCCAGTAGTGCAGAACATTTTTTCATTCCATCCTTCCATTGTAAGTGGTAATGAGTGACAGACACACTTATCAGCAGCATCTGATTGACTGCATCAGTCAACACAATTTTTAACTTTATTCTGCATTAGAGTGATGTGACTCCACTGTTTTATTGTTGATATTTTTGACAGCAGGAATGTTAAAATTAAAGTTTGCAAAGATGCAAGTTTTCTTTACCTGTGCTTATTTTTGTTGTGTCTTGGATGTTTGTTGTCAACATGGGAAGTACATGATTAAATAGCTGTAGTAGCTTCCTTTGTGAACACTGTTTAACACTCACAAAGCATTTGTGTGATTTAGCTTTGTCTGTTTCAGAAATGCTCATAAAAAGAGCTGGTTTGGTAACCTGTTCTGTTTTAAAATCTCATCCTTTCTTCCTTGTTTTACAACAGTTTTTCTGTACAGTGCATGAATCTTCACCCTCACATTGTCAGCATCCAGACTTAGTTTTTTATTAAGGTTATTTGTGACCGAAATTGTATGTGTAAGAAGAGATCATGGATACAGAATGACTAGTGTACTTAGTGACACAGAGCTTTTCTAAATCCTTCCCTTATTTATTTCAGCAAAGAGAATTAGACCAGGGGATGGGGTTCACTTACTGTATTGAGTAAACTATTGCTTTTTAGTTTTGTAGATTAGTAGTAAGTTCTTGCAGTAAATCAGCTGGTAGAACTGTGACACCTTGCTGCTCAAGGCGATGTATACTTCTAGCAACCAGTCTGCTGCATCTGAATAGAGCAAGCTATACATTTGCTGACAAAGCATACAGAGCCACCAGAGTTGTAAGTATGTAAGTAATCATAGGAAAGGAGTTTTTAGGAATATTGCTGCTTCCCTGCCTGGAAGGCAGGAGATGGGCCTCTCTTTCTGGAACTACATGTGAATCCTGAACAATTTGTACCCAGTTCCCATGTTGATGAGGACAGTCAGGAGCCTGTGCAGACTGCTGGAAAGCCCAGATCATTGTGGGAGGAATGGCTCCCATGCCCATGGAGACTGAGCTCACTGGGTCTTTCAGGGATGAGACACAGTCCTCCCAGCACCAAGGGGAAACATGTTGTCATCGGCTTGCAGCCATGTCCTGGAGCTCTGTGCTTTCAGGACGTGTGTCCTGTGTCCTCACTGGAATTTCGATACAGCCTGGTAAGGTTGGACATTGGTTATGTGAGAAGCTTGTCCTGACATAAAAGCCAAGTCTTTTATTAGTTCTAGCCCAAAGCTGATAAGATGAAGATCACTTTTCAGAAAGCCATGTTGCTTTCCTCTGTCTTACTGTCTTTTTAATTCTTATTAGCTGAGTCACTCTTCAACCTTCCCTTTATTTAGTCTATGGTTGAACTTGTGTTCTTTTTAGCACTGGATTAGTGTTTATAAAAATGATTTCATATGCTTATTCATCTCCCCTTGTACGGTGACTGCTTTGCAACAGAGTTTATTGACCTCTTGAAGAACTCACCCCAAAACTGTGGTCTTTTTGTTAATGCTTAACCTAAGAGCGTGTCTTAGAGCAAGACATAAAGAGAAGGTTTTAAGAAAAATCATAATTTAGAAAGTTCTGAACAGTATGGAATTTAATATTCTAGCATCCCTAACATTGTTCATACCTCATGTCTAGAGATGTAGCATATTGACATAGAATAATACAGTGTGCTAAAAATGAAAGAGCTCTTGTGCAGAGAGAAAGGAGGTGAAGATAAAAAGTGAAGACATAAATCCGTACTACTATACTTTGTCTGATATCCTTCAGTCAAAGGTTGCGTTCTTCTCTCCTGGGAATTTACAGACATTTTCGCTTTGCTTCTTCAAAGCCCTTGTGCACCTCCAAAGGTGTTGAAAGGTGTCTGTGTGCAGTTAGCACCCTCAGGTCCCTGTCTGTTGTACTGTATGCCGCACTCTTCTTTGAGCAACACCTGCAGGAAACAAAGGTGGAAAGAGAGCCTTTGATATGGAAATCTCACATAATGTCTGTAAGCCAACTGAGTAGTATCAACTCTTCAAGGGAGTTGGGGGTTTAAAAAAAAAAAGGCAGAAATTAACAAAAAAAGAACAACAACAACAAAAACTAAGAAAAATAGGCAACTTCTTGAGTGGATGAGTTGTTCAAAATGAAGAACATTTTTTTATAGTGCAGCTATCAAGATTGCTTCTTAAAGATCAGAAAGCTTGATCTTAATAGGGGCTGGGCAAAATAACTATGTATTTCTGTTGCCACTTAATGTAAAACAGAATTGATTTGCTAAAATAATATAGATTTGTTTCCTTCCCAAAGGCCATGCAGCTTTAACCTGTACTGGATAATTTTTTTTGTACTTCTGTTTTTCTTATTTAATTGAGACTCACAGTTAACTTAAAATCTTTCTGCATATCTGAGAGGTCAAGTATGTTGTCCAGTTCAGGTAGGATTTGTATGAACAGTTTAAGGAGATATTTTTATTTTTCACTAAAAAACAATTGGATTTTGATTTTAAAAACAAACAAGAACAAAAACAACAACAACAAAAACACCTACAATCTTTTAATGATTCTAAAATTCTAACAAGAAGACGGTGAAATGTTGACCTCTACACAATTTGTCCTGTGATATGGCTGGATGTCACATATGACCAACATAACATTGTATGTGACTGATTTGGCCAAATCAGGTGTTTTAATAAAAACCTCACATCTGTAAAATTATCTCCCACAACAGACAGAAACTTCTGAATGCTGCTGCTTGAATTCATGCAGTTTGTTAACTGAATCTCTTACCAACCCTCTGTTTACTGAGTCTGTGACTATCCAGGGTGTACTTTCAGCAATATTTTTTTTCTGTTCCTAGGGATTTCAGCACTGTATCTACCCATGTCTAGTTTTTCAAAAATGCATGGAAACCCCTTTCTCTGTTCTACTTGTGGGGCGTTCTCAGCATTTATGATGGCGGGGTGGGAAGCAAGCAGGTTGTTTTCAGACAGCACTGTGTGTTAGAAGGTTTAAAACTATCCATCCCTTCTTGGATATTCCTGAACTTGTGGACTCCTTGTTAAGATTGCCATTACTGGCCAACAGAGCACCTGGGGATTCTCAGCAACTCTGAAATCACTTGCAACACTTAGCAAATTTAAGGTAAAAGTAAAGCGATGTTATCTTACTTCAGAATGAAAAGCTTAAAGAGGCAATCATCATTTGTGGAGATACAAAAGCATAAGTAGAACCGTGCTTTAAAGCTGCCTGTAAGTTAGTGTAGCTCCAAGAGGTTCTTTCTGCGTCATCTCACTAACAAAGCTGCCAGGAGACTTACCACAGCTGGGGATCTAGTTCTTCAACAGCATCCTGGGTCTAGGTTAGATCCCTGCACTGGAAGGGGTTAACACTTAGGAGAGGGTTTTGACTGCTGCACTTTCTTGCTACATGGCATTAATTTTCATAACTCAGATCTCTTCTCTGGACTTTCCTGCAGTTCATAGCCTTTTGCTTAACTGGATCAATAAACCTGAGGACTGTTCGTTGTTGCAGTCTGAATGGCTTTAAAATTTTTTACCTACAGAGCTATCACCTCTCCAAACAATAACCAAAAGTTTTTGGTGGATGTGAGTACAAAGCCTGACCTCTGACATGGTGTTTTATATGGCCATAAGCAAATGGTTTAACCAGCAGTCTGAGCAGGATCTTTTGTTCATATAGCTGTGGGGAAGGTCTTTCTCAGGACAAAACCCTTGAAAATGTAGCTACTGAGAAAAATAAGACTGCTGAAAACCACAGAAATATATGAGAGAGATCAATGAATGCATTTCATAAATAGCCCTGATAATAGTGGTGAGTATTGTGGTAACTGAACAAAGGTTGGGGAAGACTGCAGGAGTGATGCTGCAGCCTTTGTTAGTGGAGTTAGGGTAGGGATTATAGCAGAGATGATTCATTTCTTTCTCTTAAACAAACAAACAAACAAAACAAAATGAACCAATCAATTCATTCTGTTTGTTTTTACTCACAAATTATATTTTTCCAGGTAGATAAGAAACTATTTTTCCATGCAGCTCATTCTTCAAGATTAATATACCAAAATGTATTGCTCTCTTTGAGTCCCTTGACTTGATGGGAAGAGAACTTTCTTTATTGAGCACTTTTTTTTTTTTACTAGTTGGTATATATTTTCAGCACAGTCTGTGTGGCTACATAGGATGACATTGACATATTATTTGGGTTGGTAATCACAAAGGAAATTTATATTGTTGGGCTTTTTATTGTGACAGTTTATGGATGGTAAATTTAGCAGCTTATGTGCTTACTGGAATTCATTTACATTTATTCAAACTTTTTGTTATTTTTATGAGGTTTGTCTTGCCAAGAAAGTAAAAAATCTTGCAGTTCTTTGGCCTTCACAAGTAGTATTTTCAGCATCTTTTAAAATGCAAATGCCAGTTCATGCAACTATTTTAATTTATTTATTATATTCTGCATCTACGATATAGAATACGTGACATCCTGCATAGTATATTAATTAATTAGCATAGTATACTAATCAAGCTTTGTACAGTATGCTTTAGAAAGCAGTCCAGGCAAGTACAGGCTTCCATTGAATAGAATGAACCTGGATGGGGTAAGTTTGTATGTTTGTGTGCTTGTCAGTGATGCATGCCAGGTGCAGCACAGTCTAACAGATCATCATGTGTGTTAACTAACAGAGCATCTGTGTAACACACATTTGTGTATTGAAGTCAGTTCTAATTGTTATACGTCTGCTCTAGTTTTGATTATTAATATGGCATGTTCCAATTTTATAAATAATACATCATCAGTACCAGGATTTCTTTCTCTATGCAACTTTCAGACTGAACTCAGAGAATCCATTTCTAAAATCCTGTGCTTCTTCTGTTGCACATATACAATAACCCAAGATATCAGATGCCATTTATGCTGAGAGGTATATTATACACATTGTTGATAGTCCAGTGGTGCTACGTATAGACATTTAACACGTCACAGCACATTCTAACTGAACTTAGGTCTTGTAAATGGCAAACAGCACTTTGGTGACAGAGGCATAACAGATCTTCTGCTGATGTGAACACACAGATTTGAGACCTAGCTACCAGGTCATCCATACCTGCAGGGAAGTGTGGTCCGGGAAGCTGTCCCTTATTGCTCGGTAGTGCTGGAAGATGGAGGTAATGCTTGATAACTGTCCCCTGCCACACAGTGGTGTGGGGTAATGCTGGACAGGCTGTAAGTAGTTAGAGGCCTGTGAACGTGCCCTGTCTGGAACTAGGACATCCTATTCCATGAATGAGATGCCAAAGGGCTACGGCAATGTCTGTAATAACAAGAAGCACTCCTGATCCTTCTTAGGACTTGGGAATCCCAGCACCATAAAAGTATTTCTCTGGTTTCTAGCTTGGAAAAATGCCACCAGTTTCTGTCAGACTGGCATCTCTCATTTCTTTTTCAGGCCTAGGGATATTTACATTTCCAGTACTTCTCTGGTAATGCAGCTGGCTGGCATTCACAGATAGTATGAGTGAAGCACAAAAAGCTGTGCCAGGGGTGGTTTAGACTGCATATTAGGAAAAATATATTTACCGTGAGGGTGGCCATCCACTGGAACAGGCTTCCTGGCAAGGTGGTTGATGCCCCACGCCTCTCAGTGTTCAAGTGGTATTTTGATAATGCCCTCAATGATATGCTTTAACTTTTGTTTAGCCCTGAAGAGGTCAGGCAGTTGGACTTGCTGGTCTTTGAAGGTCCTTTCTAACTGAACTATTCTATTCTGTTCTCTTCTATTCTTGAGAGTAACTATCCCTGCTGAGTGCAGGGCAAGGTTGCCTGTAACTCAGCATAGCAAAAAATTCTTCCCAAAAAAATCTGGATGTGCAGATCCCAAAATTACAGTGGAAGCACTAAGGGTCTCACCAGTCAGACAACATGACAGGCAGCTGAGGGGCCAACAGCTCTCTGCCTCACTGTTATTTAGATGACACCTACTGGTAAAGCATTCCCACCCCTTAGGGTTTCTGGAGTGATATTTTCAATGTACAGTACAAACCATTCGTGGATGTGCCAAAGTGCTCGGCTTAATTTGCCATCCTGCTGAGGATAAGAGCTGCCTGTGGAGAAAGTATATCCCTTATCTTAAACTATGAACTGGCATCATGAGAAAGTTAAGAGCTAAAACATGGAAGAGAAAACCTTGAAAAGGGCATCTCCATTTCAGTTTTTTGAACTTGGCTCTGACTTGCACTTTAGTGACTGGTATTTGGGTAGGGATAACTGGATGTGTATCTTAGAGCACTTTTTAATCCATACTGGGGGGATATTCAGAACCTCACTGGACTTGGCCCTCAGCAGGCTGATGTCACTTTGAAGTTTTTGATCAGGTGGGTGGCAGCCATTCCAACCTGTATCATCGTGTGATTCTACAATGCTGCCTTACTGTCTGCAAGTATTACTGCCATACACAACAAATGTAAGTCAAGTTGGAAAATATTTTGAAGTCACTGTTGCTTCTTACCACTCCAGATACCCTCAGCTTTTTCAAACAAGAAGAGCATCGGAGGGAGAAATGGGAACAGAACCATATGGCTGTCAGAAAGGTTTCTCGGCGATCTGTCAGCAAGGAGCGATGGGTGGAGACGCTTGTGGTTGCAGACAGTAAGATGGTTGAGTATCATGGAAGTGACCATGTGGAATCATATATCCTCACTATAATGAATATGGTATGTAAAACATTTCCTTTTTTGTTTGTTTTTAGATGAATGGAGCAAATTTTAACTTTATTATTTTGCTAATCACCTGGAAACAAGTCAGTAACGTTGTTCACTGAAAGAAATGGAATATAGTTCATACGTACTCATTAAAACTCTGTCTTTTAAAGCATTTTTTTTTCGTTTTATTTTGCATAGATGTCATTTTTCTCTGGATTTTAAATGAAAATTCTGCAATTCTCAATTTTGAGGACTACACTCCAAAGTTATAAATTCTAGCACTAACTTCCGTTTAGCTGAAATTTCTGTTGTCCCCTAGAACCTGTTGCTGACCAGTGAACAGTAGCTGCAGCAACAGAGAGAAATTCTACAGTTTTAAGCATTACGGATTCTTTCCCATGTCTTTGAATGAGAAAGGTATACGGGAGCCCACTAGCAATTGTACTAACTTTGAACTTTGCTCTAGCGTTATAAAGATAGTATAGTTTGGAGTCAGATGCTGTTACTGAAGTTCAGCCAAAAAACATTTAGGGTGTAGGTTTTGTACCTAACAGAAATGATTTGGCTACTTACATATTTGACAGTACTGTTTTTTGAAATTATATTTTTCCTTTCTGCCACTTTTGTTGCGAGTTAGCCCCAGTAGACAGCTAAGCCCTACACAGTTACTTGCTTCCCCCCCCCCCCCCCGCCTTCAGTGGGGTGAGGAAGAGAATTAGAAGGATATTAGAGGGATGCCCCATCCCTGGAGGTGTTCAAGGCCAGGCTGGATGGGGCCCTGGCAAGCCTGATCTAGTGGGTGGCATCCCTGCCTTGGCAGGGGGATGGAATGAAACTAGATGATCTTTAAGGTCCCTTCCAACCCAAGCCGTTCTATGATTCTATGATTCTATGATTGTATAAGTGAGAAAACTCCTCGGTTGAGATAAACACAGTTTAATTGGTAAAGCAAAGCTGTGTGCACAAGCAAAGCAAAGCAAGGAGTTCATTCACTGCTTCCCTCTGACAGGCAGATATTTAGCCATTTCCAGGAAAGCAGGGCTTCATCATGCATAATGGTTACTTGGGAAGACAAACATCATAACTCTAAATGTCATCTCTCATTTCCCCCTTCCCCCCAGCATTTATGGCTGAGAATGACACTATGCCTTCGGAATTCCCCTAGGGAATATCCCTTTTTGTCAGTTGGGGTCAGCTATCCCCCCTCCCAACTTCTTGCACACCCCCAGCCTACTTGCTGATGGGCATTGTGAGAAACAGAGAAATTCTTGACACCGAATAAGCACTGTTCAGCAACAGCTGAAACATCTGTGTCTTAAATCAGCACCATATGAGCTACTATGAAGAAAATTAACTCTATACCAGCCAAAATGAGTACGACTGTTTTTCTAGATAAGTTTTCTGCTTCAAATATAAAGACCATGTTAAGGAAGGAAGGAAGGAGGGAAGAAAGGAAGGAAGGCAGGAAGGAAGGAAGGAAGGAAGGAAGATAAAGTTTAACAGTTTAACTTTCAATGTTTTTTACTCTGTGACAAATTTCAAAACATAAGTTGACCTGGGAAAAGCGGTAGTGTTTCCTGAGACAGACTTCAGATTATTTCATGTTGTTATCTGTATCTTAACAGGTATTGACCTTGGAGAGTCTGTTGAAGGTGTATTCTATGTCCTTATCATGGTGTGTGTGTAATATATACAAAATTAATCACAGTGTAATTCTAGCCATGACAATTGATCTATCCCTTACATTTATACTGTGTGCTCCTGACAGTACCCTGAGTGGTCTGGCTAGCTAGTGAGGTAATGAGTCTCAGTGAAGAGACACAAAGATGGTTTAAGCATGTGAGGTTTTGTCTACACAGGGAAAACCTGTGGAATAAAACACTGCCATGATTTGATTCAGGAACAAACAAGTCTTAGCATTTTCTCTGCAGTCTGTACCTGAGATATTAGGGTTACCCAAAATGATTCAATTTCCAGTCCCATATCTTGAAAAAGGATTGTAGACAAATCAAATCTTTGTATTTAAAATCACAATTTCCACTATATCTCAGTAATTTCTCCATTATTGGTATTCTCCAAACCAATTTTGACCTAAATGCAATCTATTTTATCCATTCATATTTCATGTGATATAAGGCATAGCTCACCTATAGATAGATTCTCACCATATACTATTCTGATTCCATTTTCTTCTGCCTAATTCAACATTGTGATGCTTATCACATTTTATTTGGCCAAATTTTTCTGGAGTTCAATTCTTGCCTTAATGTTTTGCCTTCTTTTTTTAATATGGATTCATTATCTTTGCTTTTGTTTTTTACATCCTCTTCTGTGCTGTAAGAACATGAGTATCCATCATTTAACTGATTTCTGTTTTCCTAATACAGAGTTACTAATGCTTTGTTGTGGCAGAAACTGATTCATATCAAACCAAAACATGAGGATTTTATATGCTGTTCTTTTGCACCCTGAGATGATCTCTCCATCATTATTGTATGACTGCAGATGTTATATTCATTTCTGCTAATATTTTTCAAGAACTTTGAAGTGTTTCAGCTGACAGTGAAGGGTGCAGGCCCAAAGTTGGTGCATTCCTCTAGAGGACAAATGGACATAAAATAATCTTGTGTGTGTAATCTGTGCTTTTGTTCTTTGGGTTAGTAATTTTTGCCAAGTCCTGTAGCATCACTCATTTGACAGAGCTACCCCTTTGTGGTAGTTCTAACATTAGTTTTCACTAAATTTTCAGTGAAGCATATTGGGGATCTAAAAATAAAAGAAAAACAAAACTACACCCCACACCCCAAGGTGATATGACAAGTAGATGTCATATTTTCTCTCTAAAGTTCTGTTCTGCTATAGAGGAGTCAGTTAATCTCATACCTCCTGGCTCTGGCACAGGTCACAGGGTTGTTCCATGATCCAAGCATTGGCAATGCAATTCACATTGTGCTGGTCCGGCTCATCCTCTTCGAGGAGGAGGAGGTAAGGTTTTAATTTTCCTTAAAATATTATTTATGAATCTTGGGAGTTGAGCCCTAATTGTGGAGAGGAGGGTTTGTTTGCTTAAAATAATTTGTTCATTTTACTCTTCTGTTGATCTGTTGACTTTGGCACGTCTGCTTTTAGAATAAATCCTTTCCTAAACAGGAAAGTATTTAGATCATGACTTCAGGTATTTCTGCATAAAATCCTCAAGGAAAACGTAATTAAAATGGGTAAATTGGGAATGGCAAAATGGAATCTCTTGAGTGTCAAAAGAACATGGGATGCCAAGGAAGACTAGATGAGAAACAAAAATTAACGTATGTGTCACCATTCAGAATCTAATTACCTGACATTATCTGAAGTGCATTATAAAGTGTAATGCTAGAGTATTTGCAGGTCCCTGAAGAAGTAAATCTATTTTGAAGTAAATCTATAAGTACAACTGCAATACACATTTTTCTTATTAGATCTCTTTCAAAGCACAAAAATGAGGTCTAAGTAGATGCTAATTGCTGTGAACTAGCTGTGTATTGGTGGTTTCCAATGTCAGTCATACACAACTGTTTTGTACATGCTTAAATACATGCTGATTGTGATAATTTTATAATTATTTTTAAAACACCATGAGTAACATAGCCTGCTCTGACTGCAGGAACACATTGAGGGGATTTTCTCAGTGGCTTATGGTTTGTGACCATAATCCAAATGGTCCCAATGTTATGGAAGGCAGTAAACAAAGCCGTGGAGTGAGGCTATGCCTTGTGAATTAAGAATAAGCAGGCAAAAAAAGTAGTTCATGTCTTAAACAGGACAGCTAAGACCTGAAGTCTGTGGTGACCTCCAATTAAGTGTACTTGCTAAATTTCTGTCTGTTTTGAAAATAAAACATGGATTACTATTCAGTTGAGTGTGGCAATGCTGGAAGCAAACGTGGTGGTTATCTTTAAAAATTTGGGGGTTGGTTACTCAAAAATGAAAACCTGGTAGCAACATTATTTAGATGCTACGTAAAAAGTTTACTTTAATAAAATAAGGAAAGATTGAACAGGTGCCCAAGACCAGAAAGGGGAAATTAGTCCTTCTTAATTAATTTAATTTGCATACTTTATATTTCAGAAGTTTTGGTAACTTGCATGTATGTATGTTATATAATCATAAGATGAGGAAGAAGCATCTGTGACTGCACTGTCTCTTCTTGGAATTTAAGAACATTGTGAAAGAGATATGCCCTTAGAAGTGCAATTATTCATGAGTTTGTTCACATAACAATGAGTCACAAACATGCTAGTGACTAACATGCTAGTTAATTGTAACCCCCTTCATCAAAGAAAGAAAAGTTGCTTTCGAGAAAATACAAAATGTTTGTTCAAAAATTTTGATACTGTTGGATTTTATGAAGCCCACTTACAAAAAAAAAAAAGGTACATTCTGCCTTTTATTTTTTGTTAGCTGCATCAATTATAAGCATAAAAACTGTATTTCAAAGACTTCATAGCTAACATTGCTGACATGTTATTGCAATACAGTGTTGTCTTTACAACAATATTTTCTTTCACTTCCCATTAGCAAGGTTTGAAGATAGTTCACCATGCTGATAAGACACTAGCCAGCTTCTGCAAATGGCAAAAGAGTGTCAATCCCAAGAGTGATGTCAACCCTACACACCACGATGTGGCTGTCCTTCTAACCAGGTATGACAGAAGTTCAGTAGATGGGACTAGATATTGTTTAGGTGTATTTCTTTTGGTGATGATTTTTTTTATAAGCTTATGTTGTCATTTAGTTCATTCTGCATTCCCAGTAAAGTGATTTATCTGATGAAGACGCGCTGTTTCAGAAACACAGTGTTAATGCAAAAATAACCTAGTGTGAGGATACCTGACATTCACAAAGGCAGAGAATATGAGTTATATTATAAAAACATGTGGTTAAGGTTAGACCTGCTGTACCTTTTAAAGTTATTGCTTTTCATTTGTTTTCAAAGTACATATAACACTCTATATACGTATGTGGGTGTTTTATTAGAGATGCATCTTAGTCAGGAAATTGAGAACTGTATGTCCCAAGAGATTAGCAGTTTACAGAGCTCAGGTCTTTCACCCCACCTGATCCTGTCTCATTTAATGCTCAGTCACTTCTTTAATCTTTTTTGAAGGAATATACCAAACAACCTATCGTGTAGGTGAGCAACTCCATAATGACAAATCCTAAAATAATACACAGGTGCAGTTCAGAATGGACAAACGTTTTTGAAGACTACAATTTAAAGTGTGATGATTTTTAATTACTATCTCAGTATTCAGAGGGAGAGAAAATATTTTTCTTACATGTGAGCAATGGAGGCACACAAAACTTAAAGGTGATAAATGAGGTTACCCAGGGAGTTTGTGGCAGGACATGAAGCAGAAATTCTGTGGGCCTGTCAGAATGGATGCAATCTGCACACAACTTAGAGGAAAGATTAGGTTCCAGAGTAAGAAAATCAACAGATCTTAAAATAAGGACAAGAAAAAGAATTCTCAAAATGTTGAGTGGTTTACCTCTCCAAATGAACAGGCTTCAGACAGTTCATTTAAATGAAGCCGATGCGTGGCTGGGTAAACGTTGTTGGATCACCACTCTGGCAACCCTTCAATGGTTGCAAATGCATTGTACCTGGCAGTGCTGATATACAGGATCTGAGTTGCCATTCTTAACCTAAGAGGAGATCCTATTGCGGTTGGATGTACTTCCAAAGAGCCTGAGATTAGGTTGTAACCCCCTCTGCCTGCTCTGACTGAACTGGGAGAGGAAAATCCCAGATTTCTGAGGATCCCTGTGAGGGTCTATCTCATTCCCTCCTTTACAGGTTTAGGCCTTGGGTTTTTTTTATTATGACTTGTCCTGTTCAGAGCTCAAAAATGCATGTCTTTCTTTCAGTTCTTCTAGCAGACTGGACAGAATCTGGCCAAACCTTTTGACAGAAGGGCCCAGTTTTTGACTATGTGCAGTTCCTTAATTCTGGCACTGACACAGCAGCACACACCTGTTTGCTAGGGGAAATACTCCATGCTGACGGAGGGGAATTGTTGGCCTAAACAGCTTACAGGGATTTTGGCAAGACAGTAGTATGGAGACTTTTCTGTAACAGCACACTGGATGCTTGTAGCTGTGGGTCTGGTGCCCTAAGTGAGGTAGTGGAATTAAAGGGAGATTTTTCTTCAAGAAAATAAGAGACCTAGTGAAAGCTAAATCAGATTAAAGAGGCTGAGAGAGGATCACTAGAGAGAAAACTATTGCTCTGACTAATAAATCCTTGTACAAAATTCGAAGAAAAGAATTTCTGCATGTCATTCATCATCAGGCATGTGCTAGAAACTTCAGATGTGCTATAATCAAAACACTGTCAGAGGTGGATATTTTAAAACCTTTTTTCGCAAGTTGAGAAAAAACATATGTATTCAGGCACAACAGCAATGTCAATATTGATTACAAATTATAGCACTGTAATACAATAGTACCAGATTGAGTGCATGTTGTTACACATATGTTTGTAAAATGTTATCACAATGCTTTGTTTAAAAAAATTAGCACAAATTAGCACTGATACATTATGAGAGGGACACTCAACCCAATGTAAGGGACTCTCTGCAGTTGCTTTAAAACTGTTTTAATGGCAAGTCTTTTTTTTTGTAATTCTAGAAAGGACATTTGTGCTGGCATGAATCGTCCATGTGAAACCTTAGGTTTGTCTCATCTGTCAGGCATGTGTCAGCCTCACAGAAGCTGTAACATCAATGAAGATTCTGGCCTTCCATTGGCATTCACTATTGCTCATGAACTTGGACACAGGTATAGTTGGAAGTGAAGGGGGACCATGACGAGTTTAACTTACTCGTTGCTTATTAATAGTTGAATTGCCAGACAGAAACAAAACAAGGAGTGAGTTAATGTCTCTTTATTATTAAAATCAAAACCATGCTGGTTTTAAATGAGCAGAGGAATAAGAGATTCTTAAGCCTTTGACCTTTGTTTATACTTAGAATTATTTAGTATACCCCTTTTAACATTCTGCTATGGCAGTACATTTACATAATTAAGCTGCAAACAACCATCACTTAATGCCTTTTCTCCCATACTCATTTTTCCTAGCACATATTGAATTACTATGCAATTACTTCATATGATCTTCAAATTAATCGAAACCATTTATATAAAACATTCCTGTTCTATCAGGGTGTTTGAGTATTTTGGATTTAGCTAGAAACTGTTTTTAATTCAACCAGCCAAACTTCATGGAAATATCAAGTCCTGTCTTATTAACAAATAAAGTCACTTTTTGTCTTGTCTTAGTAACTGGTAGTTTCCGTAGATTAATATTCCCATTGTAGATTCACATAGGTCAAGTTGACTAAGTTTATTAGGCATTTAGTTTTGGACCTGGCTAAACTTTTTATTTTTCTATGATTGGGTCTTTTTGCTTGAAACTAGATTTCACAGTATTCCCACTTTGTGAGGGTGTTTTGGTTGGTTAGTTGATTTATTAAGATCACCTGAAGTATTTTGATTTTTAAATCTTTTGAGACTGAGTTGCTTTCCCTGAGTAGAACATTCTTGTGGATACTTCGGTTTGGCTAAAATGTTGGCACTTTTCATTTGGGCCATGTTGCTTGGCTAGGTGACACGTTCATTGCTGTATCACATTACTTTCGTTATGCACCCAACCTCCACTCAGGATGGAGTCTGTATTTCCTGATGAGATATAAAATCTGATAAAAAGATTACTTACATATTAATTGGCCTTTCTTTATTCAACCTGTCAGTTCTCAGAAAGGAAATAATATAAGCAAATAAGGATGAAATCATTCATAATTGGATCTAGGTGCTTTGAGGTTTAGTCTCTTGGTCCCCACAACCTCTTGCTGACAGGGAGCTTTTTCATTAATGTTCGTTATCAGAAAACACTTCTTCCCCATAGAGCCATGTGTGACATCCTGGTCTAGCCTACATGGCTGGTAACTCACTGTCTTTTGGATGCTGTGAGACAGAGTACTGCTGTACTGGCTTTTGCAGGAGTGCTGCAGGGCCTCCTTGCCTTTAAGTATTGTCTCCTCAAAGACAGCAGAATACTGTAGAGTTCATCGTGAACTTGAAACCACCCTTCACTTAAGCCAGCATAGAGTATATATATTAAAAAGTTCTAATGTGGCTAATAAAAGTCTGTAAGAACAGATTAAAGAAAAAATAGAGAGAGAAAGAAAAAACCTAAACCCATTTTTAATGGATTCCAAAAGTCACCCTTCCTCATACTGTCCCTCTAGATGTTCACAGCCTCCTGCATCAACAGACCCTGTTCATGGAAAAGGGCCTATCACTAGGGGGACACACTTGATTTTATAGCTCAGGCCTGTTACTGGAGTTGATTCTGACTGAAATCATGCTCTGCGTTTGGAACATTTGAGTCATGGTACAATTACATTTTCCAGAAACAAAGTCTTAGTGGTTCAAACTCACCGGAAAGGTCTTTGTCTGAGTCATTACTGAATCATGACCTGAGTTAGTTTTCACTGCTCTTTTACACAAGAACATATACAACTTCAGATGTTAACAATGCAGGTGTCAAAATCCTTCATATACTAATATCTCTGTATATTGTTGTTTCAGATAATCTCCTTCACACTGAGATGATGTGGAGGCATCTATGTTTAGTCAACTGAATCCCACACAAAGTTTTTTGTTTATGACTTTTACAAGCTGTTGAATAAAGAAATCTCGTAATAAGTCAAAAAAGCTGAAGAGAAAGCTGTTGGAAAGACTTGCTATGGAGATCTATTTATAAGACACAACTGGAGGAAGTTAAATAGGAAGAAGTGAAGTTTGGAGGCTAATCCACTGAAGTTCAGTAATGTGGAAAATGTCTTTGTCTAAATCTACCAAAAGAGATATAAAAAGAAACAATATAAAAAGAAACAATAAAGACATAATAAGGGAGTGCAAGAAAGTTTAACAAAGCCTGACCTTAGTTAAAGTAGTACAAGTCTAAGCAACTGGGTCCACAAGCTAGGAAGCACTCTAGAAGCTTTGACATAACTTTGAGGTTTAAACTGGCACTCCTGGCCAAATTGTGCAATGGTGTTTTGACACCCTTAAAATAGCTCCGCATGTAATCTTTACCACTTCTTAATTTTTTTTGTCTGATAATATTGCTGTGCATAACAGATACATTTGAAAGCCTGTTGGAGTGTAGATTTTTGGTACGTTTTGGGTCAGATTTATATGTTTGGGTATTTTTTTTTGACAAACAGGTATCTGCAGTTCACCAGAGGCAGAGGAAACCCTAGTGTCTTTTAAACACAGTGTGGAACCTATAGATGAGTGTTGCGGTACATCCGATCAGCTGGAGTTATTAGATGTTGTTTTGTTTTTCCAGTTTTGGTATCCAGCATGACGGAAAAGAGAACGACTGTGAGCCTGTTGGAAAGCGCCCATACATCATGTCCCGGCAGTTGCAGTATGATCCTACTCCGCTCACCTGGTCACAGTGCAGCAAGGAATACATCACACGTTTCCTAGAGTGAGTGATTGGGCGGTAGCATTTCCCTGAAATGAGTACAACTGTGTGTGAAAAGTTCCATAAACTACCAGAAAAAAGTGCTGTTTGTTAGTATCACTTCATCATATCTTAGCTGGAATCTGGAACTGTTGTTTCCAAAGGCCATATCAAAAATTACCATTAACAATTAGATATTGCAAGTCTGTATAGAAGTGTCAAAAAGATGGCTTTTGTTTTGTTTAGTTTTTTCAATATGCAATTTTTGTTTTTTAGCCGAGGGTGGGGATTCTGTCTGGATGATATCCCCCAAAAAGAAGTCTTAAAGTCCCCAATCATTGCTCCTGGAATGATTTATGATGTGCATCACCAGTGCCAGCTTCAGTATGGCTCCAACGCTACTTTCTGTGAAGATGTGGATGTGAGTGCTCTATATTTTTCTTTTTTCTCCTAATGACAACTTAAACATTTGGAACAGAAGTGCAGTCAGTGAACCTCAGTTGCTATCTACATGTGTAGCATGTTCAGTCTCGTAGGCTAGGTGCACAGTACAAGCATTGCCTAACACAGTGTTTTAATTCTACTCTGCAGACTTGTTGCACCGTTGGCCTTATATATTCCAAGACATTTACTGGATCTCCCCATACTTGGTGTTAAGTGTCTGTGGTTCAATGGTGGAGTCATTTTGGTTTGAAAATTACAATCCTGATTTTAGGTAAATTAACAATGGAACTTAAGTCCTATTATCAAAAACAAGATGCTTTTCAAGAATATAGCTTTCAAGTGACCAAATCATACTGGTAACAAATATTCAGTTTTAGGAAGTGTTTTCTGAAGAAATCAGGGTTGTGCTCTCTTCCCATATGTCTTGACTTTTCATACTCACTATGGTCTAACTAATTAAAGGAAATTTCAATCCATAGACTTTGAAAATCTGTGTCCCCATAATACATGAGATTTTTATGTCTAAACAGGTAATTTGTAGTTACCCTGGGGTTTTATCTCACAGCACAGTTAAACAGTGCTATGTGAAGATGCATGAGAACAGTATAGTGACATCAGCACAATTCCCTGCAAGAGCTAGGAAGTACTGCAGAGTAGCAGATTATATTAGCTATGGTGTCATGCTGTGCCATTGTAACTGTACGTAGCTTGTTCAGAGCTATGAAGCTCAGTGCAGTCCTTTCCTACATAGAGGGGTTCAGAAGCAGTGGTTTGAAGTGCTAATCTAGCTAAGGGATCACTAGGTTTTGCTGAGTTTTGGGCAACAATATTCATTAAACTTTGCTGGCAGCATAACATTTTCCTCTGCGTGTTAAGCAGGGCTGTGGCAGAAGTAGTGTCTTCACTAGGCAAGGTATTGTGCACAAATCTGGATTGGGAACTGCTGATCTTGATTGTTTATTCCATTTAGATAATTATGCATATCCTCATTTACTCTCCTATTAGAGGGATTACTTCTGATTAATCTCCCTTAGCCTTAATAGATAACATGATTACCAATGTTGAACTGGAACTACTGAATCTGAAGCAGGTATTGAAAAATTGCTTTCATTTGCTGTTCCAGTTTCCTTAGCTAGTGTAATTTGTCCGACAGTACAGATAGAAAATTAAAGTGTAATTTTGCAGTGCTGGTTCATTCTGTGTCTCCTTGGGTTTGAACCTGTGGGCCTTTACATTCAGCATCTCTTGATGGACCAATTTTACAGCTAGATATATGTCAGAAAATTAATTGATATCATCTTACTTTGCTTTTTAGTGCAAGGACTGTGTTTTGCAGGTAGCTGCACTGGCAAGAAAATTAATTGTGAATTAGTATAGTTTGCATGGCATTTCATCTAAGAGGTCAGACTATTATTTACCTTTCCACTATTTACTTAACATTCAATGACCAAGCTACGTTTGTTGTGTAACTTTTAATGTCTGTCTCAATTCGATCCACAGATTCTTTTTTAGGGAAGAATCAGTATTTAGTATATATCAGTATATAGCTGAAGATGCCCAAAGGTTCAGTGATTACACTTACAAAAGTCCTCTAGCATCCTGTGAAGTACATAAATGTTGTCACTGTAACGTGAAAAGAAAAGCAAAATACAGATTAGGGGGAGGAGTTTTCCAAGTAGTATGTGGATCGATCCCCAGCTTTCTATAGGACAGACTGCAGGAGCTTAGCATCAAGGCACAGACTCATCTCACAGATAGGGTGGAAAGTGTACACATCATGTTGCTGATGATAAAATCACTTGCCTTGCAGTGAGTCCATGTTACAGTCACGAATTTCTGACTGTTCTTCATGTATTTCCAAAAGTACGAAGTAAACAGTGCTCCAGTATTTTTAGAGATGGAGAAAAGCTCTGGTACATGGAAAATTCATCAGCCAGAACATTTGGTTAGCTCTGTCTTTACATGCTGACAGTGATGGTTCCACAAAGAGTTGCACAGTAATGCTACTCTTGAACTATAAATAGGGAACTGCAAAACAATCTCTGGCTTGTAAATATCGGCCAAAAGCAGCTACATGAGCAGAGATGCAATATCCCAGACAAAGTATTTCCAACTGGACATGTAGGGTACTTAGGAACGTTTTGTATTATCAAATTTCTTTCCTGGTGAACATACAATGCAGAACATAAATAACAGCCATCTCTCTCAAAACAGACTATGCCTAAGCTTAGCTATTTTAAGTAGAAGCAGCTCAGAAACCAGCAGCCAAGTTTTTGATTTCAAATTCAGCCAAACATTGCTGCTAGCTCATTGGGGCTGCGTTTTCCCAAATGTCCAATTTCAGTGTTGGCTCCCAAGCCCAGCATATTTTTTACTTTGAGAATCCCAGTGGAAGCTGGTAGTGGGATAGTTCTTGTTAGCTCTCCTATGTGATGACACAGAGCTGTCTCAGTTTCACAGGTAAACGCTGCCAGGTTTGTTCCCTTTCCCAGTACTGAATTCTGCAGTTAAACACCCTCTGCCAAGACTTGGCCCAGAGCTCCTGGGCTTTTGCTTCTGCTGTTCCATTTGGGACTGCACAGTCTCTTTGACACCCCTGGTTTCTCCAACTTGCAAATGGTCTTCCACAGACTTAGGATTTCCTAAGCACGCAGGGCTTCGGTATGTAAACCAGAAGAGAAGCTGATTTGTATGTGAACTGTGTCAGGTCTGCATGAGATGTATTAACCACCTCTGTCAAGGGGGAATTGCCCTTGATGTCTCTCCTTTCTGTATAGAAAATAGTTCTGCTTGAGTGAAGAGCAATTGCTGTAAGGTGGCTGTAACGATTCTTGACCTGCTATCTTTGTGTCTCAGGAGTTTCTGTCCCTTGTGTAGAGAGCTGACCCCTGCATGCAGAGCAGCAGCTGAAATTCTGTGCTTTACTGACAGGGAACTGCATTGAACTGGCACCTGTTTCTGAGTTTGTTAATCTGCCAGTATGTACCAACCAGAGCCCTTGCTCTTCCCAGCCTACTGGGCTTTTTTTCTCAGATAGATAGCTTGGACGACTTCTTTTAGATCATTCCCTCATTGTCTGCTTAGCTGATGTTTTAAGAGACCTGTGTTTTGATCTCTTTCTCCTCCTTCAATTTTGGGAGCTCATGAATGTTAACCTGGCTGTTGTACTTGGAGATGTGACATTGTTTTCATTTACCTGCGTGGTTTCTGTCACCTTTTATTTCATTGTATGTTTTCAGGCAAACAGCAATACAAAATTGAATACTGTATTCATTAGTACTCTTTAAACGAAAATAATGCAGACTGTTCACTTTCAACGTAAACAGTACTGGCCAAACTTTGTAAAACCATTTTTCCAGTCTATAGCTAGGAGGTGAGCAGCCTATGAGGGGAATATTTAAACTCACAAATATAGTTTGGTTAGTTAACTTGATAGAAAGTACTGACTGTTTTGTATTTGTCATGTAGTCCCTCCTTGTACACTAATGAGGAGTACCTGAATTTGGACCTTTGGTGGGTCCTAACTTGTGGAAAACTTTGAACATGTCTCTGGAAATACAGCCCTTATAAGGCTTTCTAAATTGATGTACAAAACTGTGGGAAATATTTTGAAACTCTTGGCCATTGGAGTTCTTCAGCTCTGTTTCAGACTGCTGCAGTTTTCTTTCTTTTCCAGAACCTTTGCCAAACACTCTGGTGCTCAGTGAAAGGCTCCTGTCGCTCCAAACTGGATGCTGCTGCGGATGGAACTCGATGTGGAGAAAACAAGGTGATCGTGAGCTGTGGTGTCTGCAAAATGGAAGCAGAAAAACCATGAATGGCTCTGCTATTGTTTAGTGTAAAAGAAGGGTGTCCTGTGACATCTCTGTTTCAATCACTAAGTTGTCAACCTTCAGGGACTGAAATAACAATTCATGTAACATTTTTCTGTTTTAATAGTCTTAACCTGTTTGTCCTGTTTGTTCTCTCGACAGTGGTGCTTCTCTGGTGAGTGCATTACAGTAGGCAAGACTCCAGAAGCAGTCCATGGTGGATGGGGTGTTTGGTCATCCTGGTCCCATTGCACAAGGACCTGTGGGGCAGGAGTTCAGAGCGCAGAGAGACCATGCGATAACCCAGAGTAAGCTGAGAGCACAATCTTTTGATGCTTTTTATTCAAGATCTTCGAGGTACTTGTGATGTTGGAGACACTTTGTGTGATGCTGTTTTACCAACGGGTAAAGGCTCACCTTTTACAGTCATTGTCTTATACTTTAATCCTTACCTTCCATTGAGTTTATTCAAAATGAAAAAAAAAATCCTGTTATTTTGCATGCAAGCCTTGCGTAAATGTTAGAAATGTCGTTTTAATAATACTGTCATGCATAAATAAACATCTTCATACACAGGAGAGGAGCAATAGGTAGCATTCTGTTCCTGAGGGAAACCAAGGACTTGCCTTTCATGTTTTATTTTAGTCATCAGTTTTGTTTGAGCTTCATATACATGAGCTGATGGGTACAGAACATGAAGGGCAGAGTTTTCTAATACGTACTTGAATTTATGAGGACACTACACCTCAATTTGAAAAATCACTAATAGGGTCCCTAACAGTTGAAATCACTTGGCTTTTTTGGAAGAACTGTCAATTATTCTGGAAAATAAGGAGTTTGGGGGAGTTCGTTTGATAAGGTAATTTGACATAAGTTCAGCCAAGCAGTTTACCAAGCACTTCTTTGTGCTTGTAACAAGATACAAAGTGCCTCTAGATTCCTATACTTCATATGGATATGCTTGGGTAGTTGAGCATGTGAACAGTATGACTACTCTGTAAAGGATTTGGATTCACCTTGTTATCCCATTGGAACCTGAAAGTCATTGCGTGTTTGAAACTACTTTTCACCCAGAACATCACATCCCAATCTCAATGCTTCTTTTCTAGACCACAGTTTGGAGGAGACTACTGCACTGGAGAAAGGAAACGCTATCGCATGTGTAATATTAGCCCCTGTCGAAAAGGCTTGCCCACCTTTCGTCAGATGCAGTGTACTGAATTTGACACAGTTCCCTACCAAAATGAATTCTACCACTGGGTGCCAGTTTATAACACAGGTATGAAGCTATGAATTTTTTAATGTCTTGAATAAATTCCCAAGAGTAGGCAATCCCACTGAGCCACAAGTCAAGCAAGTGGGCAGAAGAATGGCCTGGCTGAACAGGGAACTCCTTCTGGTACTAGGGCAGAAAAAGAAAAGATACGAGGCTTCACAGGGAGATGAGAGAGCTATATTTTGCAAGTGCAGGGAGAGAACAAGAAAAGCCAAAGCCCAGCTTGAGTTGACACTGGTCACTGTGGTGTCAGACAGAAAAAAAGGCTTTTTCAAGTATGTCGGCAGCAAGAGGAGGTCTAGGGAAAACAATGGACTGATAGGCGGAGCAGATAGTGACCTAAAAAGTAAGGAGGAGGAAAAGGCACATTTAATGACTTATTTTTTGCCTCAGTTTTTAACAGTAATGACAAATCTTAGACTGCCTGGTCCTCAGAACTGGAGGACCATGACTGGGAGCAGTGACTTCCCATTTGTGGTCACCAAAATTGTAAGTGAACAGCTATATCAGCAAAATATTCATAAGTCTATGGAGCCTGACAGAATTTCTCCCCAGGCTGCTGAAAGAGTTAGGGGATGTTACAGCTGGACCTCTCTCAACAATTTACCAAAGGTTGTGGGAGTCTGCGGAGGTCCCTGCTGGCTGGAACCTAGACAATGCTATACCTTTCTACAAAAAGGGCATGAAAGATGACCCAGGAAACTATTGACCTGTTAGTTTAACCTCAATCCGTGGAAGAGCTGTGGAGAAGATTGTCCTGGATACTACTGAAAGTCAGTTAAAGAACAGAGCAATTATCAGGCATCATCAACATGGGTTCGTGAAGGGAAAGTCCTGCCTTAGTAATTTGATCTCCTTCTATGATAAGGTCACCCACTTGGTGGATGAAGGGAAGGCAGCAGACATAATTTTTCTGGATTTTAGTAATACCTTAGCATTCCTCAAAGCATCCTACTGGACAAAGGGCAAGAGGAGGGCAAGAAAGCTGATAATAGGGCTGGAAGGCTTGTCTTATGAGAAGAGGCTGAGGATGCTTGGGTTGTCTACTTTGGAGGAAAGGAGGCTCAGAGGCAACCTCATTGCTCTCTGCAACTTCGTGAGCAGGCAAAATGGAAAGGAAAGTGCAGGTCTCTACTCCCTGGGAACCAATGACAGCACATGTGGGAACAGCACAAAGCTGAACCAGGGGAGGTTCAGAGTGGACATTAAGAGCAATTTCTTTACCATGCTGGTGGCCAACCACTGGAACAGTCTTTCTAGCGAGGTGGTTGATGCTCCATGTCTGTCAATGTTGAAGATGCATTTGGACAATGCCCTCAATAACGTGCTTTTACTTTTGGTTAGCCCTGAAAAGATCAGGCAGTTGGACTCTATGATCTTTGTAAATTCCTTCCAACTGAACTATGCTATCCTATTCTATTTTAAACATCCTCGATTTTGGTGACCTTTTGCCAAATCCTTCAAATATCAAGCAAATATTTCTTCTGTGGCTTACAAGATTTTTTGTCTATTTTTGTCTATTGTTTTCTCAGCAGCCAGAATTTCAGTGTAGATCTGCATTTCTCCCTCATGATCTGCGAGGTCCACAAAATAAATATAAAATAAAAATTAAATATAAAATAAAAATAACGTTTGCAAGTTTATTCTTATGTTCTATTAACATCAAGTGTTTTCTTGCTGCTAAACTCTATCTTACGGGAATCTTAGCTTCCTCAGGTCAGTTTTCAGGGGACATGCATTTAGACAGAGAGTTGGCCAAATCCTGTGCTGATCCTTCATCTAACATCATTTTGTATTTTTACGGGGGTAGGTGGCTATTGTGGGCTCAGTGCTTCTAGTTTTGTCCAGCCATGTCCAGCTATTGCACTGCAGTACATCTGGCAGTTTTCCAGTCATCTCAAATTTTAATTTTCTTTCATCTTTCAGTGTTTTCTAACGTGGTTCTGGGCAAAATAACTTCAAGTAGGTTCATCAGTCAGTTCTCTGTCTGAGATGGAGCAGTTTGAGCCTTTCCTGTGTTTGTCCAAAACAAAACGAGACTTTGAACAAAAGCAAACCAACAGTCTCTTGTAAACCCCCACAAAGAGAGCTGATGCTTCAGGGCTCTGGAGACTGCATCACCATGTCCGCCATAAGTCAGCCAACCTTTCTCAGTCTATACCATCTTCCCTTACTTTTCCCCCTAACTAATGCCATCCCATTTTCAAGAATTTTTGGAGCAGTCTGTTCCTACTTGAAGCTTGCTGCCAAGAAGGTTTTGGCTTATGTTTTATTATCAGGCATTTTCAATTCCCTCACCCCGCACACGTGATATAAGGGGAAAAGAAAGTGTTCTGAGGCTTTACCAAACCCTGACTGATGTAACAGTTTTTGTGTGAAAACATTTAGTTGAGATGAAACCCTGAGATAGAAATTTTCTAGATGCTGTTAATTTCTGCATTCCTTCATCCTTTTGAAAAAATGGTAAATGGTGAAAGAAACCTTGATGACCATCTCTCCCATCTTTAATTACATAGTTTCCTTAACCAAGTTATGATTGTCACTTAATTAAACACTGTTTAAGTGTTCTTTCCCACTGTGTAAATTGTACCTTCATAAAGATTCTCTTGTGAATAGTGAGATGCAACAAGTAGCTTTAACAAGCAACTGGGAAGGAAAGAAGTGGATGATACCTTGCTGTTTCCTAGGCCAACTATGGTTAAGGTTCTAAATACTTTGAGATTTTTCCCTCCCTCTTTTAGAAGAGTTTGAGCCTCCTTTGGGGACTTGCACAGTCCTATTGTAGAGTTGCCCTGGAGCACAGAAACCTATGTGCTCTTGCTAGAGCACCTGAGTATCAATGGGAATGTCAACATGAAGGGAACTTGCAGGTTCAAGAGTGGTTAAAGCATATGGTGGCTCTGACCAGGGTATTTACTGAATTGTTCTCATAATTCTGGCCCCTGCATTGACACTTGAGTCAGACTTTGGTGCTAAATTACTTCTGTTGTCATCAGGCTGAGCCCACATCTATTTATATATAAATATATATATATATACATATATATGTATATATACCTTTTGACAAATTACATTTATCTGAACCTGGTAGCTTCCTAGGACTTAAAGTCCACATAGTCATCATGAGTCTTACATTAAAGTGATTAAAATAATCATATAAACACCATTCTTTTCTCAGTGAGTGCCGGGATCATCTAATTCACTGGCAGATAGGGGTTATGTAGCTAAAGAGTGGGAAATTTCATATTTCTTCCAAAATATATCTGTGTGTCAAGTAAGATCTGTACTGATATAGTCACAAGGTTTCAGCTAACAGTGCAAGGTAATGCCTCTGCTGCCATTGTTTTGGAATTAGATTTTATTTTGCAGTTCCAAGTTTTTTTAGTGTGATAAGGTAGTTTCACCTTAGTTTCTTTTTTCCTGTTTTGTCTGCTTGGCAATTGTCTTTTCTAATTTTCTTTGTTTTGGATTTCCTTATCCAGTTCTGACTTTGGCAAGGATTTCAAGAGTAGAGGCCCACCTCTTTTATTCCTTGAGAAGTAGGGAAAAAACTATTGAAACCTTATTGTCTGCTGGCAGACAGATTAATCACATCCATCTCAGTCAGGTTAAGTTGGACCCTTCCTGCATTCAAACTCATGGAAGTCAGCTGTAAGGGAAACGTTTGAATTTTGTATTTCTGCTCAGAGCAGGGAACGTGTTCTTTTCTGGTTATCTTCACGTTGTTTTGCTTACAGTTGGTGAATCTGAGTTCTGTTCTGATATATGCAGGAAAAAAAAGCACACATGTTCAACTAGGGCCAATGCAATGCCAGAAGGATACAGACAATCTGGAGGGAGGTTCACAGAAGAGCAACGTGAAAGACAAGCAATTTAAAAATAATAGTTTAAAGTAAAGGCTAGAAAAAGGCAAGTGCTTCTCTAGAAAAGAGAAGATTGAGTGATTTAAATGCAAAGTGCTTGAAGATTGTTTCTAAAGGTGCATTGCATACATATCGCTGAGCTAGCAGAGGTACAGGCTAGCAAGTCTGCATGGCTCCATGCAGTGTTGTGCTCAGGTCTGGAAGCTACAAAGCCTCAAGCAGTTTTGTGCCCTTGTTAGCTGACTTTGAAAAGCAGGACCCCGTGGTCTTATTAGCTCGTTGTGAATGTAGCTCTTCTGCTTTAACCATCAAGTGAAAAGTTTCAGCATCAAGTTTTATGCCATTGAACTTCATACTGCAGCTTCTGAGCCCCTCAACTCAAGAGAGAGGAGAAACAGTACAAAGAGAGTCAAGGGAGAGCAGGCTCCTGCAGTTCTTCATGTCTGTGAAAGGTAGGAGAAGCAGTAACAGCCAAAATAATACAAGAGCACTTCAGATTACACATTAAGAGTTCTTTATTGCTGGTTACGTAGAAGGTTAGAGGAATTAATATTATCATTTTATATTACAACACAATCTGGGCATGAGCAATCTAAGTGGCTTTGATCCTACTTTGGTGTGGAGGAATTTCAGGCAGAAATCTAATCATTACTGAATGTTTACAGGTTGGATGTAGTATTCCATGTGTATGCTGGATCACAAGAATTTCTGTGTATTTTGGCTTAAAAATTACTAAGATGACAGCCTTTTTGTTAAAGTATCATCATGAGTTAACTAAATTTACTGAAGTAATGGAAACTAAACCAGCTGTTTTAAAGAGCTCTTTTTGAGCAACCCTAATGCTTGCATTGAACTCTGTTTATTCTTTTTAGTTTTTTGAGGACTAAAATAAGATTTAGAAAATGTAAATTGAATGCCAGTCTTTGCTTTTGAGTTCTTCCATCATATGAGGCAAAGTATTTTCCTTGTGTGTCAGTTCTCTATCTGAAAATAGGAGGTAAGACCTTTCTACACCTGTATCTGTCTCACGTTTAAAATGTTAGACATTTGAAAGACCGTGACTGATTCTCATGCTGTTTATTTACAGCCCTAGAATAATGGAGCCCTGATACTTCATCAGATCTCTGGGCTCAGCTGTAAAAAAATAAAAAATAAAAAAATGATAGATAAGTAAATAATTTCAGCAAATGAATGGCTAATATAGTGTTTGGATAATTTCCTCAGTAGTGCCCTAATCAGCCTTCCATGCAGATGAAATAAGAAAATAGCTTTAAGAATGAGGACAGGAGTATAAAATATTGGATAGGAGTGAGTCTGTGGGGCAGGAACAATAATCTCTCATTTCCAGTGGGTCTCAGTAGAAAACTGACAGGAAGAAAAGCGTTTGTCGTACAGGTAGAATCTATTTTTAGATGAGTTACTACAATTAGGAAAAACAGGAAAGCTTTCAGGCCTACAAGGCTCTTCTTTGAGTCATGAGGCTTTGCAAGTCTGAAAGTTTGCTTATTTATTTTTACTTTTTCATTTGGCTTAGCGAGGAAGATTATCTTTCCCTACAAACTCTTTATGAGTTATATAGTTAGACCATCGTCGTGACAGGAATATGTCAGAAGTCAGCACTGCCTGTTTTTTCTTGTTCATTGATTTCTGAAATGAAATTGGATACCGCCCTGCTTGTTATGTCAACATACAGCTAGGGAGGAGATACAGATGTCAAGCTATTACTCTACATATTTCATTATGAGCAGTGTAAAAGTTGAAATGGCTTTAAGCAAAGTCTGGGTCAGTCAGGATGCATTTTGAACAGGTCACAGACTTGCTGGGATTCTTGTTCTCCTTACTATATGAATACTGTGATTAGTGTTTAAAAAAATGGTGTGGTGAGAAGGTAAATAAGGTGAAGCAAACTTTAGAGCACTAACATAATCAAATTAGCCAAAACCCAATTTCTCCAGGTAAACGTAAAATAAATTGTATTGCTTGTCAGGACTTCTGTTATCAGAACAGCTGACAGAGGTTATGGCTGACAGTTTTCACAGAGGGTCTGAGGACTGATAAGGTTTACAAACTTTATGTTCTTGCCTGAGATTTTTATAGTTCAATCTCTGTTGATATTCTTGAATGTGACTGATTATCACCTTGATTTCCACTGGTTTCATTACCTCAGTCCCCTCTGCCTCTAATCCCCCTATTGCCCTTTCTTTATTAAGAGATCTTTATTTCAGAAGCCACAAACACATCATTGTTGTCAGTCTTAAGAAACCATTTAGCTCTACTGACAAGAGGGAAAACACAAAGCTCCTCATTAAAGTTTTGGATTTCATGGAGTATCCCCTTTTTATTTTTTGGATCCCAGTTTTGCAGCAATGCTGGTTACATGAATGAGATTAATAATGTTAAAGTTCAGACTGTGCAGGAGTCAGTGCTGGTGTTGCAAGCACTTCGGGGCCAGGAGCTGCTGTCACTTCTGTGCACTGCATGGTGCTGTATATATGTTAGTGCTGTACAAACCAGAGCAATGAAAGTAAATTTCCCCCTTCAAAAGCATAAGCTCTTTTAAAGGAAATGATTTGGTTTCTCTGCATTAGCAAAAAATTGAATTTCTCTCATTACTAGAAACTCGTCCAATTTTAAATACAGCTCTTTGTATGACACAAGCAAGGTCAACAAAGGAGGAAGGGGAAACAGAAATTCATCAGCTAGGATATCAATTTATAGTTACCCTGCATTGCTCTGAGACCAGGGAAGCAGTCGTTGGCTATCAGGCATAGGATGAAACTGTCACTCAGCAGACGCACCTCTGTAGCACCCAGGGAGATTTTAGTAAAATGGCTCAATATGGTGCCTTGAACTGCTGACTGGCAGTTTTACGGCCTACTGCTTTGCTCAGCAAAGGATTTTGGCTTGGAGAGCATGAACAAATTGCTGTGGCACTTGGCTAGACCAGGGTCTTGGAACAGACCAGGGGCAAAAGACAGTTCTGCTGCTGCTATCCCTCCTGGATGTGACAGTGGATAGCTTTTCTTTCAGTCAGATAGCACTAAGTGGGGCCTACAGGAAAGCTGGGGAGGGACTCTTTGTCAGGGAGTGGAGTGATAGGATGAGGGGGAATGACTTTGAACTAAAAGAGGGGAGATTTATTTCAGATATTAGGAAGAAATTCTTCACTCTGAGTGTGGTGAGGCACTGGCACAGGCTGCCCAGAGAAGCTGTCCCATCCCTGATGGGACTTCCCATCCCTGAAGTGCTCAAGGGCAGGCTGGATGGGGCTTTGGGCAACCTGGTCTGGCGGGAGGTGTCCCTGTCCATGGCAGGGGGGTTGGATCTGGGTGAGCTTTAAGGTCCCTTCCAACCCAAACCATTCTACGATTCTGTGACTGTGCTGGAGAGTTTCTAGGGTAGTGATCTGAGGGCAGAGATTATGTCCTTGGCTTTGACCATGGTTTCAGTTCAAGCTCATCTTCGGTGCATACAACTTATTTATCAAACTTGTGTCCTTTGACGCTCCTAAACCTGAGATTCAAAATTTCAAGCTCCAGCATCTATGAGGTGGGGCAGGTGCCTGTTTGGCTCTTTTTACTCCACATATGGACTAGTATAAGGCTGAGCCCTTACAGAGAATCACAAATTGCTTTTGCTGCAGTTTTTCTCTTCTCTATTGCACATCTATATAGAACAAGCCTGGATATGTCAGACCCGCCAGTATTATCTCCATTTCATAAATTGCCAACCAGGAAAAAAATCAAGTGTTTGAAATAATTTATTGACTGCCAGCAGGTACCTGAAATTAAGCAGTGATGTGACCCTCGACTGACAGGCAGAAGATGAGAAGCGATCATTTCACTGCTCACTGAGAGGGGTCGGCAGCACTGATTAGGAGTTATAAATTATCTCAAATCACTCAGTCATCAGCTGATAAAAACCAGTTGCTTAGTCTTGGCAATCTTACTCCCGAATTCCTCTTTTCCCCTTACTGATGACTGTTGTTTTTGCCAGTTTCCTGTCCCTTTCTCCATCCCAAATGATGGCCTTGTTACTGTTCAACTCAGCCAGCTGGCTGTTAGTATATCAGCAACAGAAATGGTGGAGGTGTGGGAGGTCTGATGGTACAGGACTCTAGCTGCTTCCTACTCTAGTCATGTTTATCAGGCCTCTGCTACTTCCTAGTTAGCATTACTATGATTGCTTTGGTAACTGAGTCTAATTATGCTATTTCTTGTCAGTAAATATAAGAGAAAGCTAGTGGATGGTGCGGTGAAGTTATACTGTTGTTCTCAGCGCATTACACTTCAATGTCCTGCTGGAATATTTTCTGATAAAATATCTTTGTTTTCATTTCAGCAAACCCCTGTGAGCTCCACTGTCGCCCAATAGATGGCCATTTTTCAGAGAAGATGTTGGATGCAGTCACTGATGGTACTCCTTGCTTTGAAGGAAGGCACAGCAGAGATATCTGTATTAATGGCATGTGTAAGGTATTGGGTATGTTTGCATGTTTCTTTCTCTACAATTTTATGTAGTTATGGGAAAATACTTAATGTTTTTGTGGTTGTTTTTTTTTTTTTTTTTGAAGAACCACGGCATGCATTTCATTTTATTGCATTTTTAATGATCATGGAAATAAGTTCATAAAAACAACTTCTCTCAGTAGACGTGAGAGACATTTCCGTTAGTTTTAATGAATCCATTAACCTGAGGGCTAATTATTTTTGGTACCTTCGAACTCTTCTTTTCTTCTTCTGTTGCTTTAAAACAACAGGCCTGTTTGTTTCTGGTGAAACATTTTCATGAATAGTAGTTTTAGGGTTGTAATTGGTGTCACTGCTATGTGGTTTTATTTTGAAAATGATGTTTAGTATTGCACACTATGCAGCAGTTCTAAACTGACTTGCAGTAGGATCAGACGCTTGCTCTTAAAGACAATTAAAATTATTTCCCTTTACAACAGTAGATTGAATAATATTGTACAATGAGGTAACTGGCAAACACATGGTATGTGGCTCAATAACGTTCTGTTTATTGAAGAATAAATATAAGGTTCTCCACATATTCTGCATGTTGGTAGTTAATACACCTCATAATGTCAGTCCCTCAGAAAGCAGCGATAAAAGATTTGTTCTAAGTTTTCCTTGCAGAACATGCATTTGTGAAAGGGAGTTATTGAGATCCTGCTCCAATTCACAGTGAAGAGATTCCGCTTGGCTTTACTAAGAGCCAGGATGGGCCTTTTAACTGTGATGGTGAAAGAACTGACCTGCTCATGAACAGCTCAAGCCAGCTGGAAACAAACCCTACTGTATTGAAGAGTGTAGTAAATGTTGCAAACTGTATCAGCTCTTTACTAACAAGAGGCCAAAGAAGCTAAGCCCAGAAGGCTGTCTTTGTGATGTTACGCTTTTATGTTCTGATTTCCAGTCCAATTGGATTGGGATCACTGTGGCTAATTTTAGCTTCCGTATGCTTTCTGTATTGAACTTTGCCTGTGACCATTCAAATTTATACCTATTTTGGAAACAGTAGAATGATTGACAGATTGGAGTTGAAAGGAAAATTTTAATTGCAGTTTCTAGATAACAGATATACTTCAACATAAAAATAAGGCTTTGAGTCCCAAGAACTAAAGCATTTCTTCCATAGTACTGACACTATCATAAATATGGTTTTGTCAGCCTTTCATATGTTGACTACCACTTCAGATCTTCTGACAAACAGGTCTAATTAGAATCACAATCATGGAGTGAACAATATAATCATACAGCTGCCACAGATGAGAGCCAGTGATGAATAGGTAAACCCAAATATCTCACATATCTGAAAGACAATGTGTCTTTATATAAAAAAGTGCCCAGCATAACACTTGAGGAGAAGCTTTTTCAAGTACCTCTCAACATAATTCACTAATATTTTAGTCTAGCTAGTTAAACACAATAAATACACTGCAGATCATGGTGAGTAAATCTAGAAATACATTGAATATAATTAGTCTGGTACACAATTCTTGTACTCCAATAGCAACATGTTGCTAATAACGTGGAAAAAGAGTTCACAAACATTAACAGCAGTGTCTAATAACACCATATTTTGGTTTTCATTACTTTGTCTCACAAAAGCACTTCATGTTTGTTCTAAGTCCTAAAATAACACTTCAACCTGAAATTTAGTAAAAAATTGAAAATGGTGAGATGTTGTACATTAGATCTGTCTGTCCATATTGCTCACATATTTGGTTTGTAGAGTAGTTCCTGTTTAACAATGAATCTCAGAGTTTTTGTAGTTGCTGGGGTGGGGGGTGGGGTGAGGGGGAAGATAGATAGACTCAGATTCAGTCAAGAATCTCATCTCCTAAATTCAGCTGATTTTAACCTGATTTTTCAGATAGCCATGGTTTTGCTCAGAGCAGACAGAGAATTTGTTCTTACCTAGATGACTAAACATGGATTGAGGTGCTTCATTTTAGTTGCCTGAGGTATACTGAACGGTCTCCTAGCTGTCCTGGTAAATCCATGGGAAGTAAGTATAGACACCAGTGCTGACTTTTTTGGCCTTTGTGATTTGCCCAATATGTGGGGCCTCATTTTTCAGAAGTGTTCCCTATGCCTCACTGCACAAGGACGCTTTCCTGTTAGATGTTGGTATGGTATTTCTTTAGAACTTCTTGATCAGAAACAAACCAGAACTGGTAACTCACTTGAGAACCTGGCAAATAAGACAGTTGGGCCCTCTGCTCTGTCATTTACATATAAGAGGAGTTCCCTGAATGTGTAATGGTGTTAAATCACTCTGCACTGGAAATAGAGACTGCAAAGGGGAATCTCAAAGCTACGTGCCTGTGATTGCCACCATGTTTTCTTTCCAAGTGGTGCTAATACGAGGAAGAGGGATGCAGTCCCCTTAACCCTTTTATTCTGTTCTCACCTAGCTTGGCCTTCCTTCTTGGACCCAATCCTGTAATGATGCCCAACTTAGAAATGGAAGGAGGCAACAAGATCTGTTAGTAATGTTACCTAAAATTGTCAAGATATATCATGACTAGTTTGCTATTTAACCATATTTCTCTGCACTCATCTTTTGGGTGCCTCTTTCCCTTTATTTGGAAGATTGTTAAAGAACATAACCATCTTCATATGTTTTAAATTATACATCACAAGCAGACTCTAATTCTTATTAGAGCACTTGGTTGCTCCCGCAGAGTCATTAAGCGAAGATACTGCCACTATAGTATGTTTGTTGAGCAGTGATACATACATGAGTTCTCCAGACTGAGGAGTTTGGTTAAATATGCCATGGCATTGTCTAAAAGTGAAAGCTTGGTGAACGCGCTGAGAGTGTGCAGACTTTGACAGCGGAGGACCTGGCATCTCTGCTGTTTGTAACAAGCATTCATCTCCTGCACAGAATTTTAATAGGTTTAAATGACCTTCAGTCATGCAAATCTGTGAGCTGTTCTCTGTGGTAATGTGCGGTTGTTATATTGAGAGATTAACATAGTATTGAATTACACAACTATAGTACTAGGGAGGAAAGTGTTGTGTTTTTTTTTTTTTCTTCTCTTGCTAAAAAGCAGATTACATATCTCAATGCTTTTGTAGTACTTTTACTACCATTCACTATGGTTCAATCTCCTCTTCCCACTGCTAGCCCAACAGGAAATTGATTCAGAAACATCTAGACAAATTGTAAGAGGAATAGGCACATCGGGGCACATCTTTCACTGTTAAAGGCAATCTTGTGGCCAACATGACAAGATCATGATTTCTTTATTTGTAGACCTGTGGGGGAGACAGATGGAAGGAAGAGCTTAGAAGCATAACATAGCATTCACGTAACTTTGATATTCAGGCAGTACATCCAGGACGTACCCTTTAGTGAGAGCAAGGACTTTTTGTATCTGCTCCCCACAGCCAGTCTGGCACAAAAGTCTCTCCCTCTAGAAGTGGCAACAGGGTAATAGCTCTGGCTATTTTCCTTTTAGTCACCAAGCAGCAGGAACTAAATTGTTTCTCCTGCCTTGTAACATAGCCAGACAATTCAAGTCATTACTTCTGCCTCCATACTGTGTGGTGGGACCAGTAATAAAGCTGGGCTCAGGTGCATCAAAAAGGCTCTTGGTGAATGGGGCAATGACAAAGAGCTGCAGGGAGTCATGCCGATTTGCAATGCATATGGTATGGCACAGAAGGGTTTCTTGTTAGCACAGCGTGTTTCACAGGCAGAGGGTGCACAAGAGCATATGTGTAATAGAATCAGAGCCTAATTGTTGCTGTTTTTTTCTTGTTTTAATACCCTGTGTTTAGTCTACAGACCCTCTTTAACTGGCAATTTTGCAGAAATTTTAGGCATGCTTTTTAAGGCATCTTTAGAAATTATGGCTCCTGCATATCTAGATAGAAGATTGAGGAAAAGAAATAAAAGAGAGGTGGAAGCATGTAGAAATATATGTAACAAATAACAAAAATAATGTACAATTCATTGGAGCAAGAAGGTAAAACCTGGCCTGAAAATTACAGTTCAATTAAATGTATTTATAATGAATGACTGCTAGAGCTGTTTACGCATGAAAATGTACACTTTGTGATGGTCATTAATGGCCTTGTAAGATGATGACCTGCTGCTAGATATTAAGGTCATTTCACCACCAGCAGCACCCCTGTAGCTAGGGAGTAAAGTGGAGGCTTTATTTATTGTGACACAGCTATCCAGATGCCTCATTTTTGGGGACCCCTGCACCACACCCTGCTGTGCTTATAGATAAGTCAGGTGATGTCTGGTCAGGTACAAGCTGTTTCAAATGTCAGGGGAAAACTGAAATAGAAGCCTCTATGGTTATATTTGGAAGGGACAAAGGGATAAATTCCCTTCGTGTCACAAGGATGTCATGTTTTAGTGCCATGGATGTGTTAATAAGGGAAATGTATGGCAATGTGTGAATGATCTGAGCTGATACAGAGTACATACAGTCCATACAGAGACACTAATTGGCACCCCAAAGGCAGGAAAGTGATCATACTGTGGTGCTGGACTCTTTCACCAGTGACAGCATAGTAGTTCAGGACTACATTCAGTGCCTGGGGTTTTCATACTATGTGGTGCTCACAAAAGGAAATATGCTCAGTGATGTTCATTTCAGAATGCCTGGTTGACAGCTCACATTAGATAAATTATATCTGGGTATAACCACTCAAACAAGAATGAACAGTAAATAAAGCTGAACAGAAACCTTTTAAGAACATGATAGAAAATGCTTATTTGACAAAAATGATAAAACTTGAAGACGTCTTTTTTTCAGGTTCAAAAGAGAAGCTCAAAAACACTAATATTGTCTAGTAGCAAAACATGAAGTGCTAGAGTTCCAATTCTAGATTTTTAATTTGCATATTAAAAAGATAAAATCTATTCAAAAAAATCAAACTTGCAATGACAAATTTCTGTCAGCCTAAAACACTTTATCCCCAACATTCTGTTTAATAGTGAATGTGTGCATAGAACAGAAAATAAACTTCAACTTGCTGGACTCCCCAGGGAGGCTGGTTACTGCTGTGGTCTAATGATAAACCTGATAATGCTGACTTTGATAACTGCTTGTAGACTATTAACAAATGTACTGATAGTACAGTAGATACACCAGAAAATGCATCTTTTTAAGAAAATAGCTACATATCTACCTCTTTACATTCTTAGGAAGTGCTAAATATAAACTGTAGTGAATACTTAACGCATAGGTGAGGAGTTAGATCTCAGCTCTTGGCCAGAGGAAGAATCATCTTGCACTTATCACAGTGGTGTCTGAGTACTCTGAATACTTCATTAAATCCATCCTTGGATGAATAGCTACATGCTTGGAGGCAAAACTGTGGTCATGAACCTTCTTAGCATGTGCTTATCACTGTAACATTCTGTACTGCTTGTAAACATGGTCCTTGGTGCTGAGATATGTCTGTGAAAGACATTACAATAACAGTGAGGAAAAAAGTTTCCCCTTTAAAAAAACTTTTCCCTTCTGTGAAATAAGAGTGAAGTGCCTGCTGCAGATCCTTTTGGCACAGCCATTGTTTTTCATAGAATGTTTCAAAGGTGTTGGATAAGTCCTGTCATTAAGTGACAGATGAGTGTTTTGTGAAACCTCTGTAAAAATGTAAGTGACATGGTTTAACACCTTTGTTAACGTGGGGCCTTTTCATGCTTTTATCTTTGCAGCTTCTCTAGCTGTTCATTAAATCACTCGTGCACAGAGAAAAAGCTCAGGTGTTTCTGGCTCTTAAAATGACAGAAAGATAGTAGAATATGAAGAAGCCTTTATACTTAGATTAATCTAATAGATGGGCTTTCCTGTCAAGAGCTTACAGAAGATTACAATAGCTGAGGTACTGAAGCTGAAATAGGATCAGAATCAAAAGAGGGGATGCCTGGATTTTCATACATCAAGAGGCTCAGAGAAGTTGGCAGGTACCACATCTGAAAGCTTATTTTCAGAAAAATCAGCAGAGAAAAACTTTAACTACCACCAGCCTGTTGGTTATTCATCTAAATCAGAGGCAGTCTTCTGTCGAAGGCCTCCAGATGTCTTAGATGCTGTTAACAGCTATTGAATATTGGACACCGGACTGCATTCCGCAAGTTTAGCTTGCTGTGATGATGGCACAGAATCATGGAGCTTCACTGCTAAAAACAAACAATTAAACAAAACCACAAAAAACCCTTGGTAAGAATTGATTTAGGATCTGTGAGGTATGGATAGCATATTGGGACTGAGACTGGGATTGCAACAGACCAGAGAAAAGGAGTGCCTCAAGCTCCTGTGCAAGCATTATCCATATACCAGCCAGAGAGTGTAGGAAGGGATAAGCTGTGAGGCAAATGTCCCTGTCTTCATCTCCCAGAGCACCAGCCAGGTCTCTGTCCTTCAGGGCTTGGGTCAGCACAACAATTTGCCCAGAATTACCTCTATTCTCTCCAAGTTAAATATAATTTTATTTATTTAATAAATACTCAACAAATCAAGAAATATAACATCTATGGGATTGAAACTATGCACTAATTCATGTCAAAATTTGAAAGTGATTTCAGTCTGAAACTAGAATATGGAAATGAGGGAGCAGAGAATGTGGAGTGACAGAAAAGTTGACACATTCTATTGTGTGGTTTTGAAAACAAAGCATTTTGACACCTCCCCCAGAAATTTACTCTGAATTTTTTAGAAAAAAGTTTTTTAAAAGGTTAAATGATTCCCCAAATGAAACATTCATGGAGGAGGGAAGCAAACAAAATAATTCTTTGAAATGTTCTTCAAATTAAGCCAAAAAAAGCAGTAAGTCCTATTTATTATTCATGACTGAAGACTGTGCATTGCCTGATGCACATTATCTGCATGAGGGTGTGCTACAGAGGAAGCTACGATGTAGGGATACACATAGCAAACATGGAACAATACATGGAGATTATTTTAGGTGGAGAGCCAGAGCTTGCTCCTCAGTAATGACGATTAGCTCTGGTACAAAGCACTGTAACTGTTTTTTAAAATTCATTAATATGGACTTGTGACAAAAGCAGTTGAAATGCAGATACCATTTAAAGAGCTTTAGGAGCTCAAGTGTGCTATTATGTGGTACACCCTTTGTCTGGAAAGCAGCACTATAAAAAATATAAATCTGCAAATTTTAACAATACATTACAATCTAGCTTTTGTGTTATACTATAACTTTTGCAAAGTTTCTGAAGCTGGCTGTGTAAAGTCTTCTTAAATAAATTTTAGGATCCTTTCCCTGGTGTATTTTTATAGTTTTATCTTAGCATGAAGCCTTTCAAAGTTTGGGGGATGATTTTCTTCCTTCAGCTGAGCTCTGTTCATGTCAGGAGAGAGAAGTTTCAGGGAAATCCGAACCTTTGCGTTGCCTTACCTCCAAGCTGATTCGGATGATGAAAGGTTTTTTGACTTTATATATGAGCAGGGAGCAAACTCTTCAGCTGTGCCTAACCCAGACGTATTACACTTTCACTTCTCTGGTGAGGGCATGTGCTACTTCTACTCAAGTAAATGGATATAAAATTCAAGAAACATCATTTTCATACCACATTTCAAATATTAAAACAGTTTAACTTCAAAAACCTTGCTAGTTCTTAAGAAAAAAAAAAAAAAAGCCATTCCAAAAATAAAAGAAGATTTTGTTCCAGTTTAGAGGAATTAGTGCACAAAGTTTTTGGCATTGGAAAGAAGGATTTGCCCTGACGCAAAATCAATAATTTTTCTCTCTTGCTTTGACCCCCTACCAAGCATGAACTGAAAAACTGGTCTTTACCAGAACTTTCTCTCTGACACATTGCCTTATGTGGGCAAACTGGAGAAGCAAGCATCATGGGTATAAAACTTCATGCCTGCTGAAGAGTTTCACTTTGCCAGGGAGTTATCTGCAGTAACTGTTCTGCATTGGGACTGCCACAAAAAGCTGACATGGCAATCGGAAAGTGGTCTGTCATGTCTTGAGTTGCTTTGTATCTTTGGATGGGTGTAGTTTTATAAGTTCAGCATGTTCAGGAAGTGAATCTCCAGCAATAACCCCCTGCACCACACCAGCATTAATATAGATTCAAAGCTTCTGTTCCTGTGCACAGCTTTTGTTTTACATCTGTTGAGAAAACAGACCAGAGATATAAAATGTTTGCATTGGTCTGTGGGTATAGTATTGGGTTTTCTCTGCGGTACTGGTGAACCTGTGTTTGGTTCCATTACTGCATTGTAGTCCTGGGAATCCATGGTTGTGTCTACAGCATAAAAAAGCAGACACAAATCCTAGATGTTTGGGGCAATCCTAGTTGCTGAGGCCATTTGGGTGGCACATTTCCATCTCAAGTATATCAATCTAATCACCACTGTATGTTTCATGGCATGGTAGTGGTTTCTTTTTGTTCTTTTTAGCATCATATTAATCCACAGGAGTTTTACCTAGATGCAATGATCTCTATTATTAGTTTCTTTATGTAGAATATATACTCTGCCATGAAATTGATTCTCCCCCTGTCTTAGAAGAGGACAGAGTATGCTGAAGCTTCATTGTGGAGACCATATTTATTCTGAGACAGTTTTTTCTTCCAGGCTGTTGGCTGTGATTATGAGATAAATTCCAATGCAACTGAAGACCAGTGTGGAGTTTGCCTGGGAGATGGCTCTGCTTGTCATACAGTGAAGATGACATTTAATCAAAGCGAAGGATTTGGTAAAATGGGTTCTTTTCTTAAACTCTTCCATTGATGAAGTTGTTTCCTACATTAAAAAAAAAGAAAAAAAAGAAATGCTTTTCATTGGAAACTGAGTGATCAATCTGTATAGGAAATAGCAAATGGATATTTCACAGTGAATCATGCTTGTGCCAGAAAAGATCAGTGGTCCGTACGTTTTAAGTTCACCTCATCTAATAAAAATTATGTCAGAGACTAACAAGTCCTATTCAAGTTACACTGATAAAACCCCAAATAGTAAGTGCATTTACAAAATGGATGCAAATAATGCCCTTGGAAAATCTGGACTGAATCTGTAGACAGAGTAAAGCACCAAGAAAATGCTGCACTGAGTGCTTTGAGAGTTCATTTCTAAGTATCTTAAATGTGATAGCATTGGCTCTCGTGGCCATGTACAACCTCTTCCCCATGCAGAACTTTGCATCTGGTTTATATAAAAGCTTCTGTGGGATGCCTCTGTGCTGGAAGGGGAGAAAGACTCCCGGCAGGGTTATGGAGGTCTGAATCAGCATTTGATGGAACAAGCCCTTCTTCACCAATGCCGGTGAGACATTCAGGCCTTTAGTTGCCTTGTGTGGGATGAATTGGAGCCAAAAAGTCTAGAAGAGAGAGGGGGAACTAAAACTGAGAGAGAAGTGTGATGATGAGCTGGACGTGGAAGAGATGGCTGGGATGAACAGCATTGAATGGGAAACCAGGACAGGAGGGGTGAGACAGGGTGCTGGAGAGCGTGCTTAGAGCAAGGTCTGTGGCTGAGGAAAGATCCTGCTGCCAAGATTAAAAGTCTCAAGAGCAGTGACTGGTACCATGCTGGTGGGGAGAGAAAAACGGCAGTGAGGCGTGTCTTTGGCTGGCTTTTTTTTTTTTTCGTTTAAATAATCTGACTTGCACAAATAAAATCTGAGTTAATAATTTAGAAATGGTTTGCTAAGGTTTTCTGAAGTTTGTGGGAAAAGCCCTTTTAATATTTCACTTTTTTTTCTTAACTGTGGATATGTTGGATATATTCCTTTCCTCTCACCCCCCACACTCTGTATCCTGCAGATGAACTGTGATGATGCCTACAACCACGCAGGTGGTGTACGTATGTGAGGCTTACAAAGGAAAATCTAGAGCTCCCTTTCCTCCAATACTGCAGTAATCCTCCAGCCTTTGATCTTTTCCTACTGCAACTCTATAATGCACTCTGCCTTTGTCTGTGTGCAAGTTTTGCAAGGCTGCAGATGATCAGAAGTTTGTTTTCAAGAAACAGCTTTTCTGAAA